>NC_083348.1:79524379-80124379 GCF_019175385.1 Lycium barbarum | reverse complement strand
TGGGATAACTCGCATTCCATCAACCATTCCAACCACCACTTGATCCTTACTATCTCCACCACAGGTCACAGCTGGACTCCTTATTATCGGCACATATGCAACTGGGCTCTTTGCTGTATAATCAAAATTCAAAGGCTCGTTCATCCTGATTGGTTCTTCCACTATAATTCTCATCAAGATTCCACCCATTATAAAAGCTGATACGAGCAATCCAACCAAAACAACACAAACATACACAGACCACAAACATCCCCATCCGAATTGCAACCCCAATCTCCACACTGAACTCTTCTCCTTCAACCATACAGATACAAAATTCAACACAAACCCAAAACCCCTCATAAACTTGCCTATCGCATATCGTTTCCCACGCCTCATTATTTGAAACGGATCCATCACAAACATATACGAGCTATAAATTAACCATACAGGAAACGTAAACAACTTTATCATCAAACTCACAATAGTTATCAACATATTCACTTGAAATCCAACAGCTTTAATCACTACATTCGCTAAATCAAACAAAAGATTCAAACTTGAATCATTGTTTCCTCTCAAATCCGAATCAACTACCTCCGAATTATCAATTCCTTCATTGTTCACATCCGTAATTACAGAATCACTATTCGCATTAACAACTGAAGAAATCTCCTTATTTTCTTCATCAACACTACTTTGTTGACTTTCTGTGCTCAAATCAAGCTGCATTGATCTTGAATTTTCTGTAATTACACTATTTGCATTCATGACTGTTTGAATATCCTTATTTTCTCCATCAACACTACCATTTTGACTTTCTGTGCTCAAATCAAGCTGCATTGAGTTAGAATTTTCTGTATCATTCAAATTTCCAGTCTTATCCTTGTCCATTTCCATCAATTTCCTTGAAAACCATAACTTTTTCTCTCTCGAATGCGAATAACTCTGGAAACTTACCGAAGGTCGAAAATTAGCCGACTCGTTACCAGATTTAATGTAAGAAGAAGGTCGCCGGCGCCGGAGAGAAGCTGACGGAACGCATTCAATCTCCGGTGATTGATTGGTGCTTACGTCATTTTCCGTTCCGCCGGTTACGGCGTCGGAAAATATGTCGGGAAATTCCTCCGCCACGTCATCGAATAGGTCTCCATCGTTTGCTTGCTTATTTGGTTTTGTATCTTCCATTACCTTCTCGAACTATCTATAGACAATACATATATGCATACAAATACATAACGAATACGGATATACGATTTGTGGACTGTACGTATTTTTGGGAGTGTGAAATTAGGGCTTGAGGATGAAGAAGAAGAAGAAAAGGAAATGAGATTTTCAACGAAGAAAAGAGAAATTGATACGTTTGAGAAAAAAAAAAAAAAAAAAGAATTGCTGATGAGTGGTGCCAAGCATGATTGTGTAGCAACACAGGTTGTACATTTAGCTGCAATATTTGTATCTTAACTAACGAACAACAGCACAAAACTTGTGATGTGTGGTTGTGGGTCACTTTCTCCATGGGCTTCTTACAGCTTTTGGAGAGGATATGATTGTAATTCTTAATTTTCAGTTATGCAATTCTTTTTTCTTTCTTTTTTTTTTTGAAAATGGTAACAATGTTATGCAATTCATTTTGTGTTGCAAAAGAGATGTTAATTTAACTCAACAATTCACTTAGAAAAATTGATATTTTTGCAAGGTGAATAAATATTTCTATACCTTATAAAGATAAATCATTGTTAATGGCCTTATGGCCACTCAACTTTGAATGATACTATACTTATTCACTTATAAAAAGGTGATGCTCTCCTTAGGTTAATAAACATCTGTTTTTGTTATCAGTCATATTACATTTTTAATCGTCATCCAGAACCAAAGCTATTGAGTTAGTATATCCATATTGAATACTAGTGGTTGTTTGAAATAAGGTGTTTAACCTGTCTATTTTTATTCTTTCATCCATTAGAAAACCAATGATTTTACATTGCTAGACAATATCAAACATATACATATCCGCGACCTTAGACAATATGCGAATGACAACATGGTAGTAGAAGGGTAGAAGAATAACTTTTAGGAAGAGTAAGATGTAAATGGTAATCGCAAACTAATCAGTTGAACTGTTGTCTAACATCGCATAACCAATCGTTGGAACATTGTCTATCAAATGTTCTTGGTAGGAAGTGTTTTACCCCTTAATTGGCATTACCCCATGCAATTCAAATTAGCACTTCGCCATCTGTAGCTTAATTGCCCTTTTGTCACCACAACAATTACACGTTCAAACCAAAATATTACAATCTTGTTGCAATACAACTTTTGTTACAAGACATGGCAAAAGCCCAATTAAAATACAGCTCAGATCTACTACAGACAGATTTGATGAAAACACCTTCTCAGATATCTGGTTTAAATTTATTTCTGACAAATACAGCAGATGAACTCGCTCATCCATGGAACTCATTGCCATTACTTCTTTTTCTTCCAAGTGTGTGTTTGATTCAACACTTGGAAGGATAAAAATCAGAGTGCAGGTAATGTAGAGCTCGAACCCCCTCAACAAAACTGTAAACTACCTTAGATTTGCATGTAAGGTTGAATTGCTCAATATTTTTCTTTCACACATACAAGTAGAGGATCATTTTGAGTGTGATACTTGCCTCGCTTCTATGTCCTGCAGTCTGAGAGTTACAGCCCTCTTGTGAGCATCTAAACCCTCAACTTCGGCCATCTTCTCTACATAAGGGCCAAGATTCCTCAACCCTTCTTCTGTCAAAGACTGCACAGTGATGTACTTCAAGAAAGAGTCCAAAGAAACCCCGCTATACATCCGTGCATATCCATAGGTTGGAAGTACGTGGTTAGTTCCACTTGCGTAATCTCCTACACTCTCAGGTGTCCACTGTCCCATAAATACAGAACCTGCAAGTATTCAGACTTGAATATTTATCAGCTGGATTTACCAAATGGAGATATATTGATTAGTAGTACGTCGCTAATTGATGGTAAAATATGAACCTCCAACCCAACTTTCCTAGTATCTATACGAACACTGAGGCCATAAAAAATAACGGATGAACATGCATACTTTTGAGTTGCATGCTAAAGAGCCCAAGTCGGGACAAGCATTAGACAGCTCCTACAAGTCGGACAAACCAGACTTTGACAAAAAGGTTTTGGAAAAGAGCATGTCACCACTGATCAATGTAATAGGTTATTAGTGTGCGGACAACTTTTTCTTTATATCCGATAATAGTTGAGTGCAGTGAGTACTTTCTTTTTGCCTTATATGTAAATCCAGATATCTTTAAGCCCAGAAGTAGAAAAATCATGTCTATCAAAAGCACCATACTACAATGAAGACAGCAGTTCCAGCCACCATCAGAAGGGAAATATTAGAGCTTATCATAGGAACCCAAGCTGACTGACTACCATACCCAAAAACAAAACAAAAAAAAAAAAAAAAAGGTAAGGCAAGTCAACTACGTCATTTAATAGGAATGATAAGATATTCAACTCCCTACACATGCTAGAATATCTTTTAAGAAAAAAGTGATCTGGAATAATTTATGAAAAACACAAACACTTCACAGAGATCACTATTGAAGATAACTTGTCCAGCTCATTAATGGCCAGCTACCATGAACCTTCTGTTTTTCATCTTGCAGAGCTAAATCATACAGTTCGAAGGAAGAGCAGCCCGGTACACTAAGCTCCCGCTATGCGCGAGGTCCGGGGAAGGGCCGGACCACAAGGGTCTATTGTACGCAGCCTTACCCTCTGCATTTCTGCAAGAGGCTGTTTCCACGGCTCGAACCCGTGACCTCCTGGTCACATGGCAACAACTTTACCAGTTAAGCCAAGGATCCCCTAATAAGGAAAAAAAACTATCCACCTCATACAGTTAAGAGAAGAAAGAATAACATTACGTGTTCAATACTGATACACCCTTAAACCACTAAAATTAGGCATAGAGATTAAAGACGTCAAAAGACAAAAATAGCACAAGACTAACTTATTAACCAGCTGGATGATGAAGATGAGGAAAAATAGAAAATGAAACAGAAATCTCTGGTAAAGAAATAAGGCTGTTAAATTGTTTGGAGAAGTTGTGTTATATGGAGGATCACAAGGGCAGGACAGAAAACTCACTGAAAGGAATATAAAGATATGAAGAATAAAGATGAACATTACCCACTGTTTATCTCGCTTTAACCTTGATAAAATCAAGAGAAGCTTGTGGAACATATTTCATGAGTACATACCAAATCGGCAGCCCCAAAAGCCAAAAAGAACTAACAGAAGAGTTGATATGCCAAATGGAAAAGTAAGGGAGAACTTAGAAAATGCAAATTTAACATACCTGCATTCTCAATTAAACTTTCCCACTTCTCAGCTTCATTCACATTGATTATCAGATGCTCAGGCGCATACATGTTTGAGAAGGAAATTGCCTGAAAAGGATAAAGATTTAAGTCCACGAGAAAAGGCTAGAGCTGAGCTGACAGAGGAATTTATAAGGAAAGTTGCCCTCACAGAAATGATAATTACTTTTTCAAATTTGTTTCAGGCAGAATTATTTAATGAAAGCAAGTGGCCAAGATCAACAAGCATACCTCCAACATATCGTGTGCTAACACAGTGAAGCTGTGGCTAAGTGCCTGAAGTGCAAATTCTCCCCTTGGAAGAGCTTGGCACTGCTTCCTAATTTCCTCTTGAATAGCACTTAGATCAACACCATCCCCAGCAATAACCAGTACGACTTGGCTATCTGGCCCATGCTCTGCCTGAAATTGCATTTGAGGTGATAAAAATATATATGAGATTGCCAGATTTTCCCACAGTGATAGATGGGAATTGTTGAAAGTTTCAGTTTAATCTGATTTAACAATAAATCCCCTTCACTATGAAAAACTTAAATCCTCTCTTATTTTGACCTCAGAAGAGATATAAGCAGACAACAAGAGCACCCAATTCAGACACAGAAAATATGAACGGAAACTTAATCAAGCAGTGAAAATGGAGTTAATACCTGTGAAAGTAAATCTGCTGCCACATGGACAGGACTGGAATGCTTGTCAGCTATAACAAGGACTTCGGAAGGCCCAGCGGGCATGTCAATTGAAATCATAGCTTCGCTGTTCTGTTGACAGAGAATACTACTTAGCAAAAGATAATTCAAGGTGAGAGGTTACCTTATTCAAAAAACAAAAAAAAACAAAAAAAAGATAATTGAAGGTGAGGACATTAGTCTTTTGGCAGCGCATTTATTTCAAGTGACATTTATTTACATTGCAAATATACCTAACCTAAGATTGACTCTTAAACCAATACCTGCAGAATCATTTTTGCAGCAGTGACATACTGGTTCCCAGGCCCATATATCTTCTCAACCTGGCATAGATGGCAATGTACATAACGTTTCCCTTTTATATATATTTGAAAGAATGAAGAGAAAAGTCTAATTGTAAAATGCATGCCATGTTTTAGGAAACAAAAATCCAGAGGCCAATAAGAAAGGAAACCCACTTCATTAAGGTATTACAAGTTGACCACAGGCTTTGAGGACACCCAGGGGGTAGAAGCTTTACAAACGTATAATGAACAGATACAATTTTTTTTTTTTTTTTTTGATGAAATAAGATGTTGTATTAGGAAGGCATCAAGTAGATGCAAGTTACATACACAAAAGAATCATGGTTAACTCCTGAAAACAAAAACTTCAATTCTAAATCAGGGAGTTAACCAGAAAGCAAAAATATGGTCTCTAAGCCATATTGATACAATGCGTCTGTGCTTATACTGTTATACATGCCATAATTACTTTCCTCTGTAAGAAATATAGCCAATGTATGTTACCTCTCTCTCTCTCTCTCTCTCTCTCTCTCTCTCTCTCTCTCTCTCTCTCTCTCTCTCTCTCTATATATATATATATATATATATATATATATATCCAATGTACCAATAAGGATCAACTGCGTTCACTATAATGAGGGGCATCTTCCTTGATAAATATTCCGATAAGTGATTGCAATCATAATAAAATACTCCATCTGTCCCAATTTATGTGATACACTTTCTTTTTTAGTCTGTCCCAAAAAGAATGATACATTTCTATATTTAGAAATAATTTAACTTAAAATTTCCCCTTTTACCCTTAATGAAATGATTTACAGCCACACAAATATCTATGACTTGTTTTAGACCACAAGTTTCAAAAGTCTTCCTTTCTTTCTAAACATCGTGCCTAGTCAAACTATATCACACAAATTGGGACGGAGGAAGAATAAATTTTCAGCTAAGTACCAGAAGACTTTATTAAAAAAGGGAAAATTGTCCGAGCCTCCAAAATCTTATACATTTATGGGATAAAACTGCCCTAAACCACTGTAGAAAAAAATTAACAGACTTTCCTGAGCTAATATCAGACTGGACTGCTTGCCTCCCTATCCTCTTTTGCTTGTTCTTTTGACTAAACCAACAGTACTATCTAGCATTCTCAGTCCAACCCTTATTTTATTAAGCCTCAGCTCGATTTGCTCATCTCTTTACCACTCTCCTTCTGCCCCTTTACATGGAGATCTATTAAAAGTAGCTAGCTCTCACTGTCCAAGCAACAAAAAGAGGAATTTCTGAGCCCTTAACAATGTTCACATGAATCGCATAGAAATGCTCGTATTTAGCTGCTATTGAGATGCAGTCCCTCCTCATAGAAGATAACACCTCCCCAAGAATCCAAGTTTGTAAGCATATATCCTCTTTACTCAAATCTATATAAAATACTGAGAAGAGTTATCTATCCCTGTTGATTAGAAGGCGAATACCAATTAACAGTAATTTATTTCAAAATTCTCATTTTCTTTTTGAAACATCAAGAAAATTCTATCATGTTTTCCAAATATCTATATAACAAGGAATCCTCTCTTAGAAAATATAAGAAGTAAGAATGACTTCTTAACACTCCTACCATCATTCTCACTTTTATGGACCGATCTCCTATTTCATTAGCATGGCATAAGTCAAAACAGGTCCAGGTTCTCTTCTTTCCTTGCCAATCTTCGATGTCCTGTTCTTGTAGTACCCAAAAGCAACGGCACATTGCAAAGTGACAATGCAATAAAAAGTCATCTGTATCCTTTCCAGATTCCTTCACAAGTAGCACCAACTTACAATGACGCTGCATGTCTTCTCCCCTCTTAATAACTTGAAATAGTACAATTTTACAATGCACTAGTTCGCCCTTGAACCCATTCACTATCTTCCTCCTGAATGTTTCTCCTTTGATACCATCCGTGTTATCTTGTCTTCCTCCCCGTCTCTATACTACATATTGATATGTTTTCTATAGAAAATCTTAGACTTCTTCCTATTCTTGGTCCTTCCGGAAATCCCTGGATGAGTTATCTAACCCAATTCCAATTGGAGGTTTGAAACTAAGGGAAGTATGGACTCACCCCGACACCCTGCTTCTACCTAAATACTAGACTTCAGTCAATAGCATGGGTTGAACTTGTGATGTGCGCCTAACCCACAGTTCATGGTTGTGTCCTTATCAGTGAACCAAATGCCTGAATGATATTGGTTCCTTAAGCAATATCACTTCAGCACTTTGATTACCGTTACTGCCTAGACATCGCCCGTCCCTATTTCAAGCAACAGCATTTCCTCAATAACAGTAATTGCAAAGACGTCATGTTTTAAAGGAAATATGAACTGATGAAAGGGGATGCATAGTTTCTTTTCCATCCACCCTTGGCCAATTAATAAAGCTAATACTTTGTGCACGAATAGAACAACTATGCCTCAATCGTAAACTAATTAGGATCATCTATATGAATGTTCACTATTCGCCTGCCATTGCAAGAACACTTTAGAAATATTATACGTACGTCTATTCAAAGCCATGATTAATTGCCTGAAAGTACTCATGTTAATAACATTATTTTGTGTTGCATGTGTGAACTCATCAAAGAATAGAGGTACACTAGTGCTTGTTTGATACAATATGACAGGCTTCAAGTTTTTAAGGTGAAAGATGTACCTTTGGGCATGATTCAGTGCCCCAGGCCATTGCAGAAATTGCCTGTGGATTTAAAAAAGGTCACAATAAATGGACCCCGGAATAAGAAAATTCAGTTCGGGGAAAGTAAGAAATTAAGTGAAATGAGTCAGATGCAATGTCGCCTCATGAATGCAAGACCAAGGAAGCATATCACTTTATACCTGAGCACCTCCAGCTTTAAGGATGTGGGTCACACCTGCTTTCTTAGCACAGTAAAGTACTTCCTACAAGAAATGCATCCAAATAAATGACCGTTGATACTTAAACTTTACTAATAAAGTGAGACAGTAAACAAATACCTTGCAAATGCTGCCATCCTTAGAAGGTGGAGTTGCCAGTACAACTGTTTTACACCCAGCAATTTGTGCTGGCTGGCCAAAGGGAAAATTGATGATTTTGTACTCAGTGAATTAGCATTGAAAGAAATGACTAATAAAAGCAGAAAATCAACACAGAGAATTGAATCACCATACAACTGAAAGCATCAGAGCTGTTGAAGGCAAAACAGCAGTTCCACCAGGAACGTAAAGCCCTACAGCTGTAATGCTCCTAGCCACACGTTTACATCTGACACCCTGACAAAGTAGGAAATATGGAAGTTAAAGGAGAAGTTAGAGTGTCAAAGTTGCTATATAAGCCCACACAACCGAGATCAATCCAATACAATATCCACAAAACCTACCTGCATGTTCTCCACAACTTTCTCAACAGGCTTTTGAGCAGCATGAAAGGCATAAATGTTGTCATATGCCACATCAAATGATTCTCGAACAGATGAATCAAGCTGAGTCAAAGGAAGAAGCAATTAAATTGAAAATAAGAAAAGCTGAAGTGAATTTTCTTTCAAGGAAAAAAAAATATTTCGAAATTGTCATACTCTTTTTACTACCTATCATTGTCGTCAATAAGAAAATGTGTATTTAAATACATACCTCAGGATCTGGAAGCTCATTGACATCTTCAACTATCTTATCCAGTACAACTTTGTCAAACCGTGACGTGTAACTGCCCATTACAGATATCATACCAAAGTAACATCAATACAACAAGACAGGTTAACTATAATGGCAACTTTTACTTTCACGTGGAACTATTTACTCTTAGAGAATGATAAGTGATGGACAAGGAGTACAAAATGAAGAATTTTGTAAGCTCTATAACAAGTTAATCTAAACTTCGGGATATTCCGAAGGTTTGAATTTACTTTGTCCATCAACTTAAAAAAAATGGCAACTAAAGTTAATAAGAATCAATTACAGGAAAGAGTAAAAAACAAGCTCCAAAGACTCTTTTGTTATTAGCTTTAATTAATGAAAGAAAGTATAATTAAGAAGTTAACGCAATGTCCAGTGTTTCCAAAAATGGAGAGAGAAAGGGACGGAGGGAGACCTCTGATGATAGGCAATACAGAATCATTAACTTTTTATATGTTATGTTTAGGCTTATAGTTGCAAAGACACAAAAGTCACCAAGTTGGATCTGCTATATGGAACCTTGTCGCTTTTTTGCCCTTTTCGCTTTTAAAACACTGTACCAGAGATCAAAAGCGTGATAAACCTCATCCCTATGTCACTTACTACTTTGATTATTTTGGTCCATGCAATAGGAATGATGACACACAACATAAAATGTTAGGAGATATTCCCTTTACATCATTCATTATTATTATACAAAGTGATTATGGTTTGATAGCCAGCCCCTCCACATGGAGCATTTCTTACTTTGGCATTTTCTACGGATCAATAACACATGTTCTGCATTTTTTTTCGTTGAATCATTGAAAGTAAACACTTGTTCTGCATTCTTATGGAAAGAGAAGCTGAAATAAGGGGATTTTAACATAACAGATGCAGGGGTAAGGTTTCTCGATGAAACAAAAACAGTAAGGCATAAATATGAAACAAGCACTAACTCTTTAACTGCAGCATCACCTCTATTACGAACATCATCAACAATGGGTTGAACCTGATACAATTCATTCAACATTCAAAACAAGTCTACTAGATAGAACTGTCAAATAAGTAAGTTTAAGGGACTGGTAAACTCACTGTGCTGAAAATGGAGGAAAAATCAATGCGAGGACGAGCTTTGAGGCTGTCAACCTCAGAAGTTGTAAGCTCTGATAACCGATACGACTTCATTGAGCACCTAATTGACTTACGAAGTAACCCTGTTAATAGCCATCAAAAACAACATGACACATTAACCCAACAATAAAATCTGTAGGAAGACTCATTTAAGAACTTTTTTCCCAAGGTTTTCACCAATAAGAACAATTGATGGAAAGTTTTTGCAACAACTGCCAAGCATAAAATGCAAAAACAATTTCTTGATTCTATTAATTTTTGTGAAAAATAAGAAACTTCTGAAGGTAATACCTGCAGGCAGATAAGAATATTTCCGATAAAATAGAGTATTGCGTGCCGGAAGATTACTAGCCAAGCTACAGGACTTATTCAATGATAGAATTCTGCAGTCCATCTATGTTCTGATAACAAACCAAAATTAGAATCTACTCTCTAATAAATCAATAATCTTGGTAAATTTAAAAATAATTCTCCTTTACTAGGGCCAATGTACTAAAATACACAAAGTTAATTGTCTTCTGTTACAAACAACACTCACTCAAGTGCTCATTTGGTAGAACAACAAGCTATAAGAAACGACGTGATAAAATTCAACTTCGTTCTAGAACTTGTTGTTTTTTAGTGAAGAGAAATGAATTAGAAAAGTTACAAGGAAAAGAAAATGAAAATGAAATTAAACTATCCAAATTAATTACAGTACATTTCGCAGAATAGGGATTAGAGAGAGGATTAAAACGTACAAGTAGATGGTGGCCGGTGGGGGCAGAGTGTGAGTGAGTAGTGGACTTTGTGGTGGTGCTTCAATCCCACTATTCGTGGGCTTGTTAGTCATTTTTTTGTGCGGATTGTCCTTCAAAGGCACCGGTCTTTAATTTTTGTCCCTCAAATTACTGGTTTTTAAATTTTATCCTTCGCCTAATATCTCAAGATTCTAGTTTCGAACCCCAGCTCAATAGAAAATAAAAAAATAATTTCGCAAAATAGAGGTTTGAATTTGCAAGGCCGATTTTTGCATGCAAAACTCTACAACTCTTCCTGGAAAAACTCTATTCAAGGTAGAATTTTGCATTCAAAACTCTGCCTACTCTACCTTGTGAATCCAAACTCTACCTTGCGATTTATTTTTCTTAATTTTTGACTGAGCGGAAAGTCAAAAGGACAGAAATTAAAGATTACCAATTTGAGGGACAAAAATTAAAGACCAGTGCCTTTGAAGGTCAATCATGCAAATGACCCCTTGTTATTTGGACACCACAAGACCCAATCTTAGAATATTGAGAAAATTTAGGAACCATTAACTATTGACTTAACTAATCAGTATGCATTTTTTCATTCAAAAAATCCTTCTCAATTTTGATTATTAATTATAACAACAATTATGAGTATATGTAAATTCCCCAAGAGAACTTGTTAGACGGATATATGTTATTTATATATGTTCCAGATAAAGAATTATTATATATCAGAAAAAGTATCATGCTTCAATTTGAATTTTGTATTGAATAGAAAATTGAAATTCTGTTTTCATAGAGCACTATATGTGTTGCCCTGTACTTTTCTATTGGGTGAAAATCTTTACCCCCGTAATTTTACTTTGAAAATCAAATTACCCTCAACTTTGAGTTAATAGATCGTCTTCATTTCCTCTCTCGACTTATAAATGTCAATTTTCTCATCTAGATTTTACCTTTTCAGTATCATAATATTTTTTATCTGCTATAGACGTACCTAGAGGACATACTAATCTTATTTTTTAAGTTAAAAAGGAATAAAAATATCTCTCAAGAATATAAACTAATAACTTTAACTTTAAAAATGTTGTTATAAGTTACATAAAAATGTTGCGTTATGTTGTTTAAAAAAACAAACTTTTAAAAGCTTGGGTAACGGAAAATGTTAACACATTTTTACATAACGCACAAAAAAGGTGCGTTAAAGGTATTTTGGTAACATTTTTTTTTCTTGAGGTATTTTTGTTCAATTCGTTTTTTATTGGGTCATTTAGGTTCGATACTCCTTATTTTCTTCCGAGAAGTTATCTGTTGCTGCTGCTGAAATGCTTTCCAAACTAAAAAATGGAACATCAATGCCTTTCTCATCCTCTTCATTTATTAAGTCATTTGTTGATCCCTTTTCAGTGTTCAACTAGTGCGGCTGAGGATTTCCTTTGATAGAAAAAAAAAAGAATGATATAATACTAAAGTACAATTATGAAGCTAATAAAAAATGTGAGATTTGTAATCTTGAAAATAAGACTGATTACCTACTATAATCAGTAAAGGTGACATAATGGTGTATTTGCACGGTGTATATAACTTATACTCTTAATTTAATATTTACTTACCTTTTTTTCTTGCTTTCCTTGTTCCGTAAAATGAGTAGATAAAGCTACATAGGATAAAGAGTAGTGGCAATTGTAGTAGGTAGAACAACTTTTAGCCTTCTCAATTTATGGAGCCCGGAATTTTTTTAACCCAAAATATAACTTTTGGAACCAAACTAACCCTATAAAAAAAAAAAAAAAACTAGGCTTCACGCACAGATTTTGTGCGTGAAAGGCGTAACAAAAACCCACCAGAAACTCCCATTTCCAGCATACTCTTCTCTTTCATTTCCTTCATTTTCACCCTTTCAACACACTTTTTCACTCCCAAAAACATGTCTCAAAGTTTTGAAACTTCAAAGTTTGCTATACAACCCGATATTTGTGAATGTCGTTATTACTGTAAACTAAAAACATCAAAGACGCAAGATAATCCGGGTCGCCGTTTTTGGCGTTGTAAAGTGCCCGAAGTAAGTGTTTTTACATTTTTTAGTGTTTTTTTTCACGTTATCCACATATTTTACTTTAAAAAACTGATTTTCTTATCATGTTTATAGGATGTGGGCGGTTGCAAACACTTTTGCTGGGAAGATAACATTCACGTGGATAAAACGGTGGCGGCGAAGTTTAAAAATCCACTTTTTGATAGAGATACCGCGAATTCACGTATCTCTAGAGATACCACTAAGTTGGACTCGTAATTTAAGCTTGTGGAAGCTGAAGAAAATATTGAACTTTTGGAGGTCTTGCTCACCGGTTCCAAAAAAAAATGAATTTTCCTCAAGGCTAAACTTAGAGACGCTCAACACGAGAAAATAGCTTTGAAAGAAAAACTTAAATTGTGAAAGATTATTTGTGCTATCTTGTTGTTGTTTATTATTTATATGTATTTTGTTTATTAAGTTTAATATTTCTATGGATTATGTTTTTTACTAATTGTACTTTTTCCCCTATAATGTAATTTGCACCCTTTATGTACTAATTTATTTGTGTTTCTTTGTTAAATTGTCAATTACTAATAGACTGTAACAATAAAATCAAATTAAAAACATGCCAAACTAATTCAAATTGATGACTTCATCATAAAATAAAAATACAAATTAACAACCTTAGTCCGAGACTTAAATGACCCATAATCTAAGACAGTGAGCCTAAATAGACCTTAATCGTCATCAGAATAGAAATCCTCAATATCGTCCTCAGAACGATATTGGCGGTCTCTTAACACACATTTTTTTTCCAAGAGATGTTAGTTCTTTACCGATTGATGATGCTTGTTCTTTGGCCAACTCTAGCATGTAAAATCTACAACATCTTGTCAGCATTCTGTTGTTTTCTTTTCTAATCCTTTGTACGGCAAGCTCACAAGTTTCTGGACCTACTCGAGGCATGGTTATTGAGTACCTTGTTGGGATTGGAGCGTTGAGATTTTTCAAGTCACGAACAAGACGTTCTGATTCGGTAAGTCGATATGACCATTCTCAACGTAAACCGCAATAATATTCTTGCGGATTTGAATATTTCACACTGCAGAAATCATCATTACGCTATATAAGAAGGTGGGGATTTAGCTCGTCTAGTTTGAAATCACTGGTATCACTCGAAAAACTGCTATGATTTGAACTTTCATCATCACTGCTACTTGGTTCTTTTGGAAGGAGTAACCTTACTTACTTACCTTATTATAAGAAAAATATTAATCTTCATTGGACATTTCACAGTCCGAATCTCACTTGCATCTAAATCTTGTGTTAGATTGTACACCATATTCTACCTTATGGTAACGTATTTGCATCTGATTGTTCTCTTCGTGAAAACGATTAAGAGCAAAATTAAACTCTTGTGGAGTTCCACGAGGCATTGACATAGCACGTTTTTTTGGGCGTTTAAGCCCTACTGAAGCTAACTTTTGCTCCAATGCTTCAGCCTTTCTAACACGCCAATTCCATTCCTCTCTCATTATTTTATTGTATTCTCGATTGAATCTTTTGTTAGGGTTACTTGAGTAATGAAAATCATCATCATCTAGTTCTCATGTCCTACCCATTGCTTCAAATATGTTTGCTGGGGTAAAATATGTAATAGAATCAAGAATACCAAATTGGGTATAGAATGTCATGATCATAGCTATATGTAACAATTTGGAATTGGTGACATAACTGTATATGAAAATCACATATTCTTTTAGCCATGTTGCAAATAGTTACTATAATACATATGATCTTTATTGAAATTGATGACATAATTACATGCAATCAATGTGAAATGTTCTTGTCTTTATTGCAATAGGTGAAATAATTATGACCAACTTGTAATGTTTATATTAATAGCGAACGACTTGTATTATTTCAATGATATTAGTATTTATATCAATAATGACGTTATCATTTTGTTAAATATTCATTTAAATGCCAACAATGATAAGTTTCAAGAATTAATTCATCAATTTTCAAGATAATTTCATCTAACCCGTAGGTTGCTTACGAAAATCATAGTTGCTTCTAATAACCGTAGTCGCTTCTTAGTGGCTAAAATGTGACCCTTTTCAGTTCTCATTTTTTATATATATATATATATATATATATATATATATATCCAATGCAGAAGCTTAGTAGAAACTATAAAATGCCAATAAAACTTATGTTGCTACATTCCATATGACAACTGTTGTATATATGCATTATATATAAGATTTGACATGGTTTTGGATGAAATTACATAGTTGTTCATCCAAAGGAAGAAGACGACAGTGCCAGAAATAGTCTAGCAGAATCTTTACTCAAGTCTATAATTTCTACTAAACATATGCATTGGCTATTATAGACCTGAGTAAAAGTTCTGTTAGACTATTTCTGTCAGCGTCGTCTTCTTTCTTTTGGATGAACAACTGCTGTAATTTGATCTGAAACCATGTCAAATCTTATATATATAATGCATATCTACAACAGTTGTTATATGGAATGTAGCAACTGCCATTGCCTCAAAAAAATCAGAACATCGAGGAGTATTCATATATGAAATTTGAAGCAATTTCGTTAAGATTTGACATGATTTTGGATCGATTTTTTAGCAACTCTCAAGGTTGAAGAAGATGATTATTCAAATTTTGAATTACCGCAATCGAGTTATATTTCACATGATCAATATCACAAAAGAACCGGAACATGGAGGGGAGCTTATATATGAAATTTGAAGCAGTTTGGTTAAGATTTGAAATAATTTCAGATCAAGTTTCAACTGTTGTTCATCCAAAAGAAAGAAGACGACACTGTCAAAAATAGTCTGAGCAGAATCTTTACTAAGGTCTATAATACCCAATGCATATGTTTAGTAGAAACTATAGACTCGAGTAAATATTCTGCTAGACTATTTCTGGCACTGTCGTCTTCTTCCTTTTGGACGAATAACTATTGTAATTTCATCCAAAACCATGTCAAATCTTATATATAATGCATATATACAACAATTGTCATATGGAATGTAGCAACATAAGTTTTATTAACATTTTATAGTTTCTACTAAGCTTCTGCATTGGATATATAAAATGAGAACTGAAAAGGGTCACATTTTAGCCACTAAGAAGCGACTACGGTTATTAGAAGCAACTATGATTTTCGTAAGCAACCTACGGTTTAGATGAAATTATCTTGAAAATTGATGAATTAATTCTTGAAACTTATCATTGTTGGCATTTAAATGAATATTTAACAAAATGATAACGTCATTATTGATATAAATACTAATATCATTGAAATAATACAAGTCGTTCGCTATTGCTATAAACATTATAAGTTGGTCATAATTATTTCACCTATTGCTATAAAGACAAGAACATTTCACATTGATCGCATGTAATTATGTCATCAATTTCAATATAGATCAATGTATTATAGTAACTATTTGCAACATGGCTAAAAGAATATGTGATTTTCATATACAGTTATGTCACCAATTCCAAATTGTTACATATAGCTATGATCATCATAACTTTTTCTTCAACACATTATTAACATTACTCATTAATTATCATTATTTTAAACTATTACAGGGTTGTTTCACTAATTTCATGGTGATAGCATATTATTTAGTTACAAATATAAGTTTTATAATCTAAAATTAGTTCACTTCTTATTTAAGAAAAAAAAATCTTTTTTGGTTACAAAAGATGAAATTATACAAATCGTTCGCTATTAATCTAAAAATTACTAGTTGGTCGCATAATTATTTCACTTATTGCAATAAAGACAAGAACATTTCACATTGATCAAATGTAATTATGTCATCAATTTTAATATGGGTCATATTTAGTATAGTAACCATTTTTGCAACATGGCTAAAAAAATATGTGATGTTCAAATATAGTTATGTCACCAATTCCAAGTTGTTACATATAGTTATGCTCATCATAACTTTTTCCTCGACACATTATTAACATTACTCATTAATTATTATTATTTTAGATTATTATAGTGTTTTTCACTAATTTCATGGTGATAACTGATAACATATTATTTACTTATAAATATAAGTTTTATAATCTAAAATTAGTTAACTTCTTATTAAAAAAAAATCTTTTTTGGTTGCAAAGCAAGTGTTAGGTTGTAGATTCTAATAACATGTAGCTGGCATATTAGCAGAGTATGCAAGTGTGGTGACATAGATCTTTTGAGTAACCCATTCTGCTATAATAGTTCAGTGGTCTATGCATAGTCGTTTTCTCGTCTATAATTTAATTATAAATCTGAAGTGTTCATCTTCAACCTCATGTTCAAATCTGAAATGTTCATCTTTTATCTCAAGCTCAATTTTTGAAATTTTATGCAAAACCACCTTTAGTTTTCTCCAAATTCCCTTAAATTTGGGATTTAGACTCCTCAAAAGATCCTCAACAAAATTCAATAACACCCACCTGAAATACATCACTCCTTCATAAAATCATTTTTCCAAGTTTGAAGCTCAAGCTTCAATAATGGTTATCCTCAAGCTCAATCTGAAATTCAATCCAAAATCACCTTCAATCTTTTCGAAAATCTCTAAAATTTGATATTTAAACTCATCAAAAGATCCCTAATAAAATCCAACAACACCTACTTGAAATGAAGCACTCTTTCGAAAACTCATTTTTTCAAGTTTGAAGCTCACAGCTCCAACAATGGCTGTCAATGGAGTATATTTCAAATGTAGGAGGAAAAAAACATGGGAATGAATGGAGAGAGGGAATATAATTTTATATTTCTTTTTTTTTATAAGGTAAAAGATATATATTTAGATTTTTATTTTGGTTTATTTTATTATATCTTACTGTGGATCAAAAGGGTATTTTTTAAAACTTGGGGGCTGGTTTGAAAGCTTGGAATGATTTTTATTTTATTATTTTTATGTTTTAAATCCTTGGACGATAAGGTATTTTTTTTTAAACTAGGGGGCTTATTTGACGCCCCAATAACTTGTCTCCACTTAATTAGTCTTCATGCTAAATGAGGTCCTATCACCTAATAATTAAAACTCGGGGTCCAAATTCCTAAAAAAAACTTGTTTGGGGTCCTGTCACCACACTTCCCTATTTTAGTTCTTCTATTATAGCCAATTCTAGACCCAGCAAAAACATGTGGGTAGGATGATCAAAACTTTGTCACATTAATGAATTATTATTGGACAACTCAATATCGTTCAAGATCAAACTACTATCGTCACGAAGAATTTTCGTCGAGTTGACTATATTTGTGGACCAAATTGAGTGTCCAGGGCCATTCAGAAGCACCAAATTACCCTTTATAATTTTGACCTGTGCAGAGTCCATTTCAGAATAAGAAAGTGGAGTCTCTCTATTTGCTACCCAAACTATGGTTTGTGGTGTGATTTCCTTGTATCGTATGCCCGTGTAGTAATAGTTGGAAAGCTTACCCAGTGTAATGAAGCCCATTTCAAAGATTCCACCTGAAGAGATCATTGTCTTGCCAATAGGCTTTGGCGGAGTCAAGATTTTCATGTATGGGGTTAAAAAATTTGAAGATGTAAATACCTGAAGAAGCCAAGAGGGTTCAACATCTACTATATATACATAAAAAAATAATTTTAATCTTATATATATACTGTAATTTTTCGTCAAGGTGGTTCGGATGAACCCCCGGAGCCTACCTAGCTCCGCCCCAGCCAATAGGTATGTATTTTGCAGCATAAAGCGTATCTCCAAGGGAAAAGTTCTGATTCCTGCTAGTGTTTGCTCCCAAATAAAGTAGTATACGTTGCAGGAAAAGGAGAAAAAAAATTGCCTTTTGATTTCCATGGAAATACTTTTACTTAAAAAAACATACACGTATTATGGGATTTGAAAGAGAATGATAATACTTTATAGTATATGTCAAGTCAACAAAGAATAATTATTAGCCTCCAACTTATATACTGTTGTTATGAGTATGTTTGTCCATTAAGTTACTTAGCCACCTAAATGGCTTAGCCATTAAGTTACTTAGTCATTAAGCTACTTAGCCATTAAGCATATATTTTCCTCTATAAATAGTGGCCTTATGTAGAATTGAAATAAGAGGAAATATAATCTGATATCTCTCTACATATTCTCTCTACATATTTCTTCTGAGTATTTACTTCATAGTTGTTATTTTATAACACGTTATCAGCACGAGACTCGGTCATCTCGAGCAAATACTTTAAAAGCCTCGAAGGTATTGATTTCTTTATTTTCCTTTACTAATGGCAAATCTTTCTAGACGTGAATTTGTAGCCTTAGATATATCCGGCAATAGCTATAATGTCTTGGATTCTTGATACCGAAATTCACCTTAATGCGATGGGTCTGGAAGACACCATCAAAGATAAAAATGAGGCATCAAGCCAAAACCGTGGTAAGGCAATGATATTCCTCCGCCATCATCTTGATGAGAATTTGAAAATGGAAAATCTCACGGTTAAAGATCCTCTTACGCTATGGAATGATCTGAAAGATAGATATGATCACCTGAAGATGGTCATACTTCCACAAGCACGTTTTGATTGGCTCCATTTAAGGTTCCAAGATTTTAAATCTATTAAGGCATATAATTCTACAATGTTTAAAATTATTTCTCAATTGAAATTATGTGGTGAAAATATTACTGATCGTGATATGCTGGAGAAAACATTCTCCACTTTTCCTGCCTCGAGTATGCTCCTGCAGCAGCAATACCGAGAGATGAAATTCAAGAAATATTCTGATCTAATCTCACATCTTCTAGTGGCTGAACAACATAATGAATTATTAATGAAAAATCATGAAAGCCGACCCACTGGTACTGCCCCATTCCCTGAAGTGAATGAGGCAAATTTTCGCCATTCTTGGCGTGGATGAGGTCGTGGCCCCAGTCGTGGTCATGGTCGTGGTCGAGGAAGGAACTTTAATCATGATTCTCGTCTACCACCAAATAATACCCTTCACCACCAGCAGTGGAAAAGGAACGATGAAAAGCATGAAGCTGTGCAAAAGAAAAATTCAGAAAATAAATGCTTCCGATGTGGAGGAAAAGGGCACTGGTCACGTACCTGTCGTACGCCAAAGCACCTAGTTGAGCTATATCAAGCCTCCCTCAAAAAGGCAGAAAAGGATGCCGAAGCAAATTTTATTTCTGAAGATAATATTAAGCCCGCATCTAGATGTGGCAGATTTCTTTGAACTCCCTAAAGGAAAAATAGATCATCTGATCGGTGATGGATCTGTATTAACTTAGATATTTCATACATGTCGTTTGTATTTGCTAATGTGGTTATGTTTCCATAGTTATGTAAATAAAGTGTGTGTAATACTTTGTCTAATCATAATATCTACTTCGATGTTTACTTTGCCTATTCTTTCGTTTTGAAGAATATATGGAAAATCCTCAAATATTATTTGGATCAATGACCAATCATGAAGATATTTGTGTAATTGATAGTGGAACAACGCATGCTATATTCAAAGATGAAAAATACATTTCCCTGGTTGTTGTAACGCATGCAATAGAAATACTTTTCTCACTTGCGTAGAAAAAAGGGAAATATTAATACAATTTCTGGCAATTCCAAATTAATTGAAGGCTCCGGAAGAGCTACTATATTTCTACCTAAGGGGACGAAACTTGTTATAGAAGATGCATTATTCTCTTCTAGATCCCCAAGAAACTTGTTGAGTTTCAAAGATATCCGCCGTAATGGGTATCATGTCGAGACATTAAATGAAACAAATGATGAATATCTTATTATTACAAAGAATGTCTCTGGCCAGAAACATGTTTTGGAGAAATTACCAACTTTGTCTTCTGGCCTGTACTATGCAGAAATTAGTACAATGGAAGCACACTCAATCGTAAACCAAAAGTTTAACGATTCAGGAACTTTTGTGCTTTGGCATGACCGAATGGGTCATCCTGGATCAATAATGATGAGACGAATTATTGAAAATTCAAATGGGCATTCACTTAAGAACCTGAAGATTCTTGAAAGTAGTGAATTTTCATGTGTCGCTTGTCATCAGGGCAAATTGATAACCAGGCCATCACCAATGAAAGTTGACATTGAATCCCCTGCTTTTCTAGATCGTATACATGGGGATATATGTGGACCTATTCACCTATCTTGTGGGTCATTCAGATATTTTATGGTTATAATAGATGCGTCTTCGAGATGGTCTCATGTGTGCCTCATATCGTCTCGCAACCTGGCGTTTGCGAAATTATTAGCACAAATAATACGCTTAAGGGCACAGTTCCCAGATTATCCCATAAAGGCTATACGTCTTGATAATGCTGGAGAATTTACATCCCAAGCTTTTAATGATTATTGTTTATCAGTTGGGATAAAGGTTGAACATCCTGTAGCACATGTTCATACCCAAAATGGCCTTGCTGAGTCATTTATTAAGCGTGTGCAATTGATAGCAAGACCATTACTTATGAAAACACGGTTGCCTACAACCACCTGGGGTCATGATATCTTACATGCAGCCTCCCTTATTCGTCTCAGACCGACTCATTATAATAAATACTCCCCGTCACAATTAGTATTTGGTCATGAACCAAATATTGCTCATTTCCGAATCTTTGGTTGTGCTGTATATGTGCCTGTAGCACCACCACAGCGCACTAAGATAGGCCCCCAAAGAAGGTTAGGAATATATGTTGGGTTTGAATCACCCTCCATTATTCGCTATCTTGAGCCATTGACGGGAGATTTATTCACTGCCCGATTTGCAGATTGTCGATTTGATGAAACAAATTTTCCACAATTAGGGGGAGAAAGAAAAGAAATCAAAAGAGAAATTGCGTGGAGAGTTCCATCACTATCTCATTTTGATTCACGTACCCCTATATGTGAGCAGGAGATCCAGAAGATCATCCACTTACAGAAATTAGCAAATCAAATGCCAGACGGATTTACTAATTTGAAAAGAATAACTAAGTCGCATATCCCTGCAGAGAATGTGCCTATTCGAATTGATGTTCCAAAGGGACAATCTACTAGTGTCATAGCCTCTGAATCTCATCCACGCCTGAAGCGTGGTAGGCCATTGGGCTCCAATGATAAAAATCCTAGAAAAAGAAATACAAATAATGATCAGAATGACACTATGAAAGGATCTCATGAAGAGATTCAAGATCTGATTAATTCTGATATTCCTGAAGAAATCAGCAAACCCGAGACTCGAGTGAGTAAAGAACTATCATTAAGTTTTACTGGTGATGAGGGCAACTTGAATCGTTCGAAAATTATGGTGAATAAGGTTTTTGCATATAATGTTGCACTAAATATTATGAAAGGCAGTGAGGATCAGGAACCTCAATCTGTCGAAGAATGTCGACGAAGATATGATTGGCCAAAATGGCAAGAAGAAATTCAATCAGAATTGAATTCACTTGCTAAACGTGAGGTTTTCGACCTGTAGTCCAAACGCCTAATGGTGTAAAACCAGTTGGTCACAAATGGGTCTTTGTATGGAAAAGAAATGAGAGAAATGAAATTGTGCGATACAAAGCACGCCTTGTTGCACAAGGATTCTCTTAAAGACCCGGCGTCGACTATGAAGAAACATATTCACCAGTTATGGATGCTATAACATTTCGATACCTCATGGGTTTAGCTGTCTATGAAACCCTTGAAATACATCTGATGGATGTGGTTACAGCTTATCTTTATGGTTCACTTGATAATGAAATTTATATGAAAATTCCTGAAGGATATAAAATGCCTGAAGCATTTGGTTTAAAGTCTTGGGAAATGTATTCAATCAGATTACAAAGATCATTATATGGTTTAAAACAATCAGGGCGTATGTGGTATAATCGCCTAAGTGAGTACTTGATAAATGAAGGATATATAAATGATGCCATTTGTCCATGTGTTTTTATTAAGAAAAAAAATCAGGGTTCATTATACTTGTTGTTTATGTTGATGACATAAATCTCATTGGAACTCCAGAAGAGCTCCAAAAAGCGATTGAACATTTGAAGGAAGAATTTGAGATGAAAGATCTCTGAAAGACAAAACTCTGTCTTGGTCTGCAAATTGAACATTTCGCTAAAGGGATCTTTATCCATCAATCTGCCTATACTGAGAAAGTTTTAAAACGATTTTACATGGACAATGCGCATCCTTTAAGTGTTATACCCCATTTTAACCGGGTTAAATCGAAGTACAACATATTGGAGATTCCTATATTGCTTTGTTTTAAGGAGTCGCCACCTAATTGATTTTAAGGTGAATTAGGGCACCTAATTATTAACTAAGGTAAAGCTAACTAAACCTCCGTTAATAGTCTACTTAATCAGTGCGATTCTAGGTAAGGGTTCTATATTATCCTAAAGGGAAGGGGTTAGGCATCCTTTAGAATCCGTTAACTACGGTTATCCGGCCAAACTTAGGTTAATTAATTGAGGTTTAAAATTTAAGAAATAGCTTTTGAGGGAAAAAAAAAAAGAAGATAACTTATAGCCAACAAAGTTTAAAATATTATTATATGAATGATGCACTCTATATGGTGAAAATAAGTACTTAATGTTCAGAGCGGTAATCCTAAATGATAGAATCTACCCCTTTCTAATCCTACATGAATCATAGGTTCTCCACCTAATTTTAAGCCACGCACAATCCAAAACGCTGACAAATTAGCAATCATAAAAATGGATGAAAGAAAATGAATGATAAGGAAAAAAAAAGAATAAAATGTTACAGGCGGCCTCTAACGAGTTTCGCCTGCTCGATGTGATCTAAGAATTGCGGAACGAGATGACTCTATGGATAGGTGTGCCGAGTCTCATCTTGAGACTTTGTTTTGATAAAGTCCCAAATTAAGACTCTGTTTGCTCCGATGTGTACATGTAAAAGAAAGGGGAAAAGAGATAAAGATTAGCATCCGATTGTGACAAAAGCTATTAATGTTCTAAGAAAAAGTAACAAATTAATTAGATACAAATGAACAGACTCTTTGGTACACAATATACCATCAACTCCTATCTAAAGGGAAATAACAAGCAGCACAGCAACTATGACATAATCAACTTTAAGAAGTCATGGTATTATGCCAGACATCCTGAACATTTAATACAACATATTGAAATCCTTACTAGCTCGCTTGATCAAACAACATCTAAATCTGCCTACTTAATCAATTCTAACAAAATAACCTGTAAATTATGATTAACTAGAACACAACCAATATATAATGCATACCTAGCATAAACAGCCTAGACCAAATGGCTTCTAAAGCATGTTTATATGAGCAGACTAAACATAGTATACTTTCTAATGAATGCAACAGCAAACTAATCACCACTATTAAATTAGTTCACATAATCACTAATTAAATTACTAGTTAAATTGATTCATATAATCTTTATTCCTTTTCAATCTAAAACCAAGATTGAACACGAATATGATTCAACGCGGACCAACTATTCTAACACATATACATATGTTTAGACTACGTACACAAATCACACAGAAACAGTAAAATGAACTAACACAGAAAAAAAAAACATTATTTAGCTAATTAACTCATCACATGAACATTCTTAATCACAAAAAAAATGACAAATTTAAGCTAACACATAGCAACTAAAGAAACGAGAAAATGCAGAAATAAATGCAAAAGGGGAATTACCTGCTTCGGGTGCAGCGAAGTGGGTACGGGGTTTCCAATCTACACTCGAAAATTATTAAATCTGAGCTTGCGATGCTCGGATTCACAGCAACAACAAGGAGAATGAAAACAGAAAAATTGATTTGGGTATTCTTGACCCGATATGCAGAAGTAAAGCTGACGTGCTAATATTGCTTAAGGGGGATTTGGCCACTGGAAAACCTCCTTTTTTTCGTTTCAACTAGCCACTATTTATAGGTTTTTCGTTTGTGAAGAAGAGAGAGAGGAGCGGGGGGACAGAGGGAAGTGGAAGAGACATGCGTGGGGGACAAACGGCGGTGGTGGGGATGAGATGACGATGAAAGAGGGAGAGAAGAGAGCTGGGAGCAAGGGGGGTGTGCGGCTGAAGAAGAAATGGAACCCCAGTGGTTCCTTTTCTTAAACAGTGGGTCGGGTCGGGTCGGGTTGGTTTGGGTTAGTGGACTGGGTATTGGGTTAAAAGAATGGGCTAATTGTAAATGTTGGGCTGGGGTGAATTAAAATGTGGGTTGGTTGAAAGAAATAGTTTGACTTCTAAATTTAAATAAAAGACCCATTTTAATTAATTATACACTAAGTGTGCTAAAATATCCTCTAATATAAACGTATGTATTTATTAGTATTCAGATGAAAATAAAATGACGCTGTAATAGCCGTGCGATAATATATTTGAAATTCAACAGTAAGTAAATGCTATTATTAAATTATGCGAAGATAAATGCGATGCGTGTGCATAAGCTGGTAAAAATGCTGAAATGATAACAATGCGAATTATAATAATATCGGTAACCAAAATAATAATAATAATAACAACTAGTAACTATAATAGAATAATGAAACGCCGGTATTGATAAGAAGCTAATTATTATTATTATTATTATTATTATTATTATTATTTTTTTTTTTTTTAAGTTGCCAAAAATACTAGAGGCGTAAATAGATATTTCGGAGGAAAGGTGGGACAAATTTGGGTGTCAACATTAAGTACTCCTATGGTTGTTTTCTCACTTGAAGTGAGCAAAGATCCGTTCCGATGTCTTCGTGAAAATGAAGAGCTACTTGGTCCTGAAGTACCATATCTTAGTGTAATAGGTGCACTTTTGTATCTTGCTAATGCTACAAGACCTGACATAGCATTTTCTGTTAATTTTCTAGCAAGATATAGCTCTTCTCCTACACGGAGGCATTGGAACGGGATTAAGCATATATTGCGATATCTGAAGGGAACTAGCGATATGGGTCTGTTTTATACTAACAAAGGTAGTACAGATCTTGTTGGTTATGCAGATGCAGGTTATTTATTTGATCCACATAAAGCTCGATCTCAAACGGGCTATCTGTTTACATGCGGAGGTACTGCTATATCATGGCGATCGACCAAGCAGTCCATTGTTGCTACTTCTTCAAATCATGCTGAGATAATCGCTATTCATGAAGTAAGTAGAGAATGTGTGTGGTTGAGATCAGTGATACATTTCATCAGAGAAAGATGTGGCTTGAAGTGTGATACAAAAATACCCACAGTATTATATGAAGATAATTCTGCATGCATAGCTCAATTAAAAGGAGGTTTCATAAAAGGAGATAGAACGAAGCACATTTCACCCAAGTTATTTTTCACACATGATCTCCAGAAGAATGGTGATATTGATGTGCAACAAATCCGTTCAAGTGACAATCCTGCAGATTTGTTCACCAAATCTTTGCCAACTTCAACTCTTGAGAAGATGATATTCAAGATTGGAATGCGAAGACTCCGACATCTGAATCTTGGTCTTTGTCAGGGGGAGTGAAATACGCGTTGCACTCTTTTTTCCTTAATCAAGTGTTGTCCCATTGAGTTTTCTTGGTAAGGTTTTTAATGAGGCAGCTCTCAAAGCGTATTACTAGATATGTGCACTCTTTTTCCTTCATTAGTACTTTTTCCCACAAGGTTTTTCCTAATAAGGTTTTAACGAGGCACATCATCTAATTAATGGACATTCAAGGGGGAGTGTTATGAGTATGTTTGTCCATTAAGTTACTTAGCCATTAAGCTACTTAGCCATTAAGCATATATTTTTCTCTATAAATAGTGGTCTTATGTAGAATTGAAATAAGAAGAAATATAATCTGATATCTCTCTACATATTCTCTCTACATATTTCTTCTGAGTATTTATTTCACAGTTGTTATTTTATAACAACTGTAATGATTAGTCAACTTTGAATTATTATTACTCCAACTTGTAGTAATTAATTAGAATCTTTTACTTTTTGAAAATAAAAGTTACTGCATGGCAGACATGCATGAATCAACTTGGCTGGAAAATTTACTTAGTCTCCAATTGATTTACCCTATTTATTTTTTGTCAAGACCCCATCATTATGCATCTCCTGAGAAAAATTACAAAAGTCCATCTCTTTTCCACATTCATTACCCCTTATTTTTCTTATTTGGCGGGTGGTCGGGTTTGTTACTTTTTAGGAATGCCATGATATCAAAGTTGATTTTTTTTTTAAAGTTGGGTGCTCTTGAGTATCTTACGAAGATGTTTCTACAAATTAATATCTTAGGTTTTTCTATAGATGACAAATTCACGATGAGTGCTGGTCAGATATGTTTTTATACTATATAAAGTTGTTTTGGCGTAAAAATATCTAATAATTAAATATAATCACTTATGTTAGAACTTGCTATACTTTTTGAAGGATTTAGTCGAAGAATGTTGCAGGAGAACCCTTAATCTCGAAACCCTGAAGGCTAAATTCGGACTCAAAAAGTTCTCAAGTCTCAGGTTACATCTTCCGTAAAGTCATTTTTACGTTTCGCGTAACAGGGAAACATGGGTAAATGTAGCCAGACGGGTCCGTCTCCTGTGGCCCATAATCCATATTATGGACAATTTGCACGATTGGCCTTATTCGGGGGCTGTCTTTAATTTTGTCCCTCGAATTGCTGGTCTTTAATTTTTGCCTTTCGCATAAAACTCCTGTGTTCCGGATTCGAACTCCCGGTCAGTTAAAAATTTTAAAAAAAATCTGCAAAGAAGAATTTGGGATTTGCAAGGTAGAGTTTTTACCTTAAAGCTGAGTTTGCCTCAAACTCTGCCTTATTAGGCAATATTTGACTGCAAACTCTACCTTATCATGCGGAGTTTGACTGCAAACTCTACTTAAGGCAGAGTTTTGCCTTCAGGCATAAGGCAAACTCTCCTTTAAGGCAGAGTTTTGCCTTCCGGCATAAGGCAAAACTCTACCTTAAGGCAGAGATTTGCATTAAGGCAAAACTCTACCTTAAGAAAAAGATTTACATTAAGGCAATTTTTTTAACTCAATTGAAATTCTGCCTTAAGGCCTAACTTTTGCCCGAATAGGCTTAATTTTGCTACGAAACTCTGCCTTGCAATTTTTTTTTGACTGAGCCAGGGTTCGAACTCCAAACCTCGAGATATTAGGCAAAGGACAAAAAATTAAAGACTAGCAATTTGAGGGCTAAAAATTAAAGACCTGTGCCTGGGAAGATCTAAATTATATTAAAAATACTACTAAAGCGCCGTAAACACTTGGAATTCGAGTATTGACTTAGTTACGATTAGCCGATCATATCATTTTATCAAAAATCTATATGCTAAATATTGAAAGTTAGGGTCGATTAGCGAAGGCTGAACAATCTTCTCCAGCTTAGGTTGGCAAATTCATTTATTTTTGCTAAACATTTATCTTACGATCCACACATCAATGATCAATGAAGGCTCGGTTTAACTTTAAAAAAATAACAAGGTGTAAATATTGATTTTTTTTTTTAAATCTTAGATCTAGGGCTATTGACCATAAATTATTTTTCTTTCATATTTAAAAATGAAATAAATAAATCAATTAAACATGGGATGCTTCATGAAGGGATTTTTTTCGATCCTCCCCCAAGAAACAAGATCATATTGAATAGCAACTTCTTTTAGACTATAGCCAATGGATTTACAATTCAAAATCTTTGCCTGGAAATCAACCTAAAGTACTAGGGCTCCTTCTATTTCGATATTGAGTCATGACTGTGTTATGAGACAATTAACTTTTTATTAATTATATCAATAATAATCCAACTAAAGAAGAAGTATTCATAGAACAAGTACCACAATCCATGTTCATAGTATAATTGGTGAGCAATTTTCTCCTTAATTATTAGTAGTAGATAGAGGTGTTTCATAAATATCTGTGATAGAATAATTCTTTAGATGAGAGAGAGCGAACTCTCAACATTGGCACACCTCGTTCTTCAAGCTCTGCCACTTTACTCAGCTTCAATTCGTTAAATTCAAAATCAATAAAATTTCCCAAAGTGGGATTCGAGCGGAAGAAAGAAAGCAGACAAAGTCATCATTGAGTGTTCCACACATGAAATATCCGTCTGCATTCTTCTCACACTTGCTAAAATTATTTTAGCACGAAGAAGAGATGAGAATGAGTACAGCCATTATGGAATATTAGTTTAATCCAATAGTCACAAAATATTTCATTACCAATTATACTAAGACTCCCAAAAAATACTTTAGCTACTTTAGCGTTGCTTTGGCAATTACTCTAGATCCTCAATTAATATTTAAGTTTTTTCACATAATTATGATCAATTGCTGATATAGATAAATCCATTTCCATATTTCTCAAGGTATTTTTTTTACTACTTCATGCATGCCTTACTTGGCTGTAATTGGGTCATTACGATTACGGGTTGGATTTTACGTTCATTCCACTCTTGAAAAGAGAAGAGTCAGTTTAATTATAAATTCCTCTATCTTGCATCACATTCAACTCATCTGACTGCTGGTCTGAGTCAAAAGATAAACTCTGAGGTCTTTTTAAATTTAACTCTTTTCATTTGTTTATTTAGGTCGTCAGTATATAATCAAACTCTCAAGCCATGACAACTTAAAAAGAAAGAGAGCAGATGGAATAATAGCAGCCTTACCAGTTAACACTCATTGTAAACTCCAAATATCTTACATTCTTATTAGGAAACATGACTATGTGGTTAATCACACATATTCAGGACAAAGAGATATCTTTTATAATGAGCTAACTAGGAAACAAAGTCAAGAATGGGACGTGTTAGTAGTCAGTATTACTAATAATTGTTTACCCCAAATTCGGATAATCAATTAAATTTATGAGTGAGGTATAGGATATGTGATAAAACTTTAATCTATTCTTTGATTGAGAGAAAATGGGATAGAATCGACTAAGAATAATCTAAATAGTAATCGATGGTATGCACTAATCGTATATGTTAATATGTTGAATATTGTTTGATTGCACAAATCTAGAGATGAACACAATAAATCCGGACCAAAATCAGATATTGAGGGAGAGATTTATATATATTTTGCTATTACAGAATGTTCTAAAGTTCAAGAAGCCAACCCTCCAAAGTAGGATAATGACCCCTATACAACATATGGCCCCAAAGAATAAAGAAAATCCTAAAATGGATAAGGTTGGTCGTGCGGTCTGACACCTGTACGATTGGCAGTACAATGTGGCAGAACGGTATTGACGCGTGGCAACTGTGTAACGAATCACCCGGACCAACGGTCACGATCAAACGGACCAACGGCTACGATCAAACAGACCAACGACCTCGATCAAACGGACCAACGGCCACGACTAACTCGGCGATGGAAGAGCCGGACCAAATGATGCCCTTCCTTTGCTTCGGTTCAAGCACTCCTGCGGTTCAGAAAGAAAGTCTTCGTGCACGTGCTTGTCCCTTTCTTCCCTCGGTCCCCGGTCTTACCGATTTAACATAATATCCGATTTTTACCGTATACATATAGTCTCCACAATTCCCGGACCGTAGTTTTATCGGAGTAACGGGAAGTGGATGAATAAAAAACTGGTGGTTCCGAATGCTCGTTCTTATCTTTTCATTTTGGCGGGAACAGTTGCGTCACGTCTCGTCCGTCATCAGCCACGTGTCTCACCCCGGGCGGTCAACTCTGATAATCTCCATAACGCACGTCGTTTCAAGTCACCTCTCATTAATTATAGGACACATGGCTCTCTCCGGTTGGCTGGATCTGTAACCGCCTCGATCCCATGCCTATATAACGTCCTTTACCTCTTAATTTGAACATTTTCACCTCTTCTAACTCACTTCTTCTCTGTTTTCAGTTCTTCACTTCCTCCATTTCACTTCTTCACTTATCATCTTTCAACTCACATTTCACTCACATTTCTTGTTGATTCGCTGCTTACAGTACGTGAAAAGAAACGATTTTGCCAACTTCCCCACTTCATGCGGAGTTTGACTGCAAACTCTACTTAAGGCACAGTTTTGCCTTCAAGCATAGGGCAAACTCTCCCTTAAGGCAGAGTTTTTCCTTCCGGCATAAGGCAAAACTCTACCTTAAGACAGAGATTTGCATTAAGACAAAACTGTCACGACCTAACCCCGTGGGCCGTAACTAGTGCCCGAGCTGGACACCCATACACACTTACTTACCAAATCGGCATACCAACGACTTATCCATATTCAGCATACATTAATTTATACAGATACTAAGAGCAGATATCGTCTTAAGCGGTCGCATATAACAAACACATCATACAGAAGCCACCAAGGCTGTCGTAAACATATCGCCCAAAAACATATACATACATACACATACGCACAAGCCATTAAGGCTGTCATAGCAACTGGAGCCGCTTAGACGCAAGCCACACAGACATAACTGAACCATAACGACCCATGCCCCACATACATGTCTACGGGCCTCTAACAAAGACAACAGTATCATATGACGGGACAGGGCCCCGCCGTACCCCTGAATATATACATACATATATACAACGGAAGAGTCTGTACCAAAATGCAGGCTCCAGAACAAGGGAGCACTCCAAAGCTGCAGAATAGATGGCCTAAGCTGTCGGGTCACTCACGTGAATGTCTGTACCTGCGGGCATGAAACGCAGCCCCCGAAGAAAGGGGGTCAGTACAGAATATGTACTGAGTATGTAAGACATGAAATGCAACTGGAAAGATCATAACTGAAATAAAGATTCCGGGAGTCAAGTATGATAATAAAGAAACCGCTGTACCTGTGCAGTACGAAACAGAATCAAACATCCTAATGTCACATACCGTACCCGGCCCATCATGGGACTCGGTGAATGAAATCATGTCATCATGAACATATGTATACATATACAGTACCCGACCCTCTAGTGAGGGACTCGGTGAATAGAGTCATGCATGTCAACATCATATATCATATCTATACCGTACCCGACCCTCTAGTGAGGGACTCGGTGAATAGAGTCATGCATGTCAACATCATATATCATATCTATACCGTACCCGACCCTCTAGTGAGCGACTCGGTGAATAGAGTCATGTCATCATTATCAGCATGCTATCATAGCATCATGCATATACATATATATACATACCGTACCCGGCCCTCTAATGAGGGACTCGGTGAATCAAATCATCATATGCCCTCCTGGCCGCCGTAACATATCATCATCTCATCATATACATATACCGTACCCGGCTCTCTAATGAGGGACTCGGTGAACAATGCAGTGAAGTGCGCACGATAACATACCCGGCCCGGGACTCGGTGAAAGACATATTGGGCGTGCACGAGCAGAGTAGTGAGAAACTATATGCATATAAATCAAGACTCGATAGACAAGTATACTTACCGACACCTGAAGGCTCGGAAACAAGTTTCGGGTCAATCCGACTTAGTATAAGAAAGTTATGAGCGTTTGAAGTACAGAACCTTCTACGAACGTTTTAGAAGCCATTTTTGAGAAATCAAAGCAACAATCATATCAAGTACCTTTCGGATATCGTTATGGATCAAATCAAATATAACTTTTGGACCCATATGTACATATCAAAATATATCAAAGACTCAATGGAATAATCGAACGTGCTAGCATTTGAAGATCAAAACTTTAGTCATATCAATTGTCTTTCGAATGCCATTCAGAAACATATCAAACAAAACTTCGGACATCATAGATACGCATCAAAACCATATGAAACAGCTTATGGAAGTCAAGAATATTAGCCATCCTAGTGGCTCTAAGAATAGAAATTTCTTTGAAATCATAGATATACATCGTCCGTTTGTTTCATAAGGATCATGCCAAAAGAAAGAAAGGGTAAGCCTTACATACCTTGCCCGCTTCCTTAGCTAATCCAACTTAAGTCCTGGCCTTTCCAAAATCTATAACAATGTTAGTGAATAACGAACATTAGCTATAGATATCCAAGAATCTCATCCTAAACTAACACTTTGCCTATAGAAATTTCGGCAGCATTTCGCCAGTAAATACACCATCCCCGAGAATCCAACTCGGCCATATCATCAACAACAAATCCGAGAATTTAACTCGGCCAATTTATCAACAACAATATCAACAGTCATTCTAATAATATCAATAATCAATTCAAAACGCATTCCAACGTTAACAACTTCTTTCTACAAACTTCGACGGCGTTCAATTTATGTTAAATTCATAATTGCTTACATATTCAAGTACTAATCCGAAACCATTCAAACAATATTCAAGAACACTTCAAGCAATCCGCACAATATTCAAAATAATCCAACCAATATGCCATTCCACCCGAAACCTTCCAAATGGAACAAGAACAATAACAACACATTTTCTTCCTTCAAATTCATGAACTTCACCAACAATTCACACACTAACAACATTACTTTCCATAATTACAAGAAATGGTTTTAACATCACATTAGCTTCTAAACAACTCTCCAACACTTACAACTTCAACTAGAATCATCAAACTTTCATTATCAACATATAATCAACAACAACAACAACCAAAACACTTAAGAAAAATTGATTCATTCTCTCCCATACCATACAACAACCACACGGCCACAACATACATCCATATTTTCATAAATTTCATCCACTTTTACATACTACAACATACATAATCATCCATAACATATAAGAAGAGGATTAAACCTTACCTTTTTCCTTTAACTTCTCACTTGGCTAGGATTTGTAACTTGCAAGAATAAATGCTTTACTTGCTCCAATGACTACTTCACTTCGCTAGGGACCTTCCAATTAGTAGAAATGCTAGAAGAAAATATTTTTGATCAAATTTTTTTCCAAGGTTCTTGCTTGGTGTGTATGGCCGAATGACCTTTTAATTTTTTTCCTTCTCCAAGTTTCTTGAGTCTTCTAAGTGAAGATGAAAAATATGATGAATTGGTCTTCTTTTGGTCTTATTTATTAAACCTCCATGTGGGCCTAAGCCCATTCCATGTTGCACGGCCCACTTGGCCTTTTTGTGCAAGACTATTATTTTTGTATTTTGTCTTGCAATTCATGAAAAATTATTTTTCAAATTCCGAATTTGCCCTTAGCTTTCCTCAATATTACCATGAACCATCTTGTGAAATTCCCTTTTTGCCCCTAGCCTTTCTTAATATTTCCACTTCAAAAACTTTCATAAACAACTTGTGTATTAAACAAGATCAAAATATAGCCTTGTCCTTAACTTCTTGCAATTGTCTTGAATTATCCGAATACGCAAAATACGGGATATAACAAAAACTCTACCTTAAGACAGAGATTTACATTAAGGCAATTTTTTTTAACTCAGTTGAAATTCTGCCTTAAGGCCTAGCTTTTGCCCGAATAGGCTTAATTTTGCTACGAAACTCTGCCTTGCAATTTCTTTTTAACTGAGCCTGGGTTCGAACTCCAAACCTCGAGATATTAGGCAAAGGACAAAAAATTAAAGACTAGCAATTTGAGAGCCAAAAATTAAAGACCCGTGCCTTGGAAGATCTAAATTATATTAAAAATAATTTAAAAACACTACTAGAGCGCCGTAAACACTTGGAATTCGAGTATTGACTCAGTTACGACTAGCCGATCATATCATTTTATCAAAAATCTATATGCTAAATATTGAAAGTTAGGGTCGATTAGCGAAGGCTGAACAATCTTCTCCGGCTTAGGTTGGCAAATTCATTTATTTTTGCTAAAAATTTATCTTACAATCCACACATAACAATGATCAATGAAGGCTCGGTTTAAATTTAAAAAAATAACAAGATGTAAATATTGATTTTTTTTTTAAATCCTAGATCCAGGGCTATCAACCATAAATTATCTTTCTTCATATGTAAAAATGAAATAAATAAATCAATTAAATATGGGATGCTTCATGAAGTAATTCTTTTCGATCCTCCCCCAAGAAACAAGATCATATTGAATAGCAACTTCTTTTAGCCTATAGCTAATGGATTTACAATTCAAAATCTTAGCCTGGAAATCAACCTAAAGTACTAGGTCTCCCTCTATTTCGATATTGAGTCATGACTGTGTTATGAGACAATTAACTTTTTATTAATTATATCAATAATAATCCAACTAAAGAAGGAGTATTCATAGAACAGATTACCACAATCCATGTTCATAGTATAATTGGTGAGCAATTTTCTCCTTAATTATTAGTAGTAGATAGAGGTGTTTCATAAATATCTGTGATAGAATAATTCCTTAGATGAGAGAGAGCGAACTCTCAACATTGGCACACCTCGTTCTTCAAGCTCTGCCACCTTACTCAGCTTCAATTCGTTAAATTCAAAATCAATAAAATTTTCCAAAGTGGGATTCGAGCGGAAGCAAGAAAGCAGACAAAGTCATCATTGAGTGTTCCACACATGAAATATCTGTCTGCATTCTTCTCACACTTGCTAAAATTATTTTAGCACGAAGAAGAGATGAGAATGAGTACAGCCATTATGTAATATTAGTTTAATCCAATAGCAGAAAATATTTCATTACCAATTATACTAAGACCCCCCAAAATACTTTAGCTACTTTAGCGTTGCTTTGGCAATTACTCTAGATCTTCAATTAATATTTAAGTTTTTTCACATAATTATGATCAATTGCTGATATAGATAAATCCATTTCCATATTTCTCAAGATATTTTTTTTTTTACTACTTCATGCATGCTTTACTTGGCTGTAATTGGGTCATTACGATTATGAGTTGGATGTTACGTTCATTCCACTCTTGAAAAGAGAATAGTCACTTTAATTATAAATTCCTCTATCTTGCATCACATTCAACTCATCTGACTGCTGGTCTGAGTCAAAAGATAAACTCTGAGGTTTTTTTAAATTGTATTTAACTCTTTTCATTTGTTTATTTAGGTCGTCAATATATAATCAAACTCTCACAACTTAAAAAGAAAGAGAGCAGATGGAATAATAGCAGCCTTACCAGTTAACACTCATTGTAAACTCCAAATATCTTACATTCTTATTAGGAAACATGACTATGTGGTTAATCACACAGATTCAGGACAAAGAGATGTCTTGTATAAAGAGCTAACTAGGAAACAAAGTCAACAATGGGACGTGTTAGTAGTCAGTATTACTAATAATATCTTTTTGGTCAACGACAGCACTCCAACGTAATACATACATGCAATGCATATGTATCTTACTGTAAAATATACTCTATTGTTAATCCTACCTAACTTTTCTTATATTCAACCTTTATTAACGTTTTCATATTTAATTTGACAGGTCTTTTTGACTAAGCGTTTATTTATATGTATAAAAGTTCCAATGTCTTGTTTTGCTTGAATGTTCCTCTTACTGGCCATTGGTTTTGAGGTGATAAAGGCATTTGCTACGTATTAATTATAGCCAAATTTGATTAGCTTATAACTTGAGCAAATGCGTATCCTTAAAGGACAAAATATAACACCCAACGATTGGTGATGATCTGATTACCATAAGAATTAGGGGTCATCTTGAGAAAAACTTGTTGTTTCTATATATGTGTCACAGTTAATTAAAATTTAAACTTGAGGACGGTATATAATAGATTAGTAAAAAAATTAAGGTGAATTAAGTTTGCGTTGTAATTTAATAATTTCTATGAATTTTGAAGTGTTTTGTTCTAATATTTGAAGTATCTTTTTCATATTATTACGAACTAAATGCTACTCCCTCTGTCCCAAAAAGACTGTCCTCTTTTGACTTGACACAAAGTTTAAGAAATAAAGGAAGACTTTTGAAATGTGTGGTCCAAAACAAGACTTAGATATTTGTGTGGTTGTAAATCACCTCATAAAGTTAAATTATTTCTAAATATAAAAAAGTGACAATCTTTTTAGGACAGACTAAATAAAAAAGAGGACAATATTTTTGGGACGGAAGAAGAATTATATTTGCGTAGAGTGCGTATAAAGGTATGTTACGTACGTAAGTATCAAAAGATCTTCTCATAGTATCAAATTCAAAGGAGTGGTCCTAACTCCTAAGCAAATTTCAATTTTCAATCCGTGGAAATATCAAGGATATGCAACTATCAAAAATTTCATATTTTTCAATGTTGGAAATATCAAAGAGTATTGTCATGAGCTTCTTGCAGGTGACAGAGAGATGTGTCACCCATACCATATAAAAGTTTATCAGTTGATGTTAGTCGACTATGTGGTATATGCTGTTACACATTCTTAGTTTGAACATTGAAATACACATTCTTAATTTGAACATTGAAATACGACTTCTGGATTTTGGATAACACCAATAAGAGCACCGAAACAATCTCAAACTTAATATGACCGCCATATAGCATTGGGGTAAAAATTTACCAATCAAACCAATAAATACGTGACATGTATTTATATTTATATTTTTTATTATTTAACCATAATCAATGACAAATTTTCATTTTATTAAATTACTTAATCATAATAGCTTGAATTAATGCAAGTATATACATTCAGTACGGTTAAGTATTCACATATATTAGCTGCCATATATTGTGCTATTTGAAATCGTTTTATTTGTTTGTCCTTTTCAAATATAAAGATTGTTTCATCTAATTTTGTTTTAGATTAACCAATGTAATGTGAAATCGTCAATGTAATATTTTTCTGAAACAACATAAACTTTAAAAACCTTAATGCTGAAGTTAACCAACTAAAAAAATTACAGTTAGTAACTAATTGTTGAATAAAACACAAGAAAATTCATATTAAACCTATTACCAAATTAGTAATTAGCATTTTTTTTTTCTGGGAGGACGTCTGTTATGAGCGGAACAGTGAATTTCTTGAAATTTTATGATTATGCTACCTTAATTGGTTATGTCAATAAATAAAAGAGAACAAGATGGACTATTTCAGAACGTCATCGAATAATTTCGTTATCCATGACCAAAAAGAAAGAAGTCGTTTTCGAAGTGCCAACGTGGCATACTACTGTTCTTTGGTGGAAATTTGACCAGACGACACATGCATTGAATTTTGATTAGTCTTCACTCTTCACCCATTAGGTTATTACTGAAATAATATTCTTTCTATAGTATGAAAAATATTGAATATCTGCAAAGGATATACAAGACGTTAACCATATTGACTAGTACTTGGTACGACAGTTTGTCGCAGAACGTACACTTAATATGGAAAAATCAAAGCTCGAGGAGGTTCCTGGATCCACTACAATTACCATTCTATGAAATTTATGACACTCAATAAAAAGAAGCCAAAGAGTAAAATATACCCCTTTATTTTAGTTTATTGATTAATTTATCTTTTATTAGTTAAAGTAATTAAATATATTCTTCTCCTGAATGGATGAAAATTCTCAAATAAGCCAAAATTACCCATTTAACTAAAATTATCAATGCACCATAAATTAGACCAGGCCCAACCCAAAAAATAATTTCCCCCACCCTAAAAAAATAAATTTTGCAAGTGATCGTGTTTTCTTAAATTTAAGCAATACTTGGTATGTTAATTAAGAAGAAAAATATTATCATAGTGTTATGTGTTGTTTAATTTTAGTTTTACTTATTTTTCAGCACAAATTTGCAGTGTATATATTTTTTTTAACTAAAAAAAAAAGAAAACTATTTTTTTTGTCGAAGCTAATTTCATCATCACGTTGAATGTTTTTCAGTTGCAAATAATTTATCATTTTTAATCATCGTTTAATTTTTGTAGAATCAAATATATATATAGCTTTATGTAGTGCGATTGATTGAGTTTGTTTGTGATTATTACTACTAGTGTTATGTATTTTTTTAATTTCTAAGCATAAATTTGCATAGTATTATGTTAAGAAGAAACGAGAGAAGAAATTATTTGTCTTATAATAGAAGATTAATTGAGTATCTTTGCAGTTTTACAAGTTAATTTCTGTAGTTTTTTTTTTTTTTTTTTTTGGGTATATTAGGGTGTGAGAAATTATTTTTTGGGTCTGGTCGGGTCTAACTTATGGGGCATGAATAATTTTATTTAAATGAATAATTTTGACTGATTTAAAATTTCTATCCATTTAAGGTATATGTGTATACTTTGGCTAAAGTAATGAGAGTATATTTGATTATTTAAGCTAAATTAGCCAATAAATTAAAGTAACGGGGGTATATTTCACCCTTTACCCTAAAAAGAAACATATGCATGCCTTCAAAATTCGATGTCAGCCATTTTTCTTTGTAAAAAAAGAATAAACTATCACGTCTGCTTTGTCTGAACATACATAGATACAGCAGTTCCCTGCACCAATCATTTCCAGCTTTATGCGCACTTTCTTTTTGCTCTTTGCTTGTTTATTTTTGGAATACATATATATATATATTCCTCCTAGTGAACTTGCACTTTTTGGCTTATCTTTGTGACACATTTTTGAATCTTGAAAAAAAAAAAATGTATCCATATGGAAAGACCAGAACACCTTGGATTGTGAGATTACAGTGCTGCTTCTTGTTCTTGATATTTGCAGAGTGCAAAGTGCCTCAAGAAGAAGGTATGTTGCAGCTCTTTTTCTTGCTTTAATGGGTATTTTTGGACTATGGGAAGAAGGGGGTTGGTGAGGTACTTTAGCAGATTAAGAAATACTATAATTCTTGGGTGCATCTATCCTTCTATTATAATTTGAAGAGGATGAGGAGTTTTGAGTTTAAGAAGACAAGAAATGGGTGGAATTACTTCAATTTAGTGAAAAGGTGTGATCTTTACTGTTTTCAAATAGATAAATCATGGATTATTAAAGTTAGTTACCAAATTCCTGAAATTAGTGCCAAGTCTAGTGGTTGGGATGTTCCAATCTAGGAGATATTTTTATTTGCTTGTTTTGCCATGGAAGTTTGGCTTTGACTTTGGGTCAGTTCATAATTGTATTATTTCTTGAATTTTGCTAATATCTAGAAAGACTAAAAAATGAAACTTTATTATGCTTTTCCTTTCATTGCTGAAAGTTTGGTCTTATTGTCCAAATTTATTCAATTTTGTAGTTCTGTAAGAGCCCGTTTGGATTGGCTGTTTTCAGTTTTTTTGAGTATTTGGCTGGCCAGCTTAAAGTCATTTTGTGCTTAAAATAAGCTCAAAAAATTGGGCCCATTTGACTTAGCTTATCTAAAGCAGCTTATAAGCTGAAAACAGCTTATAAGCCAAAAAAAATAAGTTAGACTACCCCAACTTTTTTTTTTTAGCTTATAAGCTGCAAACAGCTTATAGGCATAAGCCCATCCAAACAGGCTCTAAGTCACTTTTTTTGGTGTAATAATGTTTTAAGCCTGCAATTTCTCTTGATGTTAATATAAGGCTGCAGTTTCTCCAGTGTCTTCATGTATTATCAAATGTAGACTGTACTAGCCCAAATGGCTTGTAGTAGCGTTATTAGGCATTTTAAGGTAGTATCATGGCCATGGCTTGGGTATAGTCTGACCGAATAATTTGATAGAAATCAGGTTCAGTGCAAACTTCTAGTGGAGATAGTGTGTAAAGCCCCCTCTAAAGCTGAGCACTTATACTCTATACCTAGAGTTGCATTATTTTATAAGTCATTTCTATCCTAGAACTATAAGTAAAAGTTGATATCCAGAGAATTAAAGTTGTTCGGCACACTGAACTGGTGGGAGTGTCAGGTACCTGGTGGAATAGCCGAGGTGTATGCAAGTTGGCTCTGACAATACCATTATATAAATGGCAAGTCTCCTCATAAGCCCTTTACTAGCATCAAGTGCATGAAGTGGATAATTCTTTCTTATATGATTACTTTTGCGTGAAGTGTACTACACGTCGATATTCTCTTGATAGACTTGGTGTATCTCAGGAGTTCTTCTGATGGAGTGCATCTAGGTCCCTTTTATAGGTGTTAATTGTCAGAGAACGCTTATTAGTTCACAATCATGGCACCTAGGTGTCACATTAAGGGATGAAACATTCTTTTGAGCAGCCTAATCTTGAATCTTTCTGCTTTCTTTACAGATAGAAAGTGTTCAGTAGTTTATATAGTTCTTTTCAATTTGATGGAAGCACTACATAGAAATCAATTTTTCTGAACTTCCTCAAATGAACTTCTTGGTTATTATCAGTTGTAGTTGTCAAATACTCCAGTACCTTGGGTAGGACTGCATAGTGCAATCTATAATAGTTGATTTGAACTTTACTGATTGTTTTTCAGTGGATGTCCTCCAACAAATCGCCAAAACAATGGGTGCTACATATTTGAGTTTCGATGCAGATACATGCAGAATTGAAGAGGTTAAGGTCACAGTTAAGCCACTTGGATGGTCTGAGAATATTGTTGAATGTGATCGTGAAAATGGAAGTGAAGTCTACCACATCACAAAAATGTGAGGCATTTACACCTTATTACTAAATCAAGATTGATAAAATTGTTTCTAACCTTCTAGTTTGTCATGCATGCTTTATTTCTAGTGCTACAATAGTGATAGATGTGACCAATATCTACGTGATTATCAGTGTTACCCCAGAGCCAGCTTGGGGACAATCCCACTTGATGTTTGTCAGAAATAAGATTGAATGAACAAACTCAAGGAATTTTGCAGTGAAGAGGTTTCAGATTTTCATGAACTTAACTTTCCCCCTGACCAATATATATGGTTACTTAAAAGGTTTATTCAAACTAATGTTTTCCTGGAGCTTGTAAAGAGAAACATTATAGGCTATGCTTTTATCGGGTTCTGGAAAATCCATATCAAAACAGAACTTTCCTTCTAGTGACTTCATATTAACTCTTCTTTCTAAAATTGACTAAATATACCACTTATTATCTGATTTCTTTTATCACAAGCAATCATTCTGTACTTCTCTTCATTTGTGTACGTCCACATCTTTTTTTATTTCATTGCAATTGGTTCCATAATTGATGTCTGTATATTATTTTCACTTATGCAGTGCATTAAAGGGTTTAAATCTTCCAGGAGAACTCCCACCTGAATTGGTAAAGCTTCCCTACATCCGAGAAATGTAAGAGCTACTCTCGACCATTTTCACAATTGAACTTTTCCTAATTGATCTCACTAGCCTTTTTTTTTTTCATGCCAATATCAACATCACTCACTCAATCTTTTTCCTTTTTCTATCTTGCCCTGTTTATAGTGATTTTGCATACAACTATCTCAGTGGTAGCATACCAGTTGAATGGGCCACGACACAGCTGACTAACATGTAATACCAGTTTCTTTCCGGTTGATCAGTTTTGTCACGTCTTCACTTGCAAATTGTAATTGCATACTTTTTGATCCAGCTCTGTTCTTGTAAATCGGTTGTCCGGGGAAATCCCAAAGGAGTTGGGAAACATCAGCAGCCTTTTGTACCTGTATGTATCGAATTTCTAGTCGAACTTACTTCTATGATATCGGTCTGGATATTGGATTCTCTTAACTAGATGAAGACCATAAAATTTTATTATATTATTGGTATATATAGCAAAAGAAGTGCAGTGGTCATGTTTCCCAAATATAATTTTGGTGATTGAACTTTTTTCAATCAGGAATCTCGAGGGGAACCAGTTTTCAGGCAATGTTCCTTCTGAACTAGGGAAACTGATCTACTTGCAAACTCTGTAAGACCTCTCTTTTCTCATCCACTTTGTTATCTTCTCCTACTGAAGAATAATTGGCATTTGGCACGTGAATGATTGATGCATAGATGAGTGGGTGATTATTCCTTTTTCTAATTTCAGGTTTTTATCCTCCAACCAATTGGTGGGAGAGGTGCCAACTTCATTTTCTGAACTCGTAAATTTAACAGATTTGTAAGACATAAATTCTAGCCCAGATTCTTTTAGCTCCTATATTTTTCGTGGAATAGAATATCTCACAGTATAATTTTTCTAAACAGTAGGATAAATGATAACAATTTCAGTGGACAGATTCCAGATTTCATACAGAACTGGAAACAACTTACCAAACTGTAAGATCTTTGGAAATACCTCCCGAATTTCAAAAAAGAAAATTGGCAGAGTTTCTAAACTTTTTCTTGACGATATATGAAGGGAGATGCATGCCACCGGACTAGAGGGTCCCATTCCATCAAACATATCTCTTCTGAATAAGTTAACAGATTTGTAAGTACAGAACTTTTCGACATTACTTAACTATTTTTCATTAGGTTCTTGTAGAGCATTTACTCTCTGCTGGTTCTCTCATGGTCAATTTTGTATACAGGAGGATCAGTGACATAGGTGGACCAGCTCAGACATTTCCTTCACTGAGTGATATCGCGGGCATTCAAACGTTGTAGGTCAAATTATACTGATATGTGGAAACCATTGTACAGTTAGAGTGTGCTATTAAGCATCCTATCTTTCGTTAAGCTAATTAAAAATGGATACAGGGTATTGCGAAACTGCGGCCTTTCGGGAGAGCTTCCTGTATATATTTGGGCGATGAAGGATCTGCAAACATTGTAAGTTATGGACTTACTGTTTGGCAAAATGAAATTTTGGTGGTATGCGACACATAATTATTTTTCTGCCACATTCAAACTTCTTCAGCTGCATTAAAAATACATGGTATCAAATTGAGAGAAAGCTTTTACATGGTTTCCTGTCTTCCCCCGCTGTCTGTAACCATTGGATGCTCTGAGGTCACACTATTTACTGTCCTTTATTGGTTCCTCTTTCAGTTAACACTACATTCTCCAGTCAAAAATATTGGGAAATCATTGGAAATATAAAGCCCCTTTTAATTTCTTTATATGGAAGGTTGAAATTTATCACAGCTAGTTTGCTCTGTGTGACTTGAAAATGTTTAGCATTTCCAGTTCTTAAAGATAATTGAGGCTGATAGGGAAACAAGGCGGCTGCTTCTTAATTAGTATATGACACCCTGATATCAAGAGGTTTTATGCTGCTCTTTGCTTTTCATTAAACGTCTCATCCTTCCACTTATTGTATCTCTCCAGTACATTCTCTAGTCTAACATATAGAGTTGACTCTTACATATTTTGCTCCTACAATATACATGTGGCAGTTGTAAGAGTTTGTGCGCACAGATTCGTATCTTTGTTTCCTCCTTCTGATAAGTACTTTATAATCATGATTTTCTGTTTAATTTTCTGCAGAGACGTTACCTTCAACAAGTTAGTTGGAGAAATCCCAAACAATATTAGTTCTAGAAGTACGCTAAAGTTTGTGTAAGTTGAATTACAAAGAGTGGATTCTCTCAAAAGTGACGTCCTTTTTATGTTTCTATAAGAAAATTAGAGTATGAAGTGTATAACACACTCTTGTACTTCCAGATTTGCTCTTGCCTAACTGCTTGATGTTCTCTGCATAGGTTTCTTACTGGCAACATGCTGAGTGGAGATATACCAGACTCAATACTGAAGAATGGAATAAATGTGTAAGTGTACATTTATTAATATTTTAATTTCATAACAATCTCTGCTGGTGTATGATGGGCTCAGTCCTTGCGGAACATGTGACAGTTTTTATTCATAAATATAGTGATCGTGCCGTGGCATGCGAAAAGAATTTTGACTCGTTCATGTTGGCATTATTTCTTCCACATTTTTGTCTTCATGTGAATCTCACAACTGCTTGGTTCATAATCGGGAAGAAGCCATCTAACAACATCCGTTGCATGCAGTGATCTTTCCTACAATAATTTTACCTGGCAAGGACCTGACCAAAATGCTTGTCAGCAAAACATGTAAGGAAAGGTCCATTTTTGTTAATTCATGCTCTTAAGTTATTTATTGGATAATCATAAGCATCTTTGGTTCTGATAATTATTCCTTCTACAGGAATCTGTATTTGAACTTGTACAAGAGCTCTGCAGCAGTAAGCCCCTTGTAAGATGATTCTCCTTATTATTCTGAAAACTTAAAATTCTGATTTCTGATGAAACTGAGCTTTAGAAGTGGTTGCTTTCCTATCTGATTCAGAGTTGAGTCTAACTGCTTCTGTGCTTTAACTTCTACAGAAAGAGAATTCTTCCATGTACGAAGGATTTCACTTGTCCTCGGTGTAAGTATGTTCTTTACTTCTCTGGAAAGTTATTCAATTTCATATGGAATATGAAATCCAACAGTAGCAAGAATCTGACAATATATCTTTAGCCACTTGGCCTTCCTCTTCTTCACTCGAATAGCAAAATTGCTCAACTATACAAGAGACTGTAGCAAAGTAGTTTCTTTTTTGATATTAAACACAGAGACATTTAAGGTTGGTTTCAGTCCTAAAGTCGTGTATCTACAGTTTTTAGGTGATTTGAGTATTCGCAACCTAATCATTGGAAATATTTTCTGTTAGATCGTTTTCCGACTTGTGACAAATGTTTTGAGCATCTAATTCTATTATTTCCTTGGCAGATGGGTGTTCGTTGCATGTTAATAGTGGTGGAAATGATTTTGCTGTAAAGGAGAGCGATAGAGAAGTTGATTATGAAGGAGATGCAGGAGTTGATGGTGGTTCTGCTAGATATTTCAGTACTTACACCAATTATTGGGGATTGAGTAGCACTGGGGACTTTATGGATGATAATAATGATCAAAATGCACGTTTTATTGAAAGTACACCATCAAAAGGCCTCTCTGAATTGTACAATAATGCACGGATGTCTCCCCTCTCACTCACTTACATCCGTTATTGCTTGGCAAATGGGAGTTACAATGTCAGCTTGCACTTTGCTGAGATAGCTTTTACAAATGATAGCACCTATACCAGTCTTGGAAGGCGTGTGTTTGATATATACATCCAGGTTGGTATTTTTTTTTTTTAGAAAAAAACCTTTCTATACTGTTAAACTACATTAGATGTGTGAAAATAGAGGAAAGAAAAAGAGAACTTGTATTGGATTTGGTTGTAGGATGACATACAAGATGCCTCCACATATAGAAGTTCAGACAATTATAAATATGGTAAGCTAACCTAAATGAAATAAGGATTATTACATATGGGAAGTTACCCCTACAGACTTAGAAAAAATGCTCTCTACCATTAACCTAGAATATATTTTAACACATCACTGCATTAATTCTCCTTCAACAAGCCTTCCAAACTCAAGGTGATAAAGCAACTCAAGTTTGCAGATCAAAAGTGAAAAGTGACAGGCTGCTACTCAGACAAAATCGAGTAGGAGTTACGATTGAATTTGAGGGCATTCATGTTGCCAGCTTAACTAGATGGTTAATGAGAAGCAAGCACCGCGCCAGCTTGATTGGATAGCTGGCAATCAACAGTATTTGACTTGGTGATGATTAATATTCACATGACTCTGACCCGATGTTGACTAGAAACACGTTTCTGTACTAGTCGCAATAGAAACACTCTCTAGGAAGCGAGATTGTGCTGTCTGCATGGTGACACATTAGCTAGCTGGACAAATAATAGGACTGTTGATATTTGGCACGTGCTGCCCAAAAGATGGCTGAAGCCTGGAAGAGAGAGGAAAGGAGTGGTGCTGCTGGACCTGCAAAGAGAAAAGCCTTGTAAAATTGTTAAAAAAAATAAAAATGAAATTAAAAAAAATGAAAAACTTTGTCTGGCCTGAAGCGTTAGATGGAAGGTATTAGATCAATAACAAGAAAGTAGAGTCTCTTTATGTAGAAGTTTATAATACTAGAATACAAAATTTTATCTTTCCTTTATACTGAGATGTTTGAATTGGAAGAATATCGTATACTATTAATCTGAATATATTATAACATCTCACTGAATTGATTCCCCTGACTTTCAACAAGATACCTACACAATATTCTTTCTACTTCAGGAGAAATTAGTTTGGAAAGACTTCAATATTGTGAATGAGGCTGATGGAGTTCAAAGGCCCGTGGTTAGGCATTTTAACACCAGTGTCACAGATAATACTTTGGAGATCCGATTTTACTGGGCTGGCAAAGGAACTACCAGAATTCCATCTAGAGGGCATTACGGTCCGCTAATATCTGCTATTTCACTCAAACCAAGTAAGGTTCCTCAACCTTCATCATTTTAAGGGGAATATCATAGTGTATCTACTATTACACTTATCACTTCGGTTTCCTTCAAGTATATTGTGTATTTATGCATGCCTCTGTAAAAAACTAACACAAAAGGACATGTATCATTTTGAAGTCCCACAGAGATATTCTAGAGATCGTACATATCATATGACCAGGTTCATACATGATAATTTAATTGCTTCTACAAGAAATACTGCAATGGAGTGCATGATTACATGCTCTGTTAGGCTATTTGTGAGGTTGACAATGTTTATAAACTTCCGTTGTAGAATATAATTGGTCTGCTATCTAAGATGATCCATGTCAATATGTGGGGAATTCTGATTCTTGCCATTCTTCACCGTGCTATTTGAACACCAGTTGGCTTCTGAAATTGCATAAGATAACTGGTGGAGTATTTCTCTGAACAGTTGATTTGCTTTGGTTTCTTCAGAGTTGCGACATTTATCTTGAGACAAGTAAAACATTATCAGCATCAAAAGCCAATCTGTGAACTTTAAATCAGCCTGCTTGAATGATTGAAAAAGTAAATTTTCAATAGCATTCCTAATTTATTATTGGAAATGTTTCTTTGAATTAAGCTATTAAAATTTGTACCTGGCTTGATCTGCTTGTGGTTCTGTACCAACTATAAGTATTAGTATGTTACTGATCTATGATGCTACAAGCTCTCGTAATTCTTGATGAGTGTAGCTTTTACTTCCCTGGAATTCTGAAATTATTTGCCTCTCTTTTATAGACACGCACTATATTTCTTATTAGCTATTCATTTGAATGAACAATCAAAAGCCAAGTTAATTGGTCCTTGCAAGTTCCGGGCTTGCAGCAGACAAGTTCGATACTAATATTAGAACTGTTTAAGTACAGCAGTTGTGTTTGCCATTATCTCTGCCTAAAAGGGATGGAGGCTGTATATTTTTAGTAGTAATGTCAAGGGGGGAAAGTTCACCATTTATATTGATGTTGTTTGTAAGCTGATGGTTTAGAAACGGAGGAAATCTATTTGGATGAGCGCACACATATTGACTTTGCTATTATTTTCCCATGAATGACATATGCATGTTGAAGTTCTTTCTAATCAACTGGTTGACTCTTAACTGATTGAATCTCATTTTGCTATTACACGTACTTCTGCATACACTAATAATCTTGTCTTCATTTCTGTGCAGCTTTTGGATCTTGTTCAGAGGAAGATAAGAAGAGTGTTACTGCTTATATTATTGTTGGAGTAGTGGCTGCATGCATTTTCCTGTTGGTAATGAGCGCACTTTGGTGGAAAGGCTATCTGCAATGCAAAAAGAAACAGAGAACAGGTGATCATTGAACGAGTGTTAGAAAGAAGTAACTTTAACCAGCAAATTTTGTGACTAGGCTGATGATCCATGCTTTACTGATATGAAAGAGCACATTGTAATGAAATGATGATCAACGAAACTCCATATCCAGAAGCTGTGAGTTGTAAATAGATGATTAACCAGTAAAGTCTATATTTCCATGACAGATTTAGAGGGCATGGAGCCGCAGACCGTTTCTTATACTTTAAAGCAAATAAAGGCTGCCACTAATAACTTTGATGCTTCTAACAAGATAGGGGAAGGTGGTTTTGGCGCAGTTTTCAAGGTATTATTCTGGTAACAATAGTAATGTAGTATCTTCTTTATCATTATTGTTTGTGAACTCTGACCAAATATTTGATGTAGGGCCGGCTATCTGATGGTACTTCGGTTGCAGTGAAGCAGCTCTCGCATTCATCAAGACAGGGAAATCGTGAATTTTTAAATGAGATTGCCATGATTTCTTGTTTTCAGCACCCGAATCTTGTTAATCTGCTTGGCTGCTGCATTGAAGGGACTGAATTACTGCTCGTATATGAATACTTGGAAAATAATAGCCTTGCTCGCGCATTATTTAGTAAGTTACACCTTCTCTTTTAAGAAAAGTTTCTAAACTACTACCAGTTCGATCTCTATGAAATGCCCATTAACATTTTAGTATGGACAACTTTAGATTCAGAGAAAAGTCAATTGATACTTGATTGGCCGACAAGGGTCAAGATTTGTGTTGGGATTGCTAAAGGTCTGGCTTACCTTCATGAGGAATCAAGCCTTAGAATTGTACACAGAGACATTAAAGCTACTAATGTACTGCTAGATAGAGATCTAAATCCCAAAATTTCGGACTTCGGGCTAGCTAGACTTACTGGAGATGATAATACCCATATTAGCACTCGAGTTGCTGGAACAATGTAAGTTCTGATGTAAAATCCAAACTAGATTTCTTTATTGCCTTTATCTTATCAGCAGTATGGTTAGGTAAAATTTGTAACATAATTGTATGTTAATAACTGCAGAGGATACATGGCACCCGAGTATGCGCTATGGGGTTATTTGACCTACAAAGCAGATGTCTACAGCTTCGGAATTGTCCTCCTGGAAATTGTTAGCGGCAAGAACAACAATAACTATGCGCCTTCTGATAATTTCATTTGTCTTTTAGATTGGGTATCTTTCTTGTACCCTTTTGCTAATGCACTTCAAGAAAGCCAGACCAGTCTACTAATTTTAACATTGAGAGTCCTTTTAACTTTTTTAACTATGAACTCTTGAAGTTGCTAGCTTATAAAACTTTATTGTAGGCCTGTCACTTGCTACAAAATGGAAAAATAGAGGAGCTCATTGACGATAAATTGGGTTCTCACTTCAGCAAAGCAGAAGCAGAAAGGACCATAAAAGTAGCACTATTATGCACTAGTGCGACGCCATCACTCAGGCCTATAATGTCTGAGGCTGTAGGCATGCTTGAAGGAAAAAGAGATGTCCCTGATGATATCCCAGAAGCAAGTATGTATACTGATGATTTAAGATTTAAAGCCTTGAAGGATTTTCAACGAGAGAGGCAAATTAATCAAAGCGCGTCAAGTAGTCAAGCTCAGTTAGCAAGCGTCCAAACTGCCTCTGATCTATGTGAATACAATCCAGAATCAAGATCTGACTGACACTTTATTGTGTATTCTTATTTAATCTCTTGCCGGTGTAGCTGTGTCTTATGGTTCGTGAGGGAATGCATTGGTTCAAAGCCCCTCATCGAGGTACGATTGTTGTAACTATTTGTTCAATTCTTTTGTGAGTAAGATTTCTATAAAATGTACATAAATTAATCTCCCAAGAAAAAGTGCGAGGAGCTATATTTCTCCAGCTCTGCATTTTTGCACCTCCTAGCTAGATTTCAAAGTTGTATAAATTTCTGCCTCGTTGCGCTACACCTGAAATACAGACTATATGTCCTTCTGTAGACAAAAAAAGATTCATTCATCGATTTGTGTCTGTTGTACGGCAACTTTTTGTATGGCAAAGAGGACAGTGCATATGCTAAAGAAATAAACATCATTTTTGGTGAAACTGGAGTAGTGTTATTTGAGTCATAACACAGTCAATTTATGTAAGTAACACACTTTTCCACTAGTGAGTTAAAATTATATTCCATCATATATGAAAAATCGAATTCTTTAATATCTAATCTGTTTCTTTGGATCCTTTTCCACACACAAGAGGGACTAATTAAGTATAGAAGATAACGGCAGTAATGACAAATTATATTGTAAGTTCTCAAGATGGTGCATCAATTGCCTTAAAGAGATAACGACGTTGCTTGTGCTCGAAAAAAAATAAAAAAATTACGTAGCTTGTGTTCAACCTAAGTTGAGTTCTTTCTGGTGATTATTTTCATTTGAATCCTTATTGGTAAACTCATAAATTATTTGGTGTAGTTTTATTTTAGTGTTAGAGAATGGATTTGCAATTTAATTTTTATTTGACTGGTGCACCAAGCATTTTCATTATTTGTTAGATTTGTTATCTTGTTCATCTTTGGAACCAGAAGATTCATTTAAAAAATTCATGAAATCGCGCCGATGTATGAACAACTTAACGATTTTATAACTAGCTCTCACATTATTGCTTATTGTTGCTTGAAGTGAGTCTATTTGACTTTTATTTGTTTTGAATATTTAACTCCAAAAGTTTCCCGTTTCATACATCACTTCATCGCTCAATTTGCTCAAAGAAATTAATTAAATTAATCGTTATTTCAAAGATGGGGCGTTCTGTACGTACCAATATAAGTACAGGTCATTGCTTATTGACTTTCTAACTCCAAGTCAATGAAAGATTATTTAACTTCTAATAAAGGGTAATTGACGAGATTAATCTAGGATCGTACGTCCTTACTAAGAAGCTTTGCCCTTGTCCTTTAATATAGTAATTTATAAAGCATGTGAAATCATTATTAATTTATTAGAGAATATGATCATGATGTCTTTTGCTTATACAGTTTTGGCCTCAAAATCCTTTACAAAAAGGGTTGAGTTACGTATAATATTACAAGAATGAAGAATGTACTTCAATGGATATGGTAAGAGATTTAGTTATGGACGCTATAATAAGAAGTATTTAATTAGATTTGTGGATTAGGCTGTTTCTGAACGCTATATCTAACTAGTGGGTTAAGAAATCTTTTTCACCAAAGACACTAATTTTATTTCATTTCTTGCTAGTGAGTTATTAGCTAGAGGAATAACGCGAAAATTAAAATTGTACTGGAATGTATCACCAATATAGTTACACCAATCGCTTTATTTTCACAATGGCAAAGATTGGATGTAACGATAGTAATAATCCGTGATAAAAAGCGTTGTACCATGTGGTCGATCACTTGAGATTGATAGCCTAGCTATTGAAATGTTCCGAACTCTTGCCGTGTATTTTTGAAAAGTTTCCAAAAAATAATTCATGCGCACGTTATAACTAGATATCCTAATGGACATTAGAAGTTTTACGCAATAAGTATTTATAAACTGATCTCTTTTTTTAATATATGTGTATACATAGACACGCACACATATAACAAAAGTCACATCCTTTAGTTTCTTCTTCTTTCTCCCATATGCCAACAATTCCAAAGGCATCTAATGTGAAGCAATCAATTTCTCCCCATTCATAATTACTCTCCCCATTCATAATTACTGACTGATTAACCTTGTCTCTTAAAAATATTTTAGTTATGGCAATAGTGCAAATTTGGTCTGTTCATCGTTTGATTTTGATGATTTCTCTGTAAACACTTCAACAACAGAAATACCGGGGTTATACACTGTTTTGTTCCCTTTCTTCACTGATCGTTTGTTTCTTCTTTTTGTAATTCACGTTATCAAATGTTAGAATACCCAAATCTCTAAATTTTTCAACTTGAAATTTAAATCTGATCAAAGATTTCTCAATCCTGAGAGGTTCTTTGGAACCAAGCAGAACCCACGCTCAACGCTCCCTCTGATTAAAATGATTTTCTGAGAATTTTCTTAACGTTTCTCACTAGAAACCAATGCCTTCATCCATGATTGATCTACTTATAACTTTGTATATCTTTATGCATTGTTTTGCATATATAGCCAGAATAGATTAATCACGCATGGTCAGACTTCTAATTATTAATATTAATATGTTCATGTAATTAACTAAATACATATAAAGTATTTTGATTTGCCTCTTATATACTTTTCTCTCTACAAAGAGGAAATGAAATAGAAAAATATGAGTCTAATGAGACTTTTTAGTATGAATTCGAAGCACATATAAACATTTAATGCAATTTACTCATTATTTGTCCATTTATTAAAAAAAAAAAGAATTGATAATTTATCAAATTCCTGTCAAAGACATTAACTAATGAGAAATACTCATAAATCTGTATCTACATAATCTTGTTGCATGATTAATAGTATTATTTAAGAACAACATTTAAATAGGAAAGCAAACAAGGAATCTTACCTATATAATTTTTTCCCTTTGAAACAAATGTTAACTTCTCAATCCGAGTTGGTTCTTCCAGAACTTGATGCATAAGGCATGCAATGCTTTATCTATTTGGAGTTGCTTTTTTCTTTTATTTTTTCCATATATATTTTCCCTCAATACTTTTTACTTTTTATTTTTCCTTATGCAAATTGTTTCTTTGTTAAATTATTTTTAGTAGTACAAAAGTTTTATCTCTTCTATACATCAACAGAATGTATTAAAAAAAAGAAAAAAAAATTAACTAGTATTCAATACCGCCCATTATAATATCTCATTTATGTAATTTTCTGGCTACCCATTTCTTAAAAGAAAAAAAAAACAGTGTTGATGTTGGGGGTTAGTTGGTTACCAATTTGGAATATTCTATCGAAAAGGTATCGATCGTGGCTTAGTGCCTAATCTAAATTTTATTGCTTCGAAGTCAATAATGGACTATTTGTTTTTTTTGACTTTTATATGAGGTCTAAATAATGATGAGACTAACTGTAATCATCCTACTTTAAATTCTTTAATTCATAAATAATTATCGCGAAATCATTATCTGAATTCTGAAGTATGAGAATATGAGTGCTGTCCTGCTTTTGTTTATTATCTGCTTTTATAAATAGGATCCAGGTCCTCCATAAGTGGTGTCCAATGATTTGGTTCACTATCTGACTACTTGAATTTATGTTAGGTAAGGCCGTGGCGGATCCAGTATTTTCATTTAGGGTGTTCGGAAAAAAAAAAAACTAAATATATACTGTAATTTTTTGCCGAGGGTGTTCAAAAGTTAATATATACACGTAAACACTGAAAATTTACCTTGTATATACACTGTTATTTTTTGCCGAGGGTGTTCGGGTGAACGCCCTCGACAACACGTAGATCCGCCCCATATGCATTAAGTCTATATTTAATGATACTCCTTCCGGATAAAAAAAAGAGTTCACTTAGTCATTTTTACACCCCTTAAGAAAATACTAACTCCTAGACAAAAATAGGTAATTTGACTAAATTACCCCTAATTAAATAGGCATTAAGATTTGATCATATGACATTTAATAGGGGTAAATATGGAAAAGTAAGGTTAATTCTTTCTTAATTTGTTAAGTGGACTCTTTTTTTTATTCAAGAAAAAAAGGCTACGTGGACTTTTTTTGATCCGAAGGGAGTATTCTCTAGTAGTAGTTGTAAACCTGTACCGTCTCATCTCAGTATCTCACCCATTACATTGATAGAAAATAAAATGTCCATATCCTATAATTACTAACTGGTTATTGCCATATTTCAATATTTATTAGTGAGAAGACCTTTACGAATGAAGTGTCCACAAAGCTGAAAATATCGTCATTATTAATGCATAGTATTATTATCAACAGGGAGTTTCCTACGCAACCAAACTATGTCACTTTCATGACATGATTTATGATATTAGTCGTATTCAGATTTCAGCGTAAGAAAATTTCCAAAGTATGCCAATTTCCAAAACCTGCAGAGGCCTTCACAATAATTTAATATAGTTAAGCCAATGTTGGTATGGATAGTTCAATTATTTGTATTTTTATCATTTCAGACAAAAAATAAAATTGTAGTTAAAAGTCAAATAAAACTATATAATAAGATTTCAGAAACAAATTGGTTGAGTTTGGCCACATACCTTCCCAACAAGTGCTTGTTAAGGCAACATTTACGTATATACATATTCTAAATCAACATAATTTTAATTCTAAAAGGCAACGTCAGTATTCAAATCACTTGTTGAGCAAAGGGGCCATGTTTTAAAAAATTTTTTCTAAAATTTAATGGAATCAAATATTCTTTCGTTTCCACATCATTTTGGAAAATTTGTTTTCACACCTAGACTGGTAGACAACTATGGGAAAATTCAATGCAATTATAAGATTATTATACAGAAAGAAAAATTTAGGATTACCGAACAAGGATTGGATGATTGGAAAACAAAGTTTGAAACTGATAATGACATACCAACAAAATTACAATTTGCCGCACGGAATTTCATATTCATGCATATTCGTACATTTATAGGAAAAGCATAACATTTTGCCTAAGATTGAAATTGGTAAGATAATGTTACTCCCAAATGCCAAAGTTTAATTAGATGGAAAATGAAATTAATATATTCATAAAAGAACTACTCATATAATTAATACTCTTGTAGACTCGCTATCTTTCTTTATTTTCTATTCTAGTTTCACAATAAAATTGCCATTTAAAAATTCTCATATAATTTTCCACAGAACATTCTATTCAAACGACCTTAGGCAATAACACTTTTCCTCGAACTCAATAATTATCTTTTTTTCATTTCTCTTCTTTGAAATTAAGGGATAGTGTAGCCTTTTTTTGTAGTATCTAAATATACAAACATATTATATCCACATTTATAAAAAAGGCAAATCACGGTCTTGTTTGGGTTAATTGATTGTAGATAGATGAAAAATTTTGATTGCTGAAAAATGGTTTTAAGTGTTATACTTATTTATAAATAACAATTACATATTTAGATACAAGTATTGAAATTGATAATAAAGAGTTAGATATGTTAAGTAATAAAAATGTTGATCTTTTTCAAAGGCAAATAAATAAATCCCTAATGCATGCTAGACTAAAAGTTACTCAAAAGAGCCACAAGACCGCTTATACTGAATCAAATGAAAGATGCTGCGACAAGATTGGGATGTGGTACTTGTTTTTGGTGTTTTATTAGTTGTCCTATTCATATGATGATGTTCATTGTCTGGATCGTCCGAAAATTACTTACTTTGTCACCAATCGACGTATATTAAGAATATCAACAATTGTCCTATTAACCAATAAAAGATGTGGTGCAGCACATGAGGTTGTTTTTTCTTTAACCAGAGCTCTCGGGTTTGAGCTTTGAGTATGAAAAAATACTTGGTAGAGAGCGCTTTACCCCCAATAGAGCTCTACGCGGTGCGAATTCGGATATAATCGGCACCGGATAAAAAATTAAATAAAAAAAAGTATTGTCCTATTCATATAACATTTAAACATATCAAGAATTTAAATTTATTTTTAACTAATAGAAGTTGGAATTCTGATGTATATTATTTCTATCACCTTTTTAATTATAAGTTTCACAATTTTCTATTATACGGAGTACTATTTATAATATACTATCGAAAACCAAATTAACATTTTATTCTGAATATCTGCATCTCATCCAATAGAGGCACATAAACTTGGATGAGAGTAAGATAAGTCATCAAGTATTAAAATACCAAGTGGCTAGCGCCAGTGGCCCACGTGTTACTGTTCTCTAAAGTTTCATTTTTCCCATTAGAAATTTCTATGAAACAGACAACTTGTGTTATGTATATTGTATAGACTATAGTTAGTTGGTAAACAGCTAGCTCAGTTTACACACATATTTTTTATTTATGGTACACTGTTTTGAATCATATAGAACCTTTAGCCTTTTAGATTATAAACCAAAAAGAAAAACCAAGCATTCAGGCTCAATCATTTCTTGGATAAAATTTTAATTGTACATTTTGTACGTCCAACAGTACTGTAGCACGTGTTTTGAGCTTGAAGGAAAAAAATGTTGCCACTAAAAACAGCTCTTCTTACATGGATTCTTGTAGTGAACTATTTCATGTTGTTAAATTTGGGTGAGTCAAGAGTTGCTCAAGAAGAAGGTAAAAATTCTAGCTTTTTTCATTTTTGGTGGTTGGATTGAGTGAGTGGTGCATGAAGGGTATATGTATTTTACTACAAAGTCAAATTTGTGCAAGAAATCAAGAATTCTGAACTGTTTTCTTTTTTCTCCTCCTGTTTAGTAAAGTTTCTTGAAATAAGATTAATTCTTGAGTCTCTAAAAGAAAAGTATAGAGTAGAAGGCTAGGATCAGTTAAAATTTTTGTATTAGTAGAAAAATGGAGCATGTTCTCTAGTTGTTGCATGAATTTTGGGGGATTAGGTTTGTTGGAGTAACCATTTTTTTTTTTGGGCTATTGTAAGTTTGAGCAGTCTCACTGTTAATTTTGCTGTATAGTTATTCTAGTCTTCAAATGACTCTGTCTTTCTGTAAGGATTATTCTGTGCTATGGGGACTCTATTTAAAGTTCTTGTTTGAGTAAGTGTACTGCAATACTTAAGAAAGCTTCCTTGTGATGGAATCTTACTTTAGGGTTGGAAAGTTTAGACTTACAAAAACAAAAGACTGGGAATTTTAGTATTATGTGAAGGAACCAATGCAATCTGGTGAAAGAAGGTATTCAAATGATGCATAATTTCACATGGGTTCTGCACGTTTGCTGGGGGAACTTGCTGCATCTTTGTAGCCTAACTCGAAAATGTTGAAACTAATAGGGATGATTACAGGATGAGAATATACTAAAAACGGTATTTGATGGTTTTCTGGCCAATTGATCATCGATTCCAAAATGTGGGCAGGGGAGTGGGGCTTGCATTTGAAATTCCCGATTTTGTTTGGTGATATTTACTATTTAGGGGTTTATGTTGGCACTGGTCTATTTATCTATGACAGAATCTTTGCTTGAATCTATATACTTATTTCCAATCTTAGATTACTACGAGGAATTCTCTCCATCCCTTGGAGAGTACATTAAGTCCTATGTTTCATTTCCATCCTAGACACTTATTGAAGCATAGCGATTCAAAGTATTGCTAAATATAATATGAATTAGTAGCTTATTCGTCACCTCTGCCGTAAGGATTCATCACCCTCCTATATATTCGCTATATCCCAGGACAGGTTAATGCATCTACCCATGCTGCTTCGAGGTTGAGTGAAATTGAGCTACCAAATTCTTCATTTCTGGATACTGATATGTAGTTTACCACACTAGAGGAACTTGCATGAACAAGGACATAGCTTTTGATCCTTTATGCTAGTCTACAAAAGGCTGACAGGAAATGTAGGATTCTACATATTGCACTAGAATTAGACTTGCACTTATCTTCACCTTGAATTGTTTTGCAACTATCTCGCAAGATTTGCATCATTGGGCTAACGATCTGTTATTTGGCATATGCTTTGGCAATTTCTCAGTGAATATTCTGGAACAAATCGCCGTTACAATGGGAGCAACACACTGGAAGTTCAATGGTGAATCGTGTCAGATTGGAGCAGTCAGGGTGACAACTGATCAACCAAGTTGGTCCGAAACTGATGTTAAATGCAACTGCAGCATAGGAAATGATACTGCCTGCCATATAGTAGCTATGTAATTTCTCATCATCTTGCTCGATTTGGCTATAGCACTTCATATGTTTGGAGAGCCAACATAGATTATTTGGAGCAAGTAGCTATTAAGTTCTAAGTTACTGAAGCCTTGCCATTTCTGCTAGATAACCCATAACTATGCTTAACTAAGTTGTATTAGCATTCCATTTCCTACATCTTTGCAGCAACCTTAAAATTAATCCTCGTACAATTAAAAGAAAAGATAAAAGATATTGGAGGAGTATTGATCTTATGTATGCAACCTTACTTTACATTTATGCAAGAGGTTGTTTTTGCAGCTTGAACCCGTGACCTCCTGGTCACACATCACAATCTTTTCCATTGCTAAAAAAAAAAAAAAAAAAAAAAAGGAGTTCCGTTTTGCCAAATATATAAGCTATGCCTTTTCCAAAGATCTCTTTTATCTTTATTGCTTGAGACTGTGTACAATGCATTTTATATTTCGTGAAATCTTAGGCTTCCTGAGATGTGAAGAGCAAGTTGATATCATTGACTGTTTTCACTTTTGTGTGCATTATATTCATCACCATCGTTGAGTGGTTCCTATCAATATTTTGTGACTATTGGTTTCATTTTCTAAATAAGAATAAGATATCTATTTCAAAATTCTTAGATAAATTAAATTACACTGTTTGACTCTTGAAATTACTTATGCAGTACTCTTAAGGGTATTAGTCTTTCTGGAGTTCTTCCACCTGAACTGGTAAAGCTTCCTTACATTCAAAAAGTGTAAGAACCTTTTGAATGCCTATTGTCACATTTCCTTTTATTTCCCATGGAATCTTATTCAATGTTCAAATTTGATAAGCATAATTAACTGAATTCACATTTTCTCAATTTTCAGTGATTTTGCATACAATTACCTCAGTGGTAGTATACCAATCGAATGGGCGTCAACCCAGTTAAATTCCATGTAAGCGCCATCTAATATATTGTTAAAATAGCTGTTATGAATGTTGTTAATCATCAATTGTAACTGCAAAATTTTTGATCCAGCTCTGTTCTTGTGAACCGGTTGTCAGGGGAAATACCGAAGGAAATAGGAAACATTACCAGCCTAACCTATATGTATGTATCAAATTTTGATTCTCTGATCTGATTTCTCATCTTCATTTATTATGTAGCTGTTTGGACAGCTTTTGGAGAAATTTTTTGAAATAAGTTTTTGTCCATTTTAAATTACTGAAGTTTTCTTTTCAAGTATAATTAGTGCAATGCTTAACAGCTTTTATGCTATAGTTTGTTTTTCTCTTTGAAGCAGTATCGGACATGCTCTTGTTCATTAATCTAAGCATCATCTCATTTCCAATTCTGGTTATTTAATTATCTTCCCAAAAAGATCAGCAGTGCACTAATCTATATAGCAATCTTTGACCAGAAACCTTGAAGGGAACCAATTCTCAGGCGTTATTCCTCATGAACTAGGAAAGTTGATAAACTTAAAGGCACTGTAAGAACCTTCTTTTTCCTTTATCTTTGAGGTCTGTCCACGAGTGTGATTCTGAGTGATAAATAGATACCTGAATATCCAATGGAGAAAGATGATCTAAATTTCAGGATATTGTCTTCCAACCAACTGGAGGGAGAGCTGCCAATATCACTCTCTGGACTTGTAAATTTAGCAGATTTGTAAGCACATAGTTCTACAATTATTCTTCTAGCTAGTCATCTGAAAACTATGTTTAACAATATTTTGTTTGCAGTAGGATAAGCGATAACAATCTCAGTGGGCCAATTCCAGATTTTATAGAGAAATGGAAACAACTTACAAAATTGTAAGAATTTCTCTTCTGATGCCAGAGAATCTTGAAAGATCTTTGATAGCACAATAATTTCATAGTCTCAAGTATTTAACACCTTTTTTGGATAATGAATGAAGAGAGCTGCATGCCACCGGTTTAGAGGGTCCCATTCCATCAAACATATCTCTTCTCAATATGTTAACCGATCTGTGAGTGCAGAACTCTGAAATATTGAGACCTAATCTAGTTCTTTCTTTTAGTTTATGGATCTCTTTACAGCATCAAGACTTCTCATGTTGAATCTCTTATTCAGGAGGATTAGCGACATAAAAGGACCAATGCAGGAATTTCCTCCTCTAATTAACATGACAGACCTAGTGATACTGTAAGTTACTTTGTAGTTTATTCCAATTATTATTGGCATGATGGCATCTAAATTTTGATGGATCTCTTCTTAATGCTGTTAATTAATTGGATTCAGGGTATTGAGAAACTGCAACCTTTCTGGAGTAATTCCAGGATACATTTGGCAATTGAAAACGATACAAACATTGTAAGTAGTTCACATGCAATTGTGCAAAAAATGAATATTCCTTTGTCTGCATGCATTACATTCATCATCATTACATGTCTGATGTTAAACATTGTGTCCATGTGCAATAGCCTTGAACAGTACTGTCTGTCAACCAATATCATCTGTGGCTCGCATAGCCCAAGGGGTTTAATACATGACATTTAAGCTTGAAAGATTTGGTTTATGATTTCACTTTTTACCCCTTGGGACTTAATTCTAAATGGCACAAAACAGAGTAGTAAGAGTTTATAAGTTGGTTAGTCTGTCTTCTTCTGGCTTATATCTGGCTTCAAAAGAGAACGGAACAAGTCAAGGCTGTTCAATAAACAGAACTCACAAGGCATCATAGAGCTATTTATTTTCTTTATATTTTCTTGTAGCAGTGATTTAAAAATCATCAGATTCTGTGTTGTTCTGGCTAATCTCTGACTTCTCATGTCCTGTGTCTGAAAATGATGGAACAATCGTCAAGGCTGTTAAATATACAAATCTCAGAAGGCATCATAGAGCTATTTTTTTCAATATTTTCTAGTGGCAGAGATTTAAAAATCATCAAATTCATTATAGGTGAATAATAATAAGAAGCAAAATGCAAATGAGAGTGCTGCACATACGAAAATTCCTAAACATAATCTGCAAGGTTGATCAGCTTAATACAATTTCCTCTCCAGCCAGTTTGTGAATACACCCGATTCTAATAGCCATAGATTCTGGAGCTGGAATAGAAGTTGGATCATGTATATAACAATCATCATAGATGTGATCTACGAGCCATAAACTGTGTGAAGCATGGTGAGTAAGTATCCGTATTGAAGGTGTTGTCAACAGCAAAAAACAAAGTGTTCCATCCTTACCAAAAAAGAAAAAAGTGTTCATCATAACCAAAACTTCAGTATCGTCTAAACTTTGTTTCTTATCCTTTTTCTTCTGTCTGTATAGTAATACACCGTCTTCTCTAATCTAAATGTTACTAAGGTACTATGACATTCATGTAACTCCAGCAAGGTTTTATGATTTGTAAATGGGCCTCCTCCTTTGCCCCTTCATAAGACTCCAGACAGAGAAAAGAGCTTCTTATGTCTTGTGTTCTATGTTTGAACTTACTGCAGGGATGTTAGTTTTAATAAGCTCGCTGGAACAATTCCGGATGACATAAGTGCAAGAAGTATGCTTAAATTTGTGTGAGTACAATGCCAAATTTTGTTTTTCTTAAGTACTCATAAGATGGCAGTATTGCTATTATCTTTATATCAAGTGAAAATATATTTTGTTCTTTTTACCAAAGCATGAAAAGTTACATTCACTATTTTCCCACATTAATAGTTACTTTACTGTGTTACTGCTTCAATAGGTTTTTATCTGGTAACATGCTCATTGGAAATATACCTGCCTCAATCTTGAAGAACGGAATAAATGTGTACGTGTAATGTCTGTCTTTATTCTCTTTTATTAAATATTTGTGTCTCATATTGGTTTGAGATGAAAGTGTAAACATTTCATGGCATCATATATGCAGAGTGTGAATTTTTCAGAAACATAGTTAAATAGCAATATCATGGAAATTATTGATTTTAATTTATTGTTTCTGTGTATAGTTCCACAGCTTCTTTGTCTTTTTCACCTCTTAAATGCTAATGGATTGCATTCTTATCATTATAATACTTCGGATTATGACATCTAAGATTTCGAATTGCATGTACAGTGATCTTTCCTACAATAACTTTACTTGGCAAGGCCCGGACCAACCAGCTTGTCGGCAAAACACGTCAGTGAATCCTTCTGTTCGTATCTCTTTAATGTTTTTAGTGACAATGTATCATATGTTTCTGATACTTATTCCTATGACAGGAATTATTACATAAACCTGTACAAGAGCTCTGCAGCAGCAGGGAATCTGTAAGATGGATCCTCTCATTCTTTTTGTTTCTCATATTAGCTTTTACAGCTTCTAAAATAGAGAAATGAATGCTTTACTTTAAGATTTGTTTCTTCCCTTCTGAGCATATATCTAAGGCCAATCTCTCTTGTGCTTTCTTCTACAGTAAGAATGTTCTTCCGTGTGCAGAGCATTTAACTTGTCCAAGATGTAAGTATATTTGTCCTCACTGACAACTTTTTTTTTTTTTTGAGATATTGAAGTGTTTGCTATAATTTATCAAAAGAAGAAAATAAATTAATTTGAAAGTGTTTCTCCTTACCTACTACACGTGCAGAAAAACATATCAACCGATTAAAAAGAATAGCTGAAAGATACTGCCTGCAAGTTAGCAAAGAATGTGCTGTCAGTTACAAATATTTCTATTTTTTGGACCAACACTCTTGAGATCATGTATCCTACTGAATTCTTGTTATTAGGTTTTCAATAAGTGACATTTATATATCTCTAAGCATCACAATTTTGGTAGTCTTTGCTTCGTGTTGTAATAAGGGTCTATGTTTTTTTTTTCATAGACTTTCCAGATATATCTCTCTAGCCATCCTAATCCATTTGCTTTCATGGCAGATGGGTGTTCCTTGCATGTGAATTGTGGAGGAAATGATGTTTCTGTTAAAGAAAACAATAGACTAATTGATTATGACGGAGATGCTCAGGTTGAAGGTGGTTCTGCAAGATATTTCCGCAGTGATAAGTACTGGGGATTTAGTAGCACCGGAGACTTCATGGATGATGCTAATGATCAAAATACACGTTTTATTGAGACTATACCATCAACTAACCTGCCTGAACTGTACAATAGAGCACGGGTTTCTCCACTTTCACTTACTTATTTCCGTTATTGCTTGGAGAATGGGAGTTACAATGTTAAGCTGCACTTTGCTGAGATAATATTTAAAAATGACAGTACATATAACAGTATCGGAAGGCGCGTCTTTGATATATATATCCAGGTGCTTATCCTGAATGATGAAGTTCTTTTTAGAGCTATTAGCTGATTCACATTCTCGACTAATCTTCTTTTGGTTTTAGGAGAAATTAGTTTGGAAGGACTTTAATATTGAAGAGGAAGCTCGTGGAGTCCAAAGGCCTGTGATCAGATACTTTAATGCCACTGTAGCAGATAGTATCTTGGAGATCCGATTTTATTGGGCTGGCAAGGGCACTGCCCGCATTCCTCTTAGGGGACATTATGGTTCACTCATATCAGCTATCTCGGTTGACCCAAGTATGTATCTACGTACTTTTTCTTATTTTTGGGTGGATTTGAACTGAAGGAGTAAATCTTTCTTGTTCTCTTGAACAAGAAACTGAATTTTGGTGTTTCCCTGGCATGTTTCTCATTTTATCTAACTGGCCTCCTTATCTTGTCAATTATTTGTTTTTCACTCAAAATTATGGTAAAATACAAATGGAAAAATATATTCTTATTCATCATTTTGATGCAATAATTAGGACCAATGAAATTTTTAAAAGGTGGAGAAAAAATGAATTGACAGCATTTGGCAAGTGGAGATGCCCTAAAGGCTTGTAAATGGAGCCATAGCTTGGAATCTATGTTCTGGTCTATGCTTGAGTTAGGATGAATCTGTAGATAGATGGACTTTGTAATGCATACAGCTTCTTCAGTCTTTTAAATGAATGCTGACCTGCATTAGTGGTTCTGCTCCCTTAGCTGCACTGATTTACCCTTTTTTCATTTTGTTTTGGTACAGATTTCAAATTATGTTCAAACAAGGACAGAAAGACCACAATAATTTATATTATTGTTGGAGTTTTGGCTGCATGTATCACATTTTTCGTATTGAGCATACTTTGGTGGAAAGGCTGCCTATGCAGAAAAAGGAAAAGAAGAGGTGAGCATGAAAAGTTTTTAAAGTTGCAATTTTAAATAGTAGTTAATCTGCTCGGTGAATGGAATTCATTGTACATCCAAAGGTGATCAAAACACAAACATGTTCATATTGAGGGTCTTTAAAATCAAAAACCTTGTTTAATGTAATAGCTTAACACGTTGATTGACCAAGGAGATTCAGTTTTTTTTTTTTTTTTTTTTTGAAAACCTGGGAGATTCATCATTATTGTATCAAATCCAGAAACACCTTAATTACTGCTAGAACCACATCTTTAAGGTGCCAAATCTTACTGGTACGTGAATATTAAGAATGGTAAAGGTATTATTGTACCTTTTTCATCTACAGTCAGTATGTATTTGATCTTTTTCATAACCTTTCAATCAACATAACTATAAGCTTTCAAAGTTATCATGTCTTGTTATTATTACTAGTCTGATGACTCTAATGTATCCCTTCATTATGTGTTTCATAAACCTTGTCAAACTGTCAATGCTGGACAAGAGTTGATTGGTAGTTGGGGGACCCTCCCACCTCCAACTGTTAGACCAAAAGTTAAGAGTCATCAAGGGGAAAAGCTGGTAAAAATCCATGGCTACTCAAACCCCCCCCCCCCCCCCCCCCCAACCACAGGGATTAGGAGGGGTGGGTTTACCATATCAGAGAAGAAAGCCATGTAGATATAATGCAATGATTGTAGGATTTCCTACCTCTTGGTATACTTCTTGTATACAGGCTAGTTAATGCCCTTATTGTTAATAATATTCTTACTTCTTCCAAAAAAATATATATAATGCAATGATAAGAATTTATTTATCACAAGAGAACACAAAAATCAATAACTCATTTCTATATATTTTTTGGACAGATCTCAATGGTGTAGAGCTGCAGATGGTTTGTTTTACTCTTAAGCAAATAAAAGCTGCCACTAAAAACTTTGATGCTTCAAACAAGATTGGAGAAGGTGGTTTTGGTCCTGTTTACAAGGTATGCTAATAATTGGAAGACTGGTGATTGTTCTTTTATTTGGACTCCATGTCATGTTGTACCTCTGCTTACGAGACTTGGTGCTGTTTCCAGAAGCATGTAAACCTTCAAAGTACATTACCCCAACCCTTCTCGGTCTATGCACGGTCATACATATGTTGCTCAAAATTTATCTGTCTTAAGCTACTGTGTGCTGTTCTGTCTTCTTAACCCATGGAATCTAACAAACAGATCTGGTGTAGGGTCAATTACCTGATCGTACATTAGTTGCAGTGAAGAAGCTCTCCTCTCAGTCAAAGCAAGGCAACCGTGAATTCTTGAATGAGATTAGCACGATTTCTTGTTTGCAACACCCCAACCTTGTTAAGCTTCATGGGTGCTGTATTGAAGCAGACCAATTACTGCTCGTATATGAATATTTAGATAATAATAGCCTTGCCAGCGTTTTGTTTGGTAAGCTTTTCATGTCCTTCTCTTTATGTAGAAATCTAGTTATCCTCTGGTCAAGATTCTCAGTGGTGAATTTTCAGGTTCAGAGGACAGCCGATTGAGATTGGACTGGCCTACAAGGTTTAGGATCTGTGTCGGAATAGCAAGAGGTCTAGCTTTTTTACACGAAGAATCAAGCCTAAAAATTGTACACCGGGACATCAAAGCTACCAATGTGCTTCTGGATGGACAGCTAAATCCCAAAATCTCTGACTTTGGACTAGCTAGACTAACTGGAGAAGAGAAGACTCATATTAGTACTCGAGTTGCTGGAACGATGTAAGGTCACTTCATTTCTAGCTAGAAATCTGAAGTGTACTTATGTTGATAAACCTTCTAATCTTAACCACCTGCAGAGGATACATGGCACCAGAATACGCACTCTGGGGTTATTTGACCGACAAGGCAGATGTTTACAGCTTTGGAGTTGTACTTTTGGAAACTGTCAGTGGAAAGAATAACAATAACTACATGCCGAGCGACAATAGCATTTGTCTCTTAGATTGGGTATGTCTAATCCCTGTTTGCTTGCTGTTTCTCTGTTAACAAGGCTCAGCTTGAAAGTTTGATGGTGAAATAAAGATATTCTACTTCTTTCTTCGTCATTTTTACTCCTTTATTGAAATTACTAGCTGTGTCTGAAAAGCTACACCATTACAGGCCTGTCACTTGCAACAAAGTGGGAGTATAGATGAGCTTATAGATCAGAGACTGGGTTCTGATATTAACAAACAAGAAGTTGAAAAAATAGTAAAAGTGGCACTCTTGTGCACTAGTGCCACTCCCTCACTCAGACCTATCATGTCCGAGGCAGTGGCTATGCTTGAAGGACGAATTGCCATTCCAGAAGAAATTCCAGAGGCAAGTATTTACTCCAACGACCTGAGGTTTAAAGCCATGAAAGATTTTCATCAAGAGAGGAAAAATCAGAAGTTAATTGGAAGCCAAACTCAAAACACCATGACAATACGAACTGACACAGGCTCTTCTTCTGCATCTACTACTAATCTCTTCGATACAGTTCAGTTTCAAAATCAAACGGACACATAATATCATTTCATTCATATCAACCCTGGCTCGTTCCAGCTTGTTGTGTTCTTGAGGTACAAGAGCACTCCACGGGTATTTAAACTTGTAATTAAGCAATTTGTTCAAATTTTTATAGCAGGCTTGCTGCAGCTGTACATGTAAATATATGTTCCAGTTTTGAGGCTAAGGATGTAACACTCTTTCTTCTTCTGCTGCAATTCTTTTTTCCCTTCTTATAGGAGTAGAAGGATTGATCAGATATCTTACCTTTGAAACATGAGAGCTTTTTGTTACACTGAATTCACTCAACTAATATGCACTCTAAAGTTAACGTGCACCACTAAATATTCAGATCTATCCTTTGGAATTCTATTTTATTTTCTCAATACTGCTGGCAGATGCTTGGTTTTAAGGAGTGAATAATATTGCTTGTGTCCTCGATATTGAAGAACAACATGGCCTCCTCGCGTTTGGTTCAATAAGAAAATGAAAAGGGTCCTTTATCTGCACTGGCAAGTTTGAAATTAACTCTTATGAGGTGGTGGCTGGTTATGTCTAAGACTGAGGTACATGTTTTTACATTGTAAACACTCTCCACCATTATTTGCTGGAAAATCTGGAAAAGAAGATGTGCACAAAGATATGGTGGAGAGAAGATTTCTATTCCAAGACTACTCTTCCAGATTCGGTCAAGAATGCTACTGCAGGTGAGCAATCATTTCAATACACTTCCAGTCACTAATGAATGGAGACAATTTTGTACAATGTTGGAAAGAACCAAACAGGTTGAATTGAAACCTCTTGATGGATAAGTCAAGCTCAACACAGATGATTGTAGTATAAACCTTTTTGATGTATACTTCTGGTTACTACAGGGTATACTCTTATGTATTTTTATCTACCACCCTCCTACATGTACTATATAGGGCATCTCATTATTGTAAATCCTTTATGTATTTACCTTTTAGTAGTTAATATAGAGGTTGAGGTCAGTGTCTAAACCTCTCACCATAATAATAATCTTTTGATGAATAAATAAAAAAGGTCTTTGATGAACATGATCTTGATGTGAAATTGAAAAGAAAAAAAAATCATAAGAAGGACAAGATAATATGCTTTTTGAATTATTGGTTGTTAGAACAAATAGGAAAATGCAAGCTTCCAAGTATCGAGAAAATTCAATTGCTAATCTTTTTCGAAAACGAAATATGAAATGGTTGTAACAATGGTCTGTCCCCCATGCAGAACTTTCTTATGGCTTAGGAAAAGTATTACCATAAATTAATTAAAAAAAATAAAAAACTTTAGATAGAGATAGTAACGCAATATTAATAATATTCACCTCATCGTTGATATTTCTCCTTTTAATGAAAAAAATCTCTGAATTTCTTTATTCCTTCCCAGGTAAAAATGAATTATTTGTTGAAGAGAGCAAAAGAACGAACTTAACAAGTAGTGACGTTTACACATAGATTCTACCATTTCAAATTCAATAATGACAGTGAATCAACATAATTTTCAGAGTAAATTACATTTATTTCCCTTTTAATTTTTACCTATGCTAAACTTACTTCCTTCAGCAAAACCCGCTTTATTCATATAGTAAGAGAGAGTAATCACTGCTAGAAATATAAGTTTTTCTCACCGATATTCAATGAAAAACTCAAACTATAAAACATGATTTTCCACCTCATTCCCACCAAACCAGCTCACTGAGGAAACACATAGTGGGTAACTGGTTCGCTTTGAAACACTGGAAAACTTCCTAATTTTTCCGTGTAAAAACAATACTATTTAGGTTTTTCTGGAATAGCCATTATACATTTTTTAATGAGAAATTTAGTGGGAAAATAGTGATTTTTTAATGCATATGCCGTCTAATGTGTTTTTAATTCTCCAAGAAGCCATGAAACAAACATGGAAGGCAGCGTTTTCAAAAAATAAAATGTTTGGTTAAAACTGAAAACATTTCTGGATTTGGATTTTTCGAAAAATCAGAATCTTATTAGCCCCCAGCGCTTCATTCAATTGACTTATTTCTACTTTTGCTGTGTAGGTAAAGTTGGAACAACATTATTGGGCCGACAAGTGACAAGCAAATCCGTGTTCCTTTATTTGTTTTCATGAAAAATCAAAGGACAGTTGAACAGTTACTTGAATGAGATATCTTTCATTAATGTATCTGGGGAAAATTAATTGCAATTACCCAATCATAAAATTTGATTACTGCCCGAGGGATCACAAGCTTCATAGTAAGTTAGTAACCTCTCCTCGTACCCTTAAATCATATGAAAGCTATGTACATTTTAAACTTATATAACTCTCATTTAACCATCAAAGAATGTGGTGCAGCGGATGAGGCTGGTCTTTCCTTAACCAGAGGTCTCGGGTTCGAGTCTTGGATATGAAAAAATCCTAAGTAGAGCTTCCCCAGAAATGGGCCTTAAGCGGCTTGAATTTGAATATAGTCGAGCTGCAATACGAATATTGGACACCGAGTGAAAAACAAAATAAACTCTTATTTAGATTAAAAAAATAAAGTACTGAGCCCCCTTCTCCAGAAAACATTATAAACGAACCAATTAAACAGTTTCTGCAAAATTATAGGAACGAGAGATTAGAAATGAAGAATGATAAATTTTTGGAGATATGTATTATCAATCATTTGAACGAAAATTTCCGGTTAACCTTCTTAACCTTTTGAGTTTTGGAAACAAAACCCCATTCGCCTTTTGAAAGGGAAACTACATCCCCTTGATATTAAATTAATAGTCAAAAATGAACAAGTCATTGCATGTATTTTTAAAACGTAAATAAATATCCTTCAATTAGTATAGATTATAATATGTACATTTTTTTTTCAATAGTTAAAAATTTAAGCAATTTATCATATATAATTTTAAATTTCATACATCTATTTTTTCTCCTTAAGATTTTCTTTTGATTTTCAAAACCTCTTTTTGTTCCCGGGATATCCTTTTTGTAAAGCTTCAAATTTAAAAATATGTCTTGATCCATCTTGTTATTTGCATTATTGTTATTTGTTGGTATTAAAAGTTTACTTCAACTAGTCAATTTTCTGTAACGTATTCATTCTATTCTCATGTCATTTTTAGAAATCTAATTGATTTTGGAGATCTTTTGGAAATGAAATATTTTGATTAGACATTTAAAAGTTGAGACTCCAAATCCAATGCTCATTAGTCGGCGTTGGGAACTCCCTAATTTTATCTCTCTTTTGACCTTCTTTATATTTTTGAAGGAGAGAACAATCGGATATATTAATTGCTAAGTCCGTATTGAATAATGAGGTTTCTCTACAGGTCAATACTTTTCCTTAATACTGATCTCTATGAATCAAGTAGCACGCATCATATTAAATTGATCATCCACTGGATTATAAAATTCTTTAAGACTAACGCGGTTCAATAGTTGGTCCTAGTTATACCAATGATCACAAACACCAATGAATATATTACAACAACAACCAAATCATCTTGGTGTACATTGGCCATTAATAGTTACGTGCTAGTATGAAACTAGAGACTTCATCAATTCTAACTGTTACATTTTCATCCAGTAGGTGAAACATCTATAACTTGAATATATTGATCACCAGGTACACTTGATAGACGTAAAAATAATCTATATATCTATATAAAAGCAGGTCAAAAGCCCGCTGACATGACATTACAGAAATTCAGGATTTGTATTTATCCCTTTTTACAAAATTTTGGGGGGAAAAAAACGAAAAAACACCTTAAAAACTAAACACCGGCAAGAACACACACCTCTTCGCTCTTTATACCCCCCCCCCCCCCCCCCCCCAACAACTGCGGCCCAGGGTAACGGATTCTCTTTCACTTACAACCGCTTATGGCGTCTATTGTCGGAAGCAAAGAGCCTCCATCTCTTTCCCTTTTTCTCCGTCTGTTTGATTCTTATTTCCCTCAAGGCCGCTTGCAATTTTGCTTATCCTTGCCCAATTTATGCAAGGAGTTACAAGTAAAATATCCTTCCCTGTTTATGTAGTTTAATTTCATATGTGGCTTTTGTGTGTGTTATTTTAATTTTCTCTTACTTAGGAGATCCAAAAGTATTTCCTTTGAGTCACATGTTCTCCATGTTTGAAATTCTTTAGACCAGATCATGATAATTGTGCAAACTAGGAGACGGATACAGGCTTAGTATTATTTTTCTTTGCTCTTTCATCTAATAGTTTATATTTCTTGTCCTCTTTCATCTGATAGGTATCCCTGTGAAATATCTTTTTCTAGGCGTCAAGCAGTTCAGATCTTTTAAAGCACATGATTGACATATGGAATTTCATTTATATGTGATGAAGAATGTAGTGGTTCTTCTAATATCAACCATCCGAGTAAGAGCCTTACACAAGCCCTTATGAACAACTTGAAAATATTGTTAAATGCCTGAGAAATAACATGCTAAAATAGTTAGTCTATGATGTTAATTGATAAACCTGAATTTTATATCTGGTTAGCACCTTTATTATTTATGTTAATTGCCAAAGTTGTTGCATCAGGGAAAAGATAATATTAGCCACTTTCGTTTGTTCTCAAGTGATGCATATGGTGCTTTAGTACTATATCAGGGCCTAAGAATGCAATTCACGTGTATCAATATAAATTGGCTATTGCACGGGAGCGGGATTTACCCTGTACGCACCAACTAAAGAGTAGCGGCTGCGGGTTCCTTTGTCATTAATATATATATATATATATATATATGTATGTATAAAAGTTTGCGATCAAACTGGCTTCCACGCACAGTTTGTGAATCGGATCTTCACTTTGCTGAGAATGTTACTCAACAACAAGATCTTTTTTTTTTTTTTTTTGATTAGCGCTGGGTGTCCGAGTCTCTTTGAGCCCCGACTAATCCCGGGGGTGCACAGGCCCTCGGCAAGGAGTTTCCCGCAAGTGCACCACGGGTAATTCAGGGTTTTCCCAGTCCGATGACCCTCAGAAATTGTTTGCACCCAGCGGGTTTCGAACTTGAAACCTTGAAAGGGAGCACCCCAAGGCTCAAGTCAATTGTCACCAGGCCAACCCCTGAGGGTTGTTACTCAACAACAAGATCATGGTACCTTTTCGCCCCTCTTCCGTATGGTTCAATAATTAATAGTACTTCAAAGTCTGATTATTTGTTTTTAAATTTGTGAGACAATATAAGGATGGGATAGGTGTTTAAATTGTGTTAATTATTTGATAATTTCTGTTCGAATGGAAGCTTATAATTAGGCATGTTTTTTTTAGTGTTTAATTGATAGATGATAGATCATGTTCCTGTACCATCCACAAAGGGAATAAGAACCATGAATGAGAATTCTTAATTGTGATGCTCTGAAATATTGTCCTGCACTCCACAATGCATTTGCATTTGGCAGTCACATTATGTGTTGCGTCAATATGATTAATTATGGGGTCAAGTCAAAACTTACAATATACAACATAAAAGAGGGGTAGTAAAAGAGACATTTGGAAGAGACAAAATCAAGTGTTTCTTGGTCATTCTGAAGAATGAAAGCAGGTGGATCTCCTCACTGTCACAACCATGTTTTAGACTTGAATTAATGATATAAATGGATCTAATAATCAGGGGTTAAACTGATTTTTGAGTATTGACGACAGTTGGTGCTTAGGGGATCCCATTCATTCGGGTCTCTCTATATATGTTCCATTTTTTCTTTTCCCTCTCTATCTATTCCTTCTTTTGGATTTCTTTACGCAATTACTATTTTAATATTTGGTTTACATAGAAAGTTTGTTTGAGAGTGATGGATTGATGTTTTTGGAGCAGAAATATTAGCGTAATGAATTTATTTTGCAATTTAACCATTTTGTAAATTATTAATTCTCAGTTTCTTGGTTTCTTATAGGAAGTGAAAAGGAAAGAAGAGGTTTCAGACTTTTAGCAAGAGGTATTTCCCACTGGTGTATTACTAATACGTTTAGAGCTCTTGAATTATATCAAAATTTTCTTCTATAAATTAGGCGTATTTGATATCTGATATTCCCTTTTCTTTTGCCAGCTGATATTGTTATAGAGGAAAGGAATTAGCCATCATTCTTCTTCATCATTCATTATGACAATTGCAAATAAAATCCATCTACAAAAGTTGCATTTAAGGAAGAAATGACGAAGATGAAAAGTATCATAACTTTCAAAGACCCATATCGTCTATATTCCAACCGATCTCTCACCATTTCAGCACCCGATATGTAAGTTCACTTTTTCCAATTTGAAATTATTTGGGAAAAAATTGATAGTTAATAACAGTTTAGTGAAAATAAGTTAAGATACAGCTTTATATGGAAATGAACACAATGTTTGTAAACAAGGTTAATCAATCTTGACAAGGATAGCAGAAGGTGCAAATTTGTTCCGTCACCTTTTAACTTTTAGCCAATAATAAATACACCAGAACTTTATTAAGAAAAAATATTGGTAACCGAAATTAATGACTTAATATTTGAAATCCCAATAAACTTTTTGTGGATAAATATTCCTAAGTCCTTACAGAATACTTCTCATGAGAAATGTTGTTTTTGTTGGATGTAAGCGTCCTCTAGATTATGTTCGTACTAATGTCTTCATAACTGCAAGTTCTATAAGAAATCACGACCCTACAATATTGTGGTGCTGCTGCCAAATATTAATGGCTTGAATTTTGTTTGAACATGCTCTTTTTACTTTTTAATTTTGTTGGGTCCGAGTTAAGTATTGTCCTGTAATTTTGCAAATTCTTAAATTTTGGTTTCTGAAACTATGTAGACTGAGATGTGATTTTTTGTGTAATTTTTTCTCCCCGTTTTAATTTTGATTTGGGCAGAAGTAGTTGCGTTTTATGCTATTTATTGGGTTGTTATTGCAATTGCATGAAGGTATATGGAGCCGTTCTGCAGTGTATGGGAAGTGTTGGAAATCTTTCCTGAACTTGAAACAGTGTGACCACGAACCACTATTGATATTCTGGCACATGCTTTGCACACAGAATTTCAGAAGGCCAATTTTTTTTTTTTTTTTTTTTTTAAAAACATTGCTAAAACATCTCTAAAGGTAGAAGTAGAAGATGGGGAAGAGTTACTTTAAAGATTGTTATCTTTTAAAGATAAGTGTCGGGGAGCCCGACACTTCATTAGTCTCAGGTGTTGTACAGAGAGGTTATAAGTATATCATAATACTTAATTTGATAAATTCTATTTAAATCTTTTTCATGTCCTTTTGTATGATAACATCTTTGTGTCGTTGGATTTAACAACAAAACTCCTATCCAGTGACTTGTGCTTGAATAACCAAATAGCTACATTTGTGTTTTTGGTTCATTGGTTCTGCATTTTTCTGCAATGACATGACATCTATAGATAGCATTTTCACTCAATTAAAATATATTAAGAGAATACTTCTATATTGCTAATCAACAAAACTCAAACTAATTTATAGCTGTATCTTGGAAGTATGTGGCTTGCTTAAAAGTATGTGGTTTGCTTAACAGTTTATATATATGAACTTTTGCTTAAGCCTGAATTATAAGGAAATAATAAACATACAGCAGCACATTCAATGTTACTGATTTTATTATAATGTAGCCAATGAATCTTAAGGAAATATAACAAATAAAATTACATATAGCAATCAATCTGGTCAGCCTGGGATCTGTTGCCATTTGAGACCATTTATATATATTGTTTTGGGTATCTTTCTTCTTTTACAGTGTCAAGCTGGAGTAGAGATATCAACACGGACGGACAGTAAGGCTAGCAACGAATACCAACTCTTTGGAGCTTGTCTTAAGTGCTGGATTGGAGATTGATGCATTTAGTAATTGTATTTTGCAGGTTAAAATGACCATAACATAATGTAAGGCGTTGGGTGCTTTGTTTCTATTAGTAGTATACATTTCCTTAGAAGGAAATTTCCACTTCGTTAAAGCTATACTCTGGAATTATATTGCTTAGTCATCTTTGAAGACCAAAACAATTCAATGACTCGCCATGATTTTAGTGAATTATCTGGAATATTTGATTTTAGTCAATCATCTTTGCTTCTGTTTCACGTTCATACGAAGCCAGCAACTTGAACTTAACAATCTACGATATATCATGCACAACTAACTGTGACAAATGTGCTGCTAAAAGAATGTTAAGTCAAAAAGTATCATCTACTCCACTTCGTTAAAGCTATACTCTGGAATTATATTGCTTAGTCATCTTTGAAGACCAAAACAATTCAATGACTCGCCATGATTTTAGTGAATTATCTGGAATATTTGATTTTAGTCAATCATCTTTGCTTCTGTTTCACGTTCAATGTAGCTTAATTACAGAAGAAAGTAGCATGTCATGTGCTCTATCACCTTCCATACAACTATGTTGAGTAGATGATACTTTTTGACTTAACATTCTTTTAGCAGCACATTTGTCACAGTTACTTAGTTGTGCATGATATATCGTAGATTGTTAAGTTCAAGTTGCTGGCTTCGTATGATATCGCGAGTAAAAGAACTTATATCTTGTAGTTTACCATTTTTGCATTCATTTGGCTGTCTCATGAAGATATACTCAGCATTCAATGTTGTTTTCCAAACGTCAATCTTTAGACACTTTCCTATTGGAGGCTTGGAGCTCTAGACAAGGAATTTTTAATGATAAGAAAAGCAAGATTGTAAAAATCATAGATCCTCACAGAAGACATGTTAGAAAATACTCTGGAGTTAAAAAAAAAATGTTACAAAATACTAACCATAAAGAACAAATACCTGAATTTGAAGACCAATATAATAGCTGCTTGGCAGGTCATTTACCCTTTGGCATAGGCTTTTTGTAAAATGTTTTATGCATTGGAGCTTATAATTCCTTAGGCCTACTGATATTTCTATGCAGATTTGTTAGTTTTAGAGTAGGAAAAGGAAACATGAGTTTGATACATGAGGACTAATTTGAGTTGATGGTAATTTAATTTATCAAGTTTATGACAAAATTATGTATTTGTTAGTTCAATGGAATTGTGGTTGACTTGCTTGGCTATCTAGCAGATATTGTTTTTTCCTGTGTGGCGAATTCGAGAATTGCACGGAGAAAAAAACCCAAAAAATAGCTTTGAAACAGAAACAGAAGCAAAGCGTGAGGAGGAGAAAATTGAAATGATTGCTTTAGAAGAGGAAGAGAATGTTGGATTGCAACTTCAAGATTGATCATTGCAGGGCAATGTCTTACCCAATTTACATAGAACCTGAATGTCATTTCTCACATAACATGCTACTTTCTTCTGTAATTAAGCTACATTGAACGAATTTAATGAATGCTCTAGCTTATTTGCAAAGTGAACGCCTTTTTGAAAAAGATTAATTTGTAAGATCATCTATTTTTTTAATCTATCACTGCCTATTATTGCATAACTTCTACCTCATTGGTGTTCTTTCCTCCCATTTGTTTTCTTGGATTGGTTCGGTGATATCCATGTATGATTATGTAATATGTGATGGAGCAAGAATTTTCACTGAGGGGTTTTAAAATATAAGAAAGAAACACACAAACAATTCAACGGGATTCAACAATTACTATATATGCATAAAAAGTAATTTTAATTTTATATCTGCAGTGTAATCTTCTCCCGAAAGGGGTTCATATGAATCCCCTTTGCTCCAGTCCTTAATATAACTGTGCATATATAGGTCACTTGGCTTGATATTTTTATGAAAGGTTAAGCTAAGCTTAATGGCTAGATGTAGTTTTTAGTATCATGTAAATTATACCTTTATCTTGTGAGTATAAGTGACAAGGTGGATGTGCGAATCCCAAAGTTCGGAATGCATCTTGAGGTTGTTTCTTTAATAATTTTGTTTATGAGCTACCTTAGGATTATGAATTTATAATTGTATTTTTATATTTTAGGCAACTTATTAAATTATCGGTCAATGCATGTAAAGCGAAAAGAAGTGTTATTCCCCGCTACATGTAGCAACACAAAGTTTTGGATCTTATTCATAACCTCGCTTCGCGCGGGCAAATATCCTAGTTACAAATAAAGTTAATATGTATCGTTGGTTGGTGCAATTTTTTTTTTTTTTGGTTTCTCATCCAGTGTCCGGTACCCGCATCGAAACCCGACTATATCCGGATTCACGCCGTGTAGGATCCCATTTGGGAGGAGTGCTCACTACCAAGGGTTTGGTGGCAAGTTGAAAAACTATTTATGTATTTTGCCTTTTCAATTGTAAATTGCAACTGCAAAATTGTCATCCAAAAAATTATTGGAAAGATATATTGTATGTTCAAGATTTTAAAGCGGAGAAAAGCAATCTATATCCAACTTGGGTTCGATTGCAGTATAAGCAAAACGACGAACGTAAATACAAATTGTTTAATCATATAATTTGGTTGATATAAAACTAAAGACAACCAACTGAAGCAAATATTTGATGATATGTTCTATATTGTACAAGGAAAAGTGAACGGTCTTGGATCAGATCGTCCGAATTTCAAAAAGTCACAATTCACAATTCAAACCAAAGTTTTATGAATTTGAGTTTAATGGCGACCTTTCCTCTTTTGTAAAGATAGTACTCATTCTTCCAGTACATTAAAAATTAAAGTAATCCTAAAAATTGTTCTCTTGAATATCATAGTCAGAGCTTCAAAACAGGCAACTTAATAAATCAAAAAAAGACAAATCAATTAACGTAAAAAAAGAAGGGAGAGATCTCGCAGCCGTCGGCACAGGATGGGGCGGGGGGGGGGGGGGGGGTCAAAAACCATGGGAGAACACAAGTTGATAATAATTAAAGTTGACTACGGTAGACAATTAATATAAGCTGCCATGTGTATCTTAGTAAAATATACCTTCAGATATATTAAGTTTTTACGTGTAAAAGACTATTCAAAGACTATTATGGCAAAAGCATAGTGTGAAAACTACAGAGTTTGGACCAATTGGAACAATTTTCAGATGCGCTTCCTGCATATTACTATACTTAGAGCCCGTTTGGATTGACTTATAAGTTGCTTATAAGCTGTTTTCAGTTTTTTTGATTATTTGACTGAACTTAGCTTATCTGAAAATAGCTTATAAGCCAAAAAAATAAATTGAGGTAAAAAATAAGTTGGGCTACCCCAACTTATTTTTTTTCAGCTTATAACTTAAAATAAGCTCATCCAAACAGGCTCTTACTCCTGTTACCCACGTGCACCGTTAAGTTTGTATTAGAATGACTTCTTTACATTTTTCAACATAGGTTAAAACTCAATAGATTTCATTCCAAGTTACTACTAGAATTATACTCGTGCGAGGAAATAGATGAACATGTTATCCCAAGTCATAACTCCTAATAGAGCTTGCTTTTTTTGTTTTTTCTTTCTAAAATATAAACTTAATATGTGCATGCAATGTCATAGAATTTAGTTGCTGCACTGCACATGAGTGGCCAGTGGCGGACCTAAAATTTTTACCAACTGGGTTCAATAGATAAGAAATATATAAATAACACTATATATACAAATATATATTTTTTTTAAAACACATTAAATATACATGTATATACAGTGTTATTTTTCAATGAAGTGGGTTCATATGAATCCACTTGAAACCACATAGGATCGCCCCTGTGAGTGGCGAAGTCAGTATTTCTACTAAGAGAGTTTCATATTAACATACAAAAAAATCAAGGAGATTGAATATTTACTATATACATAAAAAATTATCTTAATAATTTAATTTTCCGTCGAAGAGATTTCGGATGAACACACGCAGTGCTATTTGCCACGTGCAATCTTATTATTTGAGTAGGGAGTAAAATAACTTTATGTAGAAGAAAATTCTCCTATACATGAAATGGGGACCCCATACCCATGCAGTTTATGTAGACGTTTAATTTCTTGTCCAAGGTGTCTTCGTTACCACCATGACGGCTGACGCCACAAACAAACAAACTCTTAATAATAATAAAAACGCATCATCCTTGATTCTTCTCCCCATAATTCAAATCATATTCATCAACTTTTGTCCTCTCCATTTATTTTTCCAGAACACCTTCATTTCCTCAAAAAAAAAAAAAAAAAAAAGGAGAGCCCGAAAATCTCTTTGTTTTAACCATTTTCATATGATTATTCCTCTAAATTTTCAAGCTTTTGAAGTCTAAAAGACCATGCCAAGATACTCCAATTTGTTTCTCATCTTCTCTACCATAGTCATTTGTTTTACTGCAAGCAACATTAAAGCACAAACTGGTCAACTTCCTAAAGATGAAGGTAAAAGGATTTTAACTTTTCTTTTTTTTAGGTAATGTATGTTAAAAAAAAGTTGATACTTGATACCCATTACTTTGATTAATTGCAGTTGAAGCTCTTGAAGAAATTGCTGATCAGTTGGGGAAAAAAGACTGGGATTTTAAGCTAAATCCTTGTGATGGGAACTCAAATTGGAGCACACCAAAAAGGAAAGATATGCCTCTGTATAATAATACTCTTGTCTGCAATTGCAGTTTCCCTGGTAATATTTGTCATGTTGAAAGCATGTAAGTCTCCATTTCTCTATCTCAAATAAATGTGTTTTGTTAAATGATACTCCCAACGTTTCAATTTGTTTGTTTGGTTATGACTTGGCATGGAGTTTTAAGAAAGTAGGGAGAAACTTTTAATCTTGTGGTCTATGTAGAATGTATCAAAATGAACTTTAATCTTGTGTTCCTAAACATGTCATATGGAAATTTGAAATTAAAGAGTTGCCACAAAAGGAAAGAGACTAAAAAGGAAAGTAAAACAAATAAATTGAATTAGAGGGAGTAGTACATTTTTTTTTTCATGGTTAATCTGATGAAGTTATGAAATTGCTGTGATAGTAGAGTTCTGCCAACTTTAAAGCTGTTTCAGTTTGGACCTTTTACTGAATTTTCTGTTTTGAAGCAGCTCAAAAATATTCTTGTCTTATGTTTGGTCTTAAATGTCCAGATTAAACTGGCACGACCAAATATATTGGGAAAATCCTCAGGATTTTCGTTTTCAAAGATCACAAGTCAGGGAAAAGGAAATCGAGGGCCTTATTAGTTTGAATTATTTCTACTGGTTTGGTTGATATCTGATTAAATAAAATTTGGTAAATGGTATTAGGTTTAAGCTTATAAAAAGATGGGAGTATTAGGTTATTGTTAGAATGTCATTTTTTTATGTGAATATTCAAATATCACATTGATGAGCAGGGATATTTTTGTGGAATTATTTGTTTAATAGTCACTTAGCATTATGAAACTGATTGAGATCATGTAAACTGGACAGGCTTATGTCTAATATCTCTAGTAATTCTAACAACAGCTGCTCTACTCGTTTAACAGATTTCTCAAAGGACAGGATCTTGCAGGTGTCCTCCCTGCATCTCTGGCGAAGTTACCGTTTCTGAAGAATATGTACTGAGAGCATCCAGAACAATTGTTAGAAAATCAGTTTGAAATTTACGTTTTTTACAATCAGTCTGGTTTTACCTTTTCTGCAGTGATCTCAACCGCAACTACTTAAGTGGTACAATCCCCCCTGAATGGGCATCAACCAAGCTGGAATTCATGTGAGGCAATTTATTTATTAGGCATTGAAATGTATACGTTTGATTTGAACTCTCATGAATTGAATGTTTTCAGGGCTATTTCTAATAATCGGCTATCTGGACCAATCCTAAATTCCATAGGAAATATGACCTCACTTACGATTATGTAAGCACCCTTGCTTCCACTTTTCTTAGATGGACCAACTGTACATGAATACTTGAAATTTCCTGAAGTCATCATAATTTTTCAGGTCTTTGGAAACTAACTTGTTTAATGGATCGCTTCCAGCAGAAGTAGGGAATCTGGTCAATTTACAGGTTCTGTAAGTCTTCCTTACTCTTCTTTTTTCCTAACTAATTTAATAAGTCAATTTACTGTTTGTATTTTGTGGAAGATGTGATCGTGAATTAAAACTCAAATGGAGCTAAGAAATAGAAAGGAGATGGTTGTTGAGGGAGAAGACTACGACAATCCAAAATGACATGTTTTGGGAGCCAACCATTGTCGCCTGGAGACCTGAGAGCCTCTTTTTATGCTAAGGACCACCTCTGAGGTGGAAAGGGGTTCTTAGTTGTGCGAGGTTAAGATTCTAGTCTAAGCACCTTGGTAGGATGCAGTTCTTTGCAAGGTCTAAAGGCAGTGGTGTTTTTCTTGATGAAGAGAGTTATGCTTCCATACTTGGTCACCGTCCATCAAGACATGATGAAACCTTATTAGGTCATAGGCTTATGTCGTCAATGAGGGCTTGCCATGTTTGATGATAAACACATCTCTGTTGTCTAAGCAAGAAATGCAAAAAATCGACTCGCTTCTTAGAGCATTAAGTGAGAAGCGAGATACCGTGTACCTTCCGCAAAGTAAAGCGTATAATTTAGGGAAGAAACAATATATTACCTAATATATGGAGATTTAGTATTTGTAATATCAAAACTGCAATTGACAATTTGACACTACTACTTTCAATATCATATTGAGCAATAACTAACTTAATTCAAACAACTCTTACTAAACATGGTTAATGTACATGTATAAAGATGTCAGAATAGAAAATGAAATAGAGAGGACAAACAAGAAAAGGAGAAAGAAAATGCAAAAATAGAAGTGGAAAAGAAGAAGACCAACACAGAAGAAGAAGACGACAACAACAACAACATACCCAGTGTAATCCCACAAGTGGGGTCTGGGGAGGATAATGTGTACACAGAAGGACAAGAAACATTAGAAAGAAGCAAATCTTGGAAAAACAGAGTAGAAGAAGAGTCATAGTGAACCCGAGAAGAAGAAGAAGAAAGAGACAATGAAGAGATCACTAAGCATATGAAGAGAGGAGTCCAAGTACTCAAATAACAGAAGGGTCTTTTTGTCTCCCCCTTTTCATTTTTAAAGTCAAATTCAAACAAAACACTGCTGCTCACGTAAATCGCTTTGCGTGTTACTGATTGAAGCCCAACTTCTTCAAAGTTGTTTTACTTTACCCATGCTTAGCAAGGACACCTTTTCCAATAGCTTATTCCCTTTAAATGAAGGAGTGGTTGCCTTTAAATTATAGTGTGTTCCTACAAGAGCAGATCAAGTGTGAGCTGGATTTCATTCTAAATTCTATGAATTTTGATTGGTGCAGTCATCTCAGTGCTAATAATTTCACAGGAGAGTGGCCAGTGGAACTCAATAATCTGACGAAATTGATTGACCTGTAAGTGCATTTGAATGTACATCTAAGATGAGATTTCTAAGTCTTTTTTCCACATATGTTAATTTGAATTCTTGGCTTTCCCTTTTGGCATCAAGACAGTAGGATAAGCAGTAATAGCTTTGCTGGGAAACTGCCTAACTTTGAGAGCTGGAAAAACCTACAGATGCTGTGAGTATTTTCATGTGGTAATAGTTGTACAAGTTAGAAATTTTCGGTAGAAATTAATTTGTAGTATATGCTCTTTTAATAGAGAGATTGAAGGTTCTGGATTTGAAGGACCAATACCCCCAAGTGTATCTGTTTTGACCAGTTTGAATGAACTGTAAGTTTAAGTTTTTTTCTGAAACTTTACTTCGCTTTTTGCCATGTTCTTATGATTAAGCTAAGTAGAAACCAAGATAATTAACGCTCAGATGATGCATATACAGAAGAATCAGTGACCTGAAGGGAGGTGCTTCAGAATTTCTGCCACTTAGAAACATGACTGGCATGACTAAATTGTGAGTACTTAATAATTTGAGGATTGCAAGTGGAGATTCCAACACTTCCTTTATCAAAAGAAAGTTCTTTCTCTGAAACTTTGTTTTGATTGCAGGGTTTTGAGAAGTTGTAATATACAAGGGAATATTCCTGATTTGCTAGCTGAAATGAGCAAATTACGGTATCTGTAAGTCTGCTACTTTCAATGTATTTTAGAATTTATTTTAAATTTTTTCCTTAATGATCTCTTTTTTTTTTTCCTTTTCCTGTTATACAAGCTGTGTCCAATCCATTAAAACAAGACGTTTGTGCAGGTCTGACCCTCCTCAGGACTTTCTCATTTTCTTCCTTTCCTTCTGCAAGCCTCCTGTCAAGACCCAATTTAACTAAGTCGTGCGGGTATCTATCTTTCCCACCTCGGTAGGCCAACCCTTCATTCAACATTCACAATAATAGAAAATAGCGGAAGAAAGTAAAATAACGTAAGTCTCACAATATAACATAAATAAGTGCGGAAGTAAAAGAAATCCACCTCAGTATCTGGTCTGGTCATACAAGAGCATCTAAACTAAATACTATAAGTCTAAATAATAATATATAAATAGTCTCAAAATCATGTCTCGAAATAAAAAGCAAGACATAATAATAGGAAGAGTCTTCTGACAGCGAACATCCTCATGTTCACCCTGAAGAGACTCGAATCAGCAATCCTCAACTATCAGCCATGAGGGGTAGAAGTGGATCCAACCTGGTACTCTACATTCATAAAAGAATGCAACAAGTGCAGGTCAGTACAAACAATAAGTACTGGTAGGTATCATAGGCCGACTAAGACTGACTAACGTATATAAAGATAACAAAGAAAGATAAACATGTAAAACAACAAGGTACAAGTCAACACAAATCCATATCCTCGGTACAGGTCATCGCCTATGTTATAGCATCTAAACCCAACAATGCCAAGTCTCAGTATAACCAATCCGAACCAGCACATCACAACCATATCACACAATATCATAGGAAACCAAAGGTACAATGCAATGCAATAATGTATGTATGATGAATGCAATGCATATGCACCGTACACATGTACTCCAACAATGGAACATCACATCTCAGCAGCACAACCCATGGGGGACCCGCGAAGTCCATGTACCACTCGTCTCAGCAACAACCTCGACGACGAGCACTCTCTCGATCATGGACTCTTATCTCTCTTTTACGCTCTCCGACAAAGACCTCGGAGACTACACTCTCTCACTTATCATCATCAGTACCATAACTATGCAATATCAATGTATCATGGAAATGAGTATGAATATGATGCAATATAATATTAATAACCAATTCCATCCCAAATAGTACCACACAAGGCACACAAGTAATATCAATAATAAGGCTACACAATAGGCCACAATGGAATCACAATTCTCATCTCAATATCAATCAAGTAAAGTACCGCAATATCATAGTCATGATATATCACTAGTCACAAATACACAATGTCTCAACGTGACAACGAGCTAATAAGTAAATAGATTAAGATAAGTCAACAACACAACGGGTGGCTAGCCCCAAATCATACAACAAGGCCCAACCTAAGATAATATCCAACCCAACTTCATACTCGAAGATTTACATGCATTCTCCGACAATATCATCTAAACATACACTTCGCTAATCGAAGTCTTACCATAAGGTAAACCGTAACCTACTTGGAGAGCCGAACAACAAAGTCCCCAATAGTCTAACCTTAGTCTTTCCCTTCCTTTGAGCCTCGAGATAATTGAATTCTAATCATATCCGAATCATGAAATTAGAATCAAGAAGAAACATCATTCAACCTTACTACTATTCAAGACTTAAATCCCAACCTATTAGATGGAGTTTATGAACTAAAGAGATGAAGTTAGGAATCTATAAGTCTCAAAATGAAATTAATGTTCTAGGTGATCAATTCCTATCAATTATAAGCTAGAAGAACTAACAAATCACTTAAATTCGAATTCTAGGCAAAAACCGCAAATTTGGGTATAAACCCTAACTTCTAATTCCATAAAATAGCCTCTAATTAGGAAAGAATCATGCAATAATAGATTCTAATCATCAATTCCATGCTTAATGAAGATAAACCAATCAATAAATCAAGATTTAATAGCCTGGAATGAAGCATTGAACCCTCTTTTAATCCTCAAGCTCTTAATGAAACTTGCATGATTAATGGATTCCTAAGGTGATTAATGGAACAAGGAATGGAAAGGAAGGTGAAGGAACTTACCACAATGATTTTCTACGAAGAATAGCCTTGAATGCTCCCAACAAGCTCTAAAGTCGGAATGGTAATGAATGAAAGACTTAGGACTTTTAACACATATTTAATGAATCTGACTGCCGTCACCCTCTTCCGCGCCCCTCCAGCGCTTCACGACACCACTTCCACGGCCCCATGACCTCTTCAGTGGTCCTGCGAAAAATACACAAGCTGCTAAAGCGGTACCGCTGCCGCGGTCCTGGTGCCGCCATAGCAGGCACCAGACACTAGAAACTCCCAAGTTTTCACTAATTCAACCCGAAATCTCGACTATCACCCGCGGCTATCTTCTCACAAACCATATATGCAGACATACATTAAAACACGCTACGATTGCACTCGTGGCCTTAGAATTCCTAACGGAGGTCTCGTTGACCGAGTCAAAACTCGATACCTCAAAACTAATTTCCCAACCCATATTCCAAAATGCACCCGAGTGCATTGCGAACCGAACCGAATATACATACAAGTTCTAAATGACCATCCGGACTTCTCGGAATTGATGGATTCTCTAAAAAGGTCCGTTTACCCAAAAGTCAACTTTGAGTCAAATTTTTTTTCGCTTTAAGCCCAAATTTCCCACAAAGTCACTCAAATCATATTCAAATACCTCGGGAAGCATGTCCATGGTCCCCTTGGGTCAAATGTAAAGCTCTGGAAATGGTCAAAAGCATCGAAAAAGCAATAACGACCAAACAGGTCGTTACACCTCCTCTTTTTGAATAGGAGAGGCAGAGGGTTGTTGAATCTTGAATAAATGCAAACAACATACCTCACTTTCTCTATATGGAGCAATGTTCTTACTTTCTTGAAATAAAATGATCTTCTTGTACAAACCTGTCATCGGAGCTATCGTTCTCTCTATCCTTTATCTAAACTTAATTAAGCTTTTAACAATTGTGCTATATTTGGCTCAGCCATATGGGATTGAGCATTGGTTTGGTTTTGACTCTGTTTATTATTCTTTGGCAGAGATCTGAGTTTCAACAAGCTTGAAGGAGGAATAGCAAATCTCGAAGGCCTGACTAACTTGGAGGCTATGTAAGTCAGAACAACATGAAGATTCCTATAATTATATGTGTTAATGTTTCTTTTGCATCTTTGTTTCATCATACTAGTCTTACTATATGAGTGTTGATGGGCCATCCATCAATTTTCAGTATCCTTTCCAAATGCCCAAGCCCTTTTCTTTGTTTGAAGGAAAGCAGAAAATAGCCTTAATGACCAAAACATTATTAGATGGCAAATGCCTTTACATGATATTTCTTATTTTTTGCCCACAAAGTTTTGAGATTTTGATGTTAGATGGTTTGTCTATAGCTCAGTAGTACTCTCTCCATGAGCTGCATACAAAATGAGTGTTCATTTGGCTGGAGATCTCTTTCCATTTTTTTGTCTAGCTGATAGATGGGGTCATATTCTTGAACATGTAATACAGATATTGCATTTCAAATTTGAGATCTCCTAGTTAAAAATCAAATATTTGCTGCGTGCTAGGTATCTGACTGGCAATGCTTTTGTTGGGCGAATTCCAAAGTGGCTTATTACTCGAGATATGAGATAGTAAGTATAATTCTTTGTCTTGCTTTTGCATATACACTAGTTATTCCTTTGAACTCAATTTAGAAAAGGACATGTATAGCTTCAGCGTAGGATTATATAACAGGGTGACAGATAGAGAAGGAAGCATTAAATGTCACAACCAAATGTGGTTGCTCGCATAGAGAATCAGATTAAAAAGTCATTCATATTTCTCTAGTCTAGAACTTGAGTTCTTGAGTCTTGGCATTCGTAAGTTTTTTGTGAAAATGAGTTGGATCATGGATAGGCAATAAATAAAGATATTGAGATTTAACTAGCTGAATTGTTATTAATTTAAATTACATTTAAATCTGTCTTCTCTAAGTGAAGGTCCCTCTCACTAGATTGAAAATACTTGATGAACTCTTAACCATGTCGGATACCTTTGATGTAGCGTGATAGACCTTTCCTACAATAAGTTCGATGAGAGCTCAGAACCATCTACCTGTCGGGACAACCTGTATGATCCTTGTGTTTCGTACGCTTTTCTCCTATCTTCTTTTATGTATATTCGGTTCATACATGTCTGGTTTTCTTTTCTTATCAGAAACTTATTCAGAAGCTTCAAGGCCGAGAATTTTGTGTAAGTGCTTAACGTCAAATAAACTGGTGACTATTACTCTCTTGAAAAGGAGTTATCCTTTCTGACACCTCTTTCAACTACTTCAGAGAGAACGGGAAGTGCTTGTCAATGAATCCATGTTCAGAGGGTGAGTACTCACTGTTTGCAGAGCTTTGAATTCTACCCTCTCTATTTCTGTCTTGTGTTTGATATTGTTCCATTATGCAGTAGTTTGTCAGCTTCTTGTTGACAATAAATAGGAAGAACTAGCAGCGCATAATTTGGTTCCTTTGGTAAACTGGTTAGATCATGGAAAACATTGACGCACTAGACAGTTTTTACGACAATCAACAAGAACTGAACAGTTTTATCATTGTCTTATATTTCTGAAATATATTCATTATCTCCAGTAACCTTTCTCTGGTTTGAATATCGCAGACAAGTACTCGTTGCACATAAATTGTGGTGGAGGAAGAGTAACTATTGGAGACACTACTTATGAAGCAGATGAAGACTCAGCAGGTGCTGCAAAATTTGTTTACTGGGAAGGGAACTGGGGAGCCAGCAGTACAGGACACTTCTGGGGTAGTAACATATCCTTGAATGACTACAAAGCAGATAATGTATCTGCTATCAAGGGAGACGAATCTCAGCTCTACATGACAACTCACCTCTCCCCTTTATCTTTGACTTACTTTGCACGTTGCTTAGCAAATGGAAGCTACAGTTTGACACTACATTTCGCAGAAATTGTTTACAGAGACAACCGATCTTTCCAAAGTCTTGGAAAACGGATATTTGATGTATACATACAGGTGAACCAACATATCAGAGAACTAGAATGTGGTAAAATATCCAATTAACTTCAGCTGATTTAGTTTAACTGGGTGCAGGACGAATTGAAGCTTAAAGATTTTGATACTGAAAGAATAGCCGGCGGAGTTGATAAAGCTTTGAAACAAAAGTTTAATGTAACGGTAAAAGATAAAACTGTACAGGTGCGCTTTCAGTATGCTGGGAAAGGAACTACAGCAATCCCAAGCAGAGGAAGCTATGGTCCTTTAGTATCTGCCATCTCTCTGGAAGCTAGTAATACTCTCTGACTTCACTTTCATTTCTTATGTGTAGCATCTATTCTCTTCTTCTTGTCACATAGCGAGACTCAGTCTTTTTCACAAAAGTTACTCACCCTTGCATCTTATGTAAAAATTAAGACCTTTCGGAGTTGGAATCCGTACAAGACTAGGATTATATAATTGAAGCTCTAGAAGATATTGATTAAATGTTGTCTCGTTGAATAAGCTATGCATAATATCTATGATTTCTGGCATACAAGTAAATTCCAGGGCGTCTAACATTCTTGAACTTTTTGTTCTGTAACTAGACTTCAAGCCCCCTCCTCTGCCAGAGACCTCTTCTAATCAGAAAAGAGGATTCGAATTGTAGCTGCAGCGCTGATGTCATCATTAGATCTCATTCTGATGATTCTCTTTGTTGCTTGGAGCAAAAGAAGAAACAGGAAATTGATGGAACCAGGTGATTCTAAACCTCAATTTTTGTCTATGCCTGACAAATCGAATGTAATTAGAACTTTTGTCTGTCGCATTCTACGTGGTTCTTCGAGTTGTATCAAAATGGAGTGACAAAGAGTGGTTTTTTGCAAATTGAAGTGGATGTGAATCATTGTACAAATGCAATACTAGGTGTAGTTATTATTTTGGAAAACTTCCTGCCACATTAAATGTATATGCTTATATGCTATTCAAATTCATGATTTTACTAGTTAGAGGTTAGGGAAGACAAGGATGATAGATATGGGTTTGAAGGTGCAAACTTTCCATTAACTTTTTTTATGCTTTTCAAGCCAAAATGTTCTTTCATTTATCTTGTGGGAAACTAACATCCTAAACTTGTTCTTTTACTGTTTTGTAGAATTAAGAGGACTAGATCTGCAAACTGGTATATTTACTTTCAGACAAATTAAAGCTGCCACAAGTAACTTTGATGCTGCAAACAAGCTTGGTGAAGGTGGATTTGGTGCTGTCTACAAGGTGAATATGTATCGAAATTCTAATAACTTTTCCTTCTTACCCCCCCTCCTGTGGAATTCCTAATGGATGCTATCGCAAAACATTTATGAACTTCATGCATTTTTTTAACGCTCAGGGTACACTAGCAGATGGTACTATAATTGCTGTCAAGCAGCTTTCATCCAAGTCAAGGCAAGGGAACCGTGAATTTGTAAATGAAATAAGCATGATGTCAGGTTTACATCACCCAAATCTCATCCGACTCTACGGATGTTGTGTTGAACGGAACCAACTTTTACTAGTTTATGAGTACATGGAGAACAATAGCCTATCCCATGCTTTGTTTGGTAAGTGCTATTTTCATGGATTACTTAGGTACAAGTGAAAAAGGACACTGGGCAAAAAAAAAAAGTTTGGTGATCCCATTCTCCACCAATAATGTTCTCAAGTTTATATCTTCATCTATGTGCATATATATGTGTGTGTGAATTCGTGTGAGTATGGGCCTAGTTTCAATTTCACAGTAAATTGCAGGTCCTGATGACTGTCGACCAAAATTTGACTGGCCAACTAGCCAAAAGATCTGTGTTGGCATAGCTAAAGGCTTGGCTTACCTACATGAAGAATCACCTCTGAAGATGATTCATAGAGACATCAAAGGAACCAATGTACTTCTTGACAAAGACCTAAATCCAAAGATCTCGGACTTTGGTCTGGCCAAACTTCACGATGAGGAGAAAACACACGTCACCACCAAGGTTGTTGGGACTATGTGAGTTTCTAAACTACTCTAATTGATTAATCAAATTTTAATTGTTCTAAATACTCCCTTTTGAATGTCATCCTTCCATTTTAGGGCGTATCAGTTACTTCACTTTTTCCTGAATGTAATCTTTACTCCTCGTTATATAATTCCAAAAGGTTATGGCTAGCACCTTACTGATCCCAAGAGTTCAACAGATTAAAAAGGTTATTTATCGTTTTACATTTTTCTTTAAAGCCACTCGTCTTTTGAAAATCCATGTTCAAACTTCTTATTATTATTAAAATGATCTGAACTGTTTCAAAGACCCATCATATTACAACTATGATAAGCTAATAGATGTCAATCATTATTCTCTTCAAAATCATCTAAGTCGAACTACGACAATCAATTTTACAATGGAAGGAGTAACAATTACTTCTGCTGTCCATTTTTACCTAGTGTTGAGGTAAATAGTATTAGTTTAAGCCTTTTAGGAAACTCCTGTTCAGTCAAGCTTGCATGAGTATAACTTGTTACTTTGTTTTGCAGAGGCTATATGGCCCCTGAATATGCACTCTGGGGTTATTTAACACATAAAGCAGACTTGTACAGTTTTGGGGTGGTTGTATTAGAACTAGTTGCTGGGAAGAACACCATGAAATATAATCGTGATGAGAATTGTATCTGTCTTCTTGATTGGGTAAGAAATCAGCATCTCATAATATCAGTTCCCTGAATAGTGAACATTTAAAGCACGTCTTTGTTTGCTTGATGAGAACTTCATTTTATTATAAACGAATGCGTTGTGTTGATCAAGTAGACTTGGTAGTATTTCAAAAAAAAAAAAACATAGACCAAAAAGTATCTTTCGTAAGTTTTCCATTTCAATCATTGTGCTTCTTTCAGGCCCTGGTTTTACAAAGAAAAGGAAAGTTTTTGGAGCTGGTGGACCCAAGGTTAGGTTCCAATTACAACAAGAAGGAGGCACTGAGGATGATTAAAGTGGCCTTACTATGTACTAATCCATCTCCAGCACTAAGGCCAAACATGTCTGCAGTAGTGAACATGCTTGAAGGTCGTTTTGATGTTAATGAGTCTAACTTAGATTCAACCGTCCACGGTGATGAATTTAATATTCAAGGACTAAGAGACAAATATGATGAGATGCAAGGTAATTCTAGTGAAAACCGATCACTCTGTCGTTCAACTGACACAAAAGATACTGATCGATCTTCTTCTACCTTCCCTTCTACATCTACCTCTAAATAAGTCTTTCTTTTTGCTCGATGTTGTATTCTAAAAGAGGAAAAACGATGAAGAAGGAAATGTTGATCCTACCACAATGTATATTTTAATTATTGCTTTCTACACTAAGTTAATATTTGGTCATAGCCTGTTCTATGCTTCTGTCATTTTTTCGTTTAATTGACACCCTAATTTTGATGCTTTAGAATAATCAGAAAGAAGAAATAGTAATGCTTTGGAAGGAGTTTACGTTACAATTTCTGCCACAGCTAACTCTAAAGTGAGCTTTGCAGAAGTGTTGTCATGTATGAAACATATTCTCCCTTTAATCTCCTCTCTTCAAAGACAGAATTTGTACTAGTTTTTTTTTCTTTAAATGAAAAAATCCTGTAACCGTAAGTGAATCCACTGATAACGAGCCCTGGGTAATATCGTTACCTTAATGTGGTCATACCTTTCTTTCAAACCAGTCCACAATTCAAGTAGATCTTTCACTGTCAGGTATTCAACCTTCAATCCTTCATCCAGATTATGACAAAGGAAAATCATTGCCTTCGCGTTGTCCTAACTCGATGTTGTATTATCCTGAGTAATAGTGGCATCAAGACCTTTGGCGTCTAGGTGAATTTCAGCATTGAGTACCCATGATAGGTAATTCTTTCCGGAGACATCAGGTGTCATAAACTCAAGCTTCGACATGATGATCAAAACTATCATAAAAATATTTGAGTTAGAAATAATAAAATAACATAATCTCAAAATAATATCTTTATTTCTACAAACCAATAACTTTTTTTCTTTTTCACAAACAGTATGCAGAACAAAAGTAAAATTACTCGTACAGTTAATATATCATGTATCATAGTAAACTAACTGACATCACGGACGGCACTACCATCCAACCCTTTTGTGTTTAGTGTTACTGTTATATGTTTAAAAATTCGTAGTACAAACAGTAGCTTTACACTTTTAAGTTAGTGGCATTAAGTAGCAAATTTGCATCAAATTGAAACTAGCAGGTACTTCTAAATTAACATTCTGTTTTGAATTTATATTAGCAAGTTAAAAAAAAAAAAATCTATGATGCTATGTAGTCTGTGAGTATTCACAGAAAGGTCACAAACCAAATGTAAGTATGTTTAAAACAAATAAATCTGCCACTGAATATTTATCGAATCTTAACAAACAAATAAGACTTCACTTGAAAGAAAATCAAACTCGAACTAACGATGCAAATAGAATTAGAGAGCTTCGTGCCGATAATATGTTGCAAAACCAAGCTCAAAATAACAATATAAAATATTAGAACAAGAGAAACAATATAGAATAAAACAATGTAAAGATGATTTTTTTCTTTTCTTTCAAGTGTGTAGTACATCACATATCATACCCCTATTTATACTACCACATAGAGAGGGGGTTACAACATTATCTTGAATATGGCATTAACCCCTTGAGAAGGTGGGGAAGAATATGGAGTTGTGGGAGATGAATGAGGGAGTAGTGGAGATGTGTTATAACTACGGTGAAATAACTCCTAGAAGTTATGGACATCCATATTATTATCCTATTTACAAAATCTGCAAAATTATAGGAACGAGAAATTAGAAATGAAGAATGATAAATAATTGGAGAAATGTATTATCAATCATTTGAACGAAAATTTCCGGTTAACCTTCCCAACCTTTTGAGTTTTGGAAACAAAACCCCCAACGCCTTTTGAAAGGGAAACTATATCCCCTTGATATTAAATTAACAGTAAAAAACGAACGAGTCATTGCATATATTTTTAAAATGTAAAAATATCCTTCAATTAGTATAGATTATAATATGTACATTTTTTTCAATAATTAAAAATTTAAGCAATTTATTGTATATAATTTTAAATTTCATAGATCAATTTTTTCTCCTTAAGAGTTTCAAAACCTCTTTTTGTTCCCAGGATATTCTTTTTGTAAAGCTTCAAATTTAGTGTTAGAATATGTCCCAAAAGGGTTTATTGAATATCCCATTCCAACTGGGATTCGGCTGGCTTGTCCCATTCCAACTGGGATTTTGAACGTCTTTAACCCCTATTTAAAGGAGATTTTCGGCCAGAACAACAAGAAAAAGAGAACAACTATCAAGACTACACACAAGACTATATTCCACACTTAGGTTAGAGAGAGGTTTCATTGAGAGATTGTAATCTTTCGTTTCCTTTGATCTTGTTGTGCTTCAACACCCTGTTGAGATCGTTTTGTACTCTTCACCTTATATTTAATTTCTCTGCGCTTCGCGCCCCGTGATTTTTCTCGTCTTGAGTTTCCACGTAAATCTTGTGTTCATTACGTTTATTGCTTTCTTGCATTATTGTTCTTGTGTTGGTGCATCCTAATCAGTTCCGCTGCATCGCTCGCTTATTTCTTAACAAGTGGCATCAGAGCGTTCAAGATCCAAGATGTCTACCGTAACCAAGTTTGATATCGAGAAGTCTGATAGAAAGATAGGCTTCGGTATCTGGAAAGTTCAGATGCAAACCGTTCTCACCCAGAACAGATTAAAGAAGGCTCTTCTTGGGAAATCCAGGAAACCAGAGTCTATAACAGATGATCAATTGGAGGAATTGGATGAAAAGACACTTTCAAATATCCAACTATGTCTATCTAAGACGATTCTTCGCGAGGTTATTCATAATTCTACTGTTGCAGGGCTTTAGTTGAAGTTAGAGTCACTCTACATGACGAAAAGTCTCGCAAATAAAATTCGTCTGAAGAAACGGTTATACACATTCTCTATGGTTGAAGGTACCCCCATTCAAAATCATCTTGATGAGTTCAACTATGTTATTCTTGACCTAGAAAATTTAGATGTTAAGGTCGAAGATGAGGATGAAGCAATATTGTTGGTGGTCTCCCTACCCTCTACGTATAAGCACTTTAAAGAAATCATGCTATATGGTGGTAATGAAACACTGAGTTATGAGAATGTCAAATCAAATTTGTTATCCAAAGAAAATTTTGATTTTGAAGTGCGTTCTGAAGGCAAAGGACAAGGTTTGTCTATTAGAGGAAGATCTCATGATAGAAGGAGTAATAGAAAGAATTTTAGGTCCAAGTCTAGAGGACGTAAATTCAACGAATGATAAATTCTGCAAATACTGCAAGAAGACTAACCACGTAGTTGGTGATTGTCATAAATTGAAGAATAAACTAGAGAGAGAAGAAAATAACAAAATACTGCAGAAAACCACTGAAGCAGGAGTTATTGAAAGTGATTCTGAAGGTGATGTTTTGATAGCTGTCTCTGTTGATAAGAAAAATTCTTCTGAATGGGTTTTTGATTCTGGATGTACATATCACGTGTGTCCTCATAAGGACTGGTTTTCAACATATGCGAAAGCTTGTGGTGTCGTCCTAATGGGGAATGATGCCCCATGCAACGTTGTTGGGATTGGTACTGTAAAAATTAGGACCCATGATGGTGTTATCAGGACCTTGACCAACATTCGTCATGTTCCTGACTTGAAACGAAACCTTATTTCTCTAGGTACTCTTGAATCTCTTGGATGTAAATATTCAGCTGAAGGTGGAGTTCTCAAGATTTCAAAAGGTGCTCTGGCCTTGATGAAAGGAACAAGATAAGGGACTTTCTATTACCTGCAGGGTTCAATTGTGACGCGCTTTGTACCAGTTTCTACTTCATTATCCGACGATGATCTCACCCATTTATGGCATATGCATCTAGGCCATATGAGTGAGAAAGGTATGACCATTCTGAGCAAAAGAGGTCTTTTTGGTAAAACTGGTACGGGTAAACTTGACTTTTGTGATCATTGCATTTTTGGGAAACAGAAGAGAGTTAGTTTCTCCATAGCAAAACATTGTACACAGGGCATTCTTGATTATATTCATTCGGATTTATAGGGTCCCTCCAAAGTTCCTTCCCTTGGAGGAAACGCTACATGTTGACTTTCATTGATGATTTTTCTTGTAAGATAGGGGTTTATTTCCTAAGACAGAAAAGTGAAGCGTTCCTATTTCAAGAAATTTAAAGCCCATGTTGAGAACCAGACTGGCCAAAAAATTAAGAAGCTCAGGACTGATAATAGTTTGGAGTTCTGTAGTAATGAGTTTAATGAGTTCTGCGCTATTTATGATATTGCTAGACATAAGGCTCTCATTCATAAGCCCAGCAGAATGGAGTTGCAGAACGTATAAACAGAACATTACTTGAGAGAGCCCGTTGTATGCTCTCAAATGTTAGTTTATGGCACTGTCGTGATTTCTGGGCCTAAGCCGTTTCTACGGCTTGTTACCTACTCAATTTGTCTCCACATTCATCTATTGACTTTAAAATTCCTGAAGAAATTTGGTCTGGTAATCCCGTTGACTACTCTATTCTTAGAGTTTTTGGATGCACTGTTTTTGCTTATGTTAATGATGGGAAGCTAGCCCTCAGGGTTGTTAAGTGCATGTTTCTTGGTTATGCTTCTGAGTCTAAAGGATATCGTTTGTGGTGTCCTAGCTCCAAGAAAATTATTTAGAGTCGGGATGTAACTTTTAATGAGGTCGTTATGTTATCTTCTGGGAAAGAGTCTGTTGTTTTCTCTACTGGAATGATGATATGAAAGATGCCAGTGAGAAGGTGGAGGTACAAGTGAGCTATAAAGCTCACGAAGTTGGCCATATTTCTTCTACAGTTCCTCGGACCAGCGAGGAGGCTCCTGTTGATGAGCCAAGTACTAGTACCACACGTCCCGTCGAGCCACAGATGAAGGATTATCATGTTATTGCTCGTGATAGACCGAGACGAGTTATAAAGAAGCTCGCTCGATATGCTGAAACTGATGATGATAGGCTTATTGCTTATGCTATTGCAGTTGCATAAGAAATTCCTGAAGGAGTTGATCCTTCTACTTACTCTAAGGCAATTTCTTGTCCTAATTCCTCAAATTGGTTAGTGGCTACGCAAGAAGATATGGAAAGCTTGTACAAAAATAATACATGGGAGTTATGTGAGCTGCCCAAAGGCCGTCGTGCATTGACTACAAAATGGATCTACAAACTAAAAGATGGTATTCCCGGGGTTAAAGAAACAAGATGGATGTCACGACCCAACCCCGTAAGCCGTGACTAGTGCCCTACTTGGGCACCCAGACAGACAAACATATCAAATCGTAACACACTTATCCAAATCGAATCACATACAGATAGCATATACGGCCATAAACACTATATGCCGTCTCAAACTATGTCGAACTGTATCAGACACATTTCGACGCAAACATATACATATACTTATATCAAAAAGCCGGCAAGGTTATCAAATGTATCAAAAGCCGACAAGGCTATCAAAAGTATCAAAAGCCGACAAGGCTAACAGATGGCGCAACGGCCCAAAACATATACAAAGTGCACGCCGACAAGGCTGCCATAACGAATAGAGTCATGCAAACACATCCGTACAGAAGTAGGCACACACACCCACAAATACGTCTACAGACCTCTAAACAGACCAAACGGATCATATGGCGGAACAGGGCCCCGCCGTACCCCTGAACAAATATATACATATGCATCAAACAAGTATATATACCAAAATGTAGGCTCCGGAATAAGAGGAGCACTCCAAACAGAAGAAGAGGGTGTCCTAAACTGATGGATCACCAAACTGTGCGTCTGTACCTGCGGGCATGAAACGCAGCCCCCCGAAGAAAGGGGGTCAGTACGAAATATGTACTGAGTATGCAAAGCAGAAAATACAGAAACAAATCTGAGGCATAAACGAAATAGTAGTACAGAACATAAGTATAAATTCAACATATCAAAATGTTTATTTTAAAACATAAGTCATGCGTAGGGTACAGAAGAATATGGTCGCCCGCCCGTCGATGGCGCCATAACACAGCATAACACCAGAAAGTTTCAAATCTCCGTATCCCCGTCACATATCACATCACAACATAACGCCATACACAGCATAACACCAAATATATGTGGAACCCGACCCTCTTTTGCGAGTAGCTCGGTGAACCATAAACACAGCATAACTTCGGAGTATATCAAAGTGCGCACGATAACAGAACCGGCCCGGGACTCGGCGAAAGGAATAACAGAATGCACGAATAGAGTCGTGAGTAGTCATATGCATAAAATCATTATCATAAATTCAAACATAAGCAAAATGATCATATTTGAAAATCGAAATAATAGTCATACTAAATTCTTTCAAAGATTCTCCGGATTTCATAAAGGAAAGTCGCGGGACCCACGGGTGGGTATTTACCCGAGTCGGGCCCGCCTATGGAAAACATACATATCATATGTCATATAGACTTCTACAAAAATATTAGAGTAATCCGAGCATGTTTGTGAAAGATATGGCATTCCAAAAATTATGAACTTCTTTAAAGTGAACCCTTTTTATGCAAAATTCGGAAAACGATTATTTCAAAGACATAAGGGTTCATATTTCATCAAATCATACATAAGAGTGCCAAAGAACATATACGGATCATAACATGCTCGGATTTCGGATTTGGAATTTCTTTAAGGCTCTAATTTAGCCTATGTAAAACTAAGACATGCCAAAAAGAAAGGAAGTTGCCTTACATACCGTTTGTCGTCTGTACCAATTCAATAATTTAAACTCGTCTCGATTGGCACTTCAACCTATAACAATGGTAGCATGTCCGTCAAATTGGTGGTTGCTAGTAAACGATAAGTCGTTCTTGTATAAAAACAAGTGGGCAGCACTTCCACTACTTTCACACATCCACAACTCACATACGAGGTCAACAACATCAATAACAAGACACAACTCAAGGACATAACAAAATCAGCCCCATATGCACTACATACACCATTGCTATCATTCTTTCTCTTTACATCCATGGAGTACAACAACCACAACAACAAAGTGATTAATACACTAATTCCTTATGTTTATCCATCCCCTTTAACAATGTTAGACCAGCCATCAAGAACAGCCCATACTCCAGCAACTATACTACATATATTGTACATAATCATAACTATAATCCCTGCATTTCGACTCAACAAGAGCAGCCACGAAAATTACAACAAACAGCCCCCAAAATGTCACCACAAAACAGCCACGAAATTTATAACAAGCAGCCCCAAAACAGCCCCAAAATTCATCACAAAACAGCCATGAAATTCATCACAAAACAGCCACGAAATTCATTACAAAACAGCCCCAAAACAGCCCTTAGTTACCACATAACAATGACCGATAATCTCATGAACATCTAAGAATATACCAAGCAGATCGCACACACTTCGCATACGATATTTTATACGCTTCTTTTCTCCAAGTTTGATGATTCACATCAGCAACAACATCAACCTCTATATGCAAGAAAACTATCGTAACATTACAACAAGTTCTAAAACAGCCCCATCCATTATAACGTCACAATACAATCTTAACTATCCTTAGTTCTCCAATTCCTCAAGAACAGCCCCTAACTACAATTTAACCATAACAATGACAACCTCAAATAGCCATATAATCACATGAGATTTTCCACCAAAAACCTTATCAAAACAGCCCACAACAACAACAACATCAACTATTATATGCAAGGAAACTGCTCTAATTTCACAACAAGTTCTAACATGATTTAAACTTTCCTTTCACCTTTTACACATAATCCATAACATTAATAACAACAACCATCCATGTACAAGAATTACTTCAATTTTGTTTCAATAGGAAACCCAAAACAGTCCATCAACACTACAACATCGAAATACAATTTTCGACCTTTATTCCACAAAATCACAAACACATGGAATCAAGTATAATTTTTACCATTGACAACAGCCCCTATACATGTCAATAACCATATTTTCAGCCCTTCAACATAAACAATTATCTACAAATATCATACCATAATAGTGACAACACTAATCAAACTCAACCCAATTAAAACAACTCCAAATCTGCCCACTTTTAATGCCAACTTTAATCAAACAATTTTCTTACTTCCAACTTCACATAATACAACTTAATAGATCCATTACAACATCATTAACTCCAATCTTATAACGAAAAAAAAAAAGAAATCTTACCTTAACAAGTTGGCTTCTTAATTTGGCTAGAAGTTGTGAAATGAACTAATACTTGTTCTTGTTGCTCCAAATGACTAATCCACGTTATTATAGCCTTCCTAACTGGTTGGAATACTTTGAAAATCTGATCTTTTTGATCAAGGAATTCGAGCTCCAATTTTGCTAGCCATGGCCAAATGCCATGGCTTATGCTCTCTCTCTCTCTAGCTAGGTTTTCTTGTAATGTTGAAGGTGGAAAATGAGCTCTTGCTCATCAGATTTTTTTCCTTATATAGGCAGCCCTTAAGAGTGACAAGTGTCCCACTCAAGGCTTGAACCAATTAAATTTGGCCACATGTCTTGGTGGGGCCCACTTAGTGCACTAATGACTTGTTTAGTGAAAAATTAAATTTTTAACCCCCACTTAATAATCTAATCATGGTAAATTAATCCCAACTTTCCATTAATATTTTTACACTAAGTAAAATTCATAAGAAATTCATTTTCTAATAGAGACCGGAAATTAAAGATTTATGTTTCGTGCCCGAAAATGATCTCGTCTTTAACTTGAGTCGATTCTCTTGCGAATAACTCGACGTATAAATTACGGGATATAACAATGGAAAGCTTGCTTAGTGGTTCGTGGTTGCCACCAAAAGGAAGGTATTGACTTTAATGAAGTTTTCTCTCTTGTTGTTTGTCATACCTCCATTAGACTGTTACTTGCTATTGTTGCTCTTTTTAACTTGGAGTTGGAGCAACTTGGTGTTAAAACTGCGTTTCTTCATGGAGAGTTAGAAGAAGAAATTTATATGAAACAACCTGAGGGTTTTGTTGTTCCTGGCAAGGAGCAATTTGTTTGTCGGTTGAAAAGATCTCTTTATGGCCTTAAACAAGCTCCAAGACAGTGGTACAAAAGGTTTGATTCCTTTATGATTGGGCAATACTACACACGTAGTAAGTATGATAATTGTGTGTATTTTCGACAGTTTTCTGGTGGTTCCTTCATTTACTTGTTGTTATATGTTGATGATATGGTGATTGCTTCTAAAGATAAGTCTTTGATCAACAAGTTAAAATCTCAACTTAATTATAAGTTTTAGATGAAGGACCTTGGTGCCACTAAGAAGATTCTAAGTATGGAGATTCATAGGGATCGAAAAGCTGGAAAGCTTTCTCAGAGGAAGTATTTTGAGAAAGTCCTCGATAGGTTTAATATGTTTGATTGTAAACTTGTTTCTACTCCGTTTGCTGCTCATTTCAAACTGTTTGCTGACTCTTGTCCTAAGTCCGAGGAAGACATTGAGAGGATGTCTACTATCCTGTATGCTAGTGTTGTTGGTAGCCTTATGTATGCTATGGTTTGCACTAGACCTGATTTAGCTTTTGAGGTAAGCATGGTGAGCCGATACATGCATAATCCTGGAAAGGATCATTGGAATGTTGTGAAATGGATTCTTCGTTATGGAAAGGGTCTGTTGATATTGGTTTGGTATTTGATAGAGCCTAGGCATCATCTTATGATGTTGTTGGGTTCGTTGATTCTAATTATAGTGGTGATCTCGATCGTAGGAGGCACATTTCTGGTTATATTTTTTCACTGTGCTCTGGTGCTATCTCTTGGAAAGCACAATTACAGTCTATTGCAGCCCTTTCTACTACCGAAGTTGAGTATATCGCTGCAACTGAAAGTCTTAAAGAAGCTACATGGTTGCGAGGTCTTCTTATTGATTTTGGTGTTCAACAGCATACTACCGTTGTATTTTCGGATAGCCAAAGTGCTATTCATCTTACCAAGGCCGATTCTCATCGCTCGAAGACCAAGCATATTAGTGTTAAATACCACTTTATCAGAGATACTATTGCTGCAGGTGAGATTGTGGTAAAGAAAGTTCACGTGTCAGATAATCCCGCAGATATGTTAACCAAGCCGCTTGCTATTACTAAGTTTAAGCATTGCTTAGACTTAGTTGGTGTTCTTCATGCTTAAATTGCCCTTCGGGGCTTTATGGGGTGACGAGTGTTGAAGTTGATGTATTTTGGTCCAAGGTAGAGATTGTTAGAATATGTCCCAAAGGGGTTTATCGAAATTGTCCCATTTCAATTGGGATTCGATAATTGTCCCATTCCAACTGGGATTCGACTGGCTTGTCCCATTCCAACTGGGATTTTGAACGTCTTCAACCCCTATTTAGAGGAGATTTTCGGCCAGAACATCAAGAAAAAGAGAATAACTATCAAGACTACACACAAGACTATATTCCACACTTAGGTTAGAGAGAGGTTTAATTGAGAGATTGTAATCTTTCGTTTCCTTTGATCTCGTTGTGCTTCGACACCCTGTTGAGATCGTTTTATACTCCTCACCTTATAGTTGATTTCTGTGATTTTTCCCGTCTTGAGTTTCCACGTAAATCTTGTGTTCGTTACGTTTATTGCTTTCTCGCATTATTATTCTTGTATTGGGGCATCCTAATCGATTTCGCTGCATCGCTCGCTTATTTCTTAACATTTAAAAATATGTCTTGATCCATATTATTACTTGTATTATTGTTATTTGTTAGTATTAAAAGTTTACTTCAACTAGGAGAAATCAGCCAATTTTCTATAACATATTTATTCTACTAGCAGAGCATGCCAGTGCGATGCACGGGCCCAACATAATTTATTTTATTTATTTATCTAAAGTATTTCAGTAAATGATTGTAAACAACTTTTATTAACATTAATTGTTATTGCATTGTAAATAGCAACATATATGAAAGGTTTTTTATGTACCATCATTGGAGTGATAATTAAACAAAGAGTTAAAGACAATATATTTTCAACATTCTAACTTAATGCAAGTAAATCTATCCATAAGCTTTCCATTGTACACTGTACCAAACCCCTCGTCACCAATCTTGTGTACTGCAGAGAAATTTTCATTTGCTTGGCAAATTTCATCAACCGAGAACTCCCGTGTACCTAAATTCTCCCTGGAAGCAATTGAAGTTGCATTGGAATTAGAGTATTGGGGTTTCAACATCTGACTTGAACTCCCTGATATCCTCGGCTACGAAGTTTTGATGGAGACAAATTGGATATACATCATAATTGATAATATTGAATGGCACCATGTAAGTATAAACACTAAAACTAAAATAGTCCCTTCTATCAGTCAGCTAGTTATCCTTATATTATAAGAACGGTAGAACCTGTTAAGCTGTTGCAGAAGTTCACCATACCTACAGGTTCATGCACCAAAAGGCTCTTTCCTCTATTCCCACACTTCTTCCCAATGTTATCTTCCAAGTCTCCTTTGGTTTTACAAGGTTAAGCTTTATCTGGCAGTGTTTATCATACAACTTGTATACTGAAACTAAAGATGAAGGTTTAACGCCGGTGGACCAGGAAGCTTCTGACAAGTCATCTAGACTTCATCTGATATATGCTTTTGGTGAAGTGTTGTTATCTTGTAAACAGGACCAAAGCCCCTGTCTCCAATCTTTCTGGTAACTGAAAAGTTATTGGCAGCTTTGGTTATGGTTAGATAGATCGTTGGCATTTCAAATTCTTCAACTACCACTGTTGTAATCCATCTTCAAATTGTCGTTGTATCCCCATTTTCCTGCCAAAATGAAATTGAGTGGATTGTGTTTAAGCTGCGAAAACCATACCAATAAGACAGTTCTTCACTTCTATTTAAATCTCAAATGGGTCGGCACAAAGTAGTGACTTATATCCAGCCTTACCTCTCTTCTTGAGCTTCAAAGCATTCTTCCTTCTTCTGTGGCAAATCACCAAGCTTGGATTACCAAAATCACACCAATTGATAATTGTCGGATCAATAAGACATGTTTCCCGTCTTTCCATCTGATTTCCCCGGACTATCTGCAAGTGTCCGGTTCAATAAAGATAAGAAATTTTACTACCTTTCTACCTTTCGATCTTTTGAAGGAGATACCATGTTGACATATAGAGGTTCTTCAAACCTTTGAAGTACTGTATTTTTATTTGTGATATTGAGTATTAATGGTTGTGCAAGCATTTGAGGTATTGTAAGTCACTTTTAAGTCCTCAATGAAATCATTGCAACTAAAAATCTCTAACATTTTGTCTAGAGGAGATTAAGTGCCTATGAATTAGTTTAAAAAATGTCTGATTTGTAACTAATCATTGTGCTTATTGATTCAGCTTATAGATTTAAAGCAACTTCATCCTAAAGTAGTAGTAGTAGCTTTTTATTCTACTTAAATTATTAGTTCCTAGCTATATATATACAGCAGGCAAAAATTTGCAGTTAATAGTATAGCTTTTTGCAAGCATAGGCAGAGTTGAGTTTAAGGTTAGGCCTGCCTTGTCCAAAGTGCCAGCAAAAATAAATATAGGTTATTACTTTCAAGCAATCACAAATAATTTTTAACTATGTATTAGCAACAAACTTACCTAATTCAGAGGCAGCTATTCTTATATAGATATCTTGCGACACGGGGAATTGAGTTTGGATTCTGCAAAGGACAGCTCACACGTCATAGCCAATTTATGAGATGGAAATGGTACCTAATTTGTTCCATCATCATCTATGTCAGATTATAGATCTTTCCAAGAGTTCCAAGTCCTCATCGTTGTCAGCTTATTCATCATCCTACCGAATGAAATGACAGCATATCAATTCCAGTATAATTTTGTCAAGTGAAGTATAGTAGGTTTCAGAAAAGATCATCAGATTCTTTCGAAACTTGCCTTTACATACATTCAAATAGTCGCACATCATAGTCTTCAATTTCCCACATTTACAAAAATCTTTAACCTTCATAATATAGTAATGCTTGATGACAGATTCAATTCATTCGAAGATACCATCGTTATCATTTATCAACAGATGTAATAGTTCCTCCGTTGAGAAGATATTAGTTGAATTTCAGACATAGAGACAAACAGAGAACTATGGACCCGACTTCAGTACAATGACACATATACACTCCATAACGAAAGAACTGCGCACTCTTGTCACTTTTGAGAACCTTTCAAGGGTAAGGTACCTATCATAACTGATACATTCATATGCACCTCATATTTTGCCTATGAGAAATTATCAATCAGTCAAACTCATCAACAATTAAAGAAAAGGTTTAATGATTTTACAGGAATCCTGCGAAAAGAATATTTATAAAATGCATCTGGTGATGTGTATAATAATTTGATGAAAGTTGTCAATAACCATAAAAAGATCCCATAACTAAGAACTGCAAGTTAAGTACACAATCTACTACTAAGAACACAAATCAACACTGACCAAAAACCCTCTTCCACTCACCAGCAGCTTCCCATTATGGAGTGGAATTTTGTTAAGTCATGAAACAAATAATTCACATTTTGCAACCTTGAAGATAAACACAGATGAAGTAATGTGTCAACTCAATTTCATATAGCTATCAAATATGTGAATGTAATATAGCATCTAGAAGTACTGTGACTTCCTACTCTAGAATGCCAACAGTTGCATTCTATCATCAACGTTATAAGCTTTACACACAAATGAAGAGGAGAAGAAATGGGATTTTCTTCCAAAAATCACTCAAAACTCCCATCTAGAATGAAAGAGGAGCATCAAATCAAGCCTCTTACATATACTATTTGAACCACGTAATAAAACTTGGTTAGAGAGTACTCCTATCCAATAAGACATGCTAATTATCTAAGCACCTATAAAAATTCAAATGAAACCATCTTTGATCGAGAAAATGGATATGTTTTATCAATCATATTATTTCCCTATTCAAGGTTCATTTTATTGTTCTCCTAAAAATACAAAAGCATAGTTAGCATTCACAATTTTTCCGATGACAAACCAAACCTCTGACCAAGAACTTGAAGCAAAATTAAGCAAACCTCAGTTGTTGACAATATGAACTCATCAACTTCTTTAATATTGAGCTGCTATTCTCCTTCAGCTTTTTCGAATTCTCTTCCCTTTCTTCATCAACATATTTTGACTTCCTTACAAATCTAAAATCATCTGGATATAAATCTACATGTGAATCTGAATTAGCATTTGAACCACTATCTGCAACAAAAATGACAAACAAAGAAGAATGGCTAATAAGTCATAAATTTTGATTAGATAACTAAAATTAAAATACCAAAACATTAAGACACCATTTGGCAGACAGGCCATTGAAACAGTCCACATGAGAGTGGAAACTGAAAATCAATATCACAAATGTGAAAAAAGGAATAGAAAATAGAAAAGGAAATAGAAGTGGGAAGCAGTTGTCCCACTTAAATAGAAGTACTAAACACGTGTCAACCAAAAAGTACACTTGTCAGAATGATAAAGAGAAGAGCTGATCTTTTGGACTTGGGGTTTAAAGGTCCAACCATGGATGAGCAGAGTACAACTTGTTTTTGCTGTGTTCGGCCTCCTAAGTCTCGTACAATTTACATTTCCTTTCGTACAATGATTTCGTACACCACAAGTGCCATTTCTATAAAGTACTAGAAGGGGCTGCCCGTGCGCTGCACGGGCCCAACAATTTTAGTTTACATGATAGTGTTGCTTGGATGTATAACTTTTAATTACAGTATACAGGGACCAAGTGAAGGTAGAATAATAATATCACCTAAAAAAAGTTGTACATGAAGCGACTCTGATATATATGAAAGAGTAAAGAATACAAAAATGCATATGCTTAGAGTACTCACAACACAAACTGCAAAATAGTTCAATACATGGAAGACAAATCTTTACAAAATAAGTTGAGCCCGTAAAGAAATCTCTCTAAGAATTGAAAAAGACAAACCAACCCCCCCCCCCCCCCCCCCCCCCAAAAAAAAAAAGAATCAAGATTTGAGCACAAAGACACAGTAGCAGCGCAATTGGGAGCAACAAAAGAAAAATTGTGCCTTCATTAGGCAAAGGAGGAAAATTATAGCTTCAAGCGACTTTAAGGTGAGAGGTTACCCACTTCTAAAGTGCTTTGAATTTTGGCACAGTCAAATGGCGAATACGTATTGAACTCTACCAATGTAAGGCTCAGACAAAGGGTATCCTGGCTTTTGTAGCTAGTGGAGGTAGGCTTCAGTTTTCATGGCCCTTCCACTACTCAGCTTCAGTTATTGCACTACCAGGTAGAGTCCCATGCTCAGACAATCGAAGGCAAAGCTACCAATTTCTGTTAATTAAGGACTCTTCCAAATCAGCGGCAACCTAGAACCACTGTAAAATTCATTACATGTATGTTAACATATTAGTAGCCTCTCATCTAGCAATTGTGAGCAGTAATGCAGCTTTGACTTTTCCACGTTCCTATTTTTGTAGTGCTCTTGGATGCTTCTTCTCTTCACATTAGTACAGGAACGAAAAAACATTTAGACAGAAGAGATTATAGCAAAGGAGAAAATGTTTGCTTCAAACTCTGTAAGCAAGACGCAATTCTATTCACACAAGTATATCAAAGAAGGAAAATGCTCAAACTGTATGACCACTAAATTCAACTTAAGTTTTATAGGTACTTAATACCCGTTTGGCAGAATTTTTCACTTTTTTCCGAAAATTTTCTTCACTTTATTTGGAAATCAAGGTTTGGCCATGAAAATTCCATATACAACTTGAAGTTGTATTTGGAAAACACATAAAACTCAGTTTTCACTTTTTTCACTTTCAATATATTCAAACAACCAAATATTCTTTGCAAAAACTACAGCCAAACAGAACTCCAACTTCAAAATTCCAAAAAAAAAAAGTGTAAAATATTTGATTTTCATAAGCATTCCAACTTAGAGAAGCAGTAGTAACATTCTATGGATCATGTTTCCTGCTAAATTCACTAAATGAATAACAGCCCTCTGACTGCGCCGTGGTAGGATTATCTTGAGAAAATTAAGTAAAACAACCTTTACCCCTCAGTTTTACTTGTGACAATGAAACATCAAGAAGCAGGCAAGCTGAAAATGAAGAATATTCCAAAAAAGAAGCTAAAGTTTCAAGATCTCTATGCTAATGTAGGTGTTAGAGGGTTCTCCAGCTATATATGATTCTCCTTGTTTTTCTTTTGCCGCTATCCATCTCATAGTAGAAATAAGATACATTTTTTAGAAATAAGCTACATATTTTCATTTCCATCACCAACAAAAAGTACTACTATAAGATAAATGAGCTTCACAACTAAAATTTGACAAAGAGAAGGATCTCTACATCCTCATTTGTGTATTTTCCTTTTCAAGCACTATACTTCAAGTAAAAAATGGTGCTTTAATTAGTTTTCCAAGGGTAATCAGGATATTGAATCAAAAAAGGGGGACATAGTTTTAAAAAAAGTGATTGTGCTAGGTGAAACATGATGAAATGTAGACAACTATCGGTCATTTTCCTTTCATTCATTTAACATAGATTTGAAGATACAAATAAGAATATAGAGATGGAAAAACAAATAAGAACATAGAGATGGAAAAACAAACAGAGTCGGTATGACCTGAGACAGGAGTAATCTTGACTTAGCAATTTTAAATAACTTTTTTGGCCTTGTTAAAGAGCTTCAAATTTTCAATCCAGAAATCAAGCAGTTGGCATAAATGGCCTTTATCGCTTGTTGTCCTAAAAAAAAAGACCATATCTTTCGTTGGCTTTTCTTAGTATATTTTTAATCAATCACCTCAAGAAAAATGTAGCGAAATTAACTGTTACAGCTTAAAATTGTAAATGTCAGTCAACAACAATTAAAAACATGATCCTGTGCTATATCAAGCTCGTAACTGAAGCAGCAAGGATTGATTCTACTCTATAGCAAATCGCAAATACAAATAAATATTAAATGAAGTATCTCTCGTTTTTCTTAATTAGTTCTGCAAGCTCTTTTGTTAGAAATATGTACACCGAGGTTATAATGGGGCTCACTAAGAACTCCAAGCTTAGTAACTATATTACAAATGTAGAACCAAAAGGATAGCAGCTTCACCGGCAGTAGCGGACGAAGAAGCGAAGTTTGAATCATGAAATTGTCAACTTATTGATCCAAAATTCTTCTCGTCCAAAGAAGATGCATATTTTTTTTATCATATACCCAACGAAGTACCTGCTATAGAAATAAAATAAAACAAACCAAGAAACATAAATACAGACACACCCAAATGATTAACCGAAGAGACAAACTAAACTAAACTAACCTTTTGGAAAGAGGGTGGTGGAACGGGCAAACAGAGAAAACTCAATAAGAAGGATCACGACAATATGATCTACTGCAGTAAATAAATAAGTTTCAAAAACCTCAGATCAAGGAGGTACTGAATAGAGAGCTCAGCCTCACCATAGCATCTTGAAAGCAAACAATAGAGCAAGTCTCAGAATCATGCAATGAAAATGGAAATAAAAGCTAAGTGGAAGCCAACTGGCCCACTCAAATAAATGTCGTCCAAAAGAGGAAATTTGAAGGGCTTCAATGCAGTACAATACACGAGTTGAGCAATGAGATGGTCCAAGTGTGATGAATAAAAAAAGAGACGTCCAACAATACCGTACAATCTATAATACTTCTGGTACAATATATTTGTGCATTCTTCGTCCACCCAACTCTCATTTATATATATAAACTAGACGGCCTATGCCCGTGCTGTGCACGGGCCTAACACTTCGGATTATAGTGCATCTATGTATATGTAGTTATTTTTGAATAGTGATTATATATATATATATATATAGAGAGAGAGAGAGAGTATATATTATGTTCAAAACACGATTAATATAACATTGTAGTTTGTGCTCCGTATTTAAAATTTTATTATATTAATGTTTGCTACGAATATAAAATTGACAAATTTATTAATATTTTTTTAAAGAGAAGACTTGTTTAAAAGGAAACTATTTTCCTTTTTATCAAATTTTGATTTGGATAATTCTAATTCAAATTATTAAATTAATTTTACATATTTAAAACGAAACAAAGTAGAAATTGATTTTCTATTTAAACGAAGAAATACTATTTTTTTATATTGCTTGATTTTGTTAATATGGGGTCCACTTTTTTTTTACAGTGAGTTTGGAGATGGTGGGTTCTAATTTTTTTTATTATTATATTGCTTGATGTTGTTTAGTATGTGGTCCACCCTTTATGGGGTGCACCCTTTTTTTTGTAGGATATTATTAGTTTGTACTATTTTTATGCATATAATATATATACATATATTATATTCAAAATACGATTAATATAACATTATAGTTTGTGCTCCGTATCTAAAACTTTATTATATTAGTATTTGCTACGAATACAAAGCCAACACTTTTTTTTTAACATTATATTTTTTTAATATGCGGTTCACTTTTTTTTTGGATATTGCTTGATTTTGATAATATAGGGTGCACTTTTTTTTTCCCATGAGTTCGGAGATGGTGAGTTCTACTTTTTTTTCTTCCTTTTTTTTATTGCTCGGTGTTATTTAGTATGGGTCTAAACCCATGCTTTATATAGTTTTTTTTTTTATTTTTTTTATTTTTTTATATTGCTTGGTGTTGTTTAGTATGGGGCCCACCCTTTTGGACATTATTAGTTTGCACTATTTTTATGCATATAATATATATATATATATATATATTTACTATGTGCAAAACACGATTGATATAACATTGTAATTTATGCTCCGTATCTAAAACTTTATTATATTAGCGTTTGCTATGAATATAAAGTCTGCACTTTTTTTTTTGACATTGTTTATTTTTTTAATATGGGATTCGCTTTTTTTAATATGGGACTCACGTAGCAAACGCACGTGGCAATGAATCCATCATTATTGACTTAATGAGATACTTTGGAAATTACATGAATATTGTTTGATTTTTTAATACGGGGTGTACTTTTTTTTGGACATTATTAATTTGCACTATTTTTATGCATATATATATATATATATATATATATATATATATATAGTTTGTGCTCCGTATTTAAAACTGTAGTATATTAGTGTTTGCTACGAATACGCACGTGGCAATGAATCCATCATTATTGACTTAATGAGATACTTTGAAAATTACATGAATATTGTTTGATTTTTTTAATATGGGGTGCACTTTTTTTTTGACATTATTAATTTGCACTATTTTTTTAATATTAGTTGTTGTTTAATATATATGGGGCCCATAATTTTTATTTTTATTTTACATTTGTTGTTTAATATATATGGGGCCCAAATTTTTTTTTTTAACATTGTTTGTTTTTTTAATATGAGATTCACTTTTTTTTTTTAATATTACTTGATTTTGTTAATATGGGGTTCACTTTTTTTTTCCCGTGAGTTTGGATGTGGTGGGTTCCACTTTTTTTTTTAATACTGAATGGTGTTTAATATGGGGCCCACATTTTTTTTAATATCAGTTGTTGTTTAATATATATGGGGCCCACAATTTTGTTTTTTACAATTTTGTTTTTTTATGGGCCTATTTAATATGGGGCCCAAATTTTTTTTATATATATACTATGTTCAAAACACGATTGATATAACATTGTAATTTGTGCTCCGTATCTAAAAATTTATTATATTAGTGTTTGCTAAGAATACAAAGTCTGCACTTTTTTTTTATATATATTGCTTGATTTTGTCAATATGGGATATCATGTTCAAAACACGATTAATATAACATTGTAGTTTGTGCTCCGTATTTAAAACTTTATTATATTAGTGTTTGCTACGAATACGCATGGTGTTTAATATGGGGCCCACAATTTTTTTTTTAATATTAGTTGTTGTTTAATATATATGGGGCCCACAATTATTTTTTTTACAATTTTTTTTTATGGGCCTGTTTAATTTGGGGCCCAAATTTTATTTTATTTTTTTATGAGGAGGGTCCACAACGGACGATGAAAGTGCCTCAAACTCCCTCTTCTTAATAGTAGAAACTAGATGGCTTATGCCCGTGCTGCGCACGGATCCAACACTTCAGATTATAGTGTATCTATGTATATGTAATTGTGTTTATATAGTGATAATATATATATATATGTGTGTGTGTGTGTGTGTGTGTGTGTGTGTGTGTACTATGTTCAAAATACGATTAATATAACATTGTAGTTTATACTCCGTATCTAAAACTTTATTTTATTCGTGTTTGCTACGAAAATTTATTAATATTTTTTAAAAGAGAAGACTTGTTTAAAAGAAAACTATTTTATTCTCTTTGAGATAAAATAATAACAATATTAATTCGATTTTAATTGATACTTTCAATTTTAATTCGATTAATTTAAAAGTGTAAAATACTTATTATTTTTTATCAAATTTTGATTTGGATAATTGTAATTCAAATTATTAAATTAATTTTACATGTTTGAAACGAAACAAAGTAGAAATTAATTTTCTATTTAAACGAACAAATGCTATTTTTTAATTTTTGGTAAATATTCTTGGTTTAACTCATTTTACTTGTCATGTTGTCTTTTGCATGGTTTTTTAAGGAAACGTGAATTAGAATTATAATTTGACTAATTTACCTTATTCATTATTTGATCTTCATTTGATATTAATCTCTTTTCACATTTATTAGAGTAAGAATAAAAATAAAAAAGTAATTAAATTGTATCTTATTTTTTAAATATATATATTTTAAGTATATTTATTTTAGTAAACATAACAAATAAATGACATGGCGGAATAGCAAATACAGCAATTAAATATTTTGAAGAAAAGTAATAATATGAGGTCCATGTTTTTTGCTGTGCAATAATTTCATTTGCTCTCACTAGTGGGTTAATATGCATGTGGCAATGAATCCACTATTATTGACTTGATGCGGATACTTTGGGAATTACATGAATATTGTTTGATTTTTTAGTATATGGGATGCACGTTTTTTTTTTTTTTGACGTTGCCTTTTTCTTTTTTCTTTTTTTAATATTGGGTCCCTTTTTTTTCATGAGTTTGAGGAGGGTGGGGTCCAGGTTTTTTTTTTTTTTTTTAAGAGTGACTGTCGACGAAGCATGGGTAAACCGATGCTTCTATATAGTAGAAAAATAGAAATATAATAAAGTATTTCTATCTACTTTTTAGAAGAGTTGGTAATATAAAGTATAAAACGACATTTTTTTGCCCTTAAATAAAAAAGTGGGTGGGACCACAAAGGATTTTTTTACTCTTAAATAAAAAAGTAGGACCGAACACGGACGACGATCTTGCCTCTATAAACCGGCTCTTCTATATAGTAGTAATAGTGAAGTAATACATATAATTTTTTTATCAAATTTTGATTTGGATAATTCTAATTCAAATTATTATATTAATTTTACATGTTTAAGATGAAACAAAGTCGAAATTTAATTTTTTATCTAAATGAAGAATTTCTATTTTTTAATTTTTAGTAAATATTTTTTGTTTAACTCATTTTACTTGTCATGTTATTTTTTACACGATTTTTTAAGCAAAACGTCAATTAGAATTAGAATTTCACTAATTTACCTTTTTAATTATTTGATCTCCATTTAATATTATTTTTTCTTTTATGACATTAATCTCTGATCACATTTATTAGAGTAAGGAAAAAATGAAAAAGTAATTAAATTCTATCTTATTTTAACATATAAGTATTTTAAGTATGTTGCTGTAAAATAATTTCATTTGCTCCCACTAATGGGTTGATACGCATGTGACAATAAATCCATCATTATTGATTTAATTGTTTGATTTTCTAAGCATTTTTTTTTAACATTGTTTGCTTTTTTAATATGGGATTCCTTTTTTTTTTTTTTAATATTTCTTGTTTTTGTTAATATGGGGTCCACTTTTTTTTTCCCGTGAGTTTGGATGTGGTGGGTTCTACTTTTTTTTCTTCTCTTTTTTTTTTTTTTAATACTGGTTGGTGTTTAATATGGGGCCATGAAGAACTTCTATTTTTTAATTTTTAGTAAATATTTTTTGCTTAACTCATTTTACTTGTCATGTTATTTTTTACACGGTTTTTTAAGGAAACGTTAATTAGAATTAAAATTTCACTAATTTAGCTTATTAATTATTTGATCTCCATTTAATATTATTTTTTCTTTTATGACATTAATCTCTTTTCACATTTATTAGAGTAACGAAAAAATGAAAAAGTAATTAAATTTTATCTTATTTTAATATATAAGTATTTTAAGTATGTTGCTGTACAATAATTTCATTTGCTCTCACTAATGGGTTGATACACATGTGACAATGAGTCCATCATTATTGATTTAATTGTTTGATTTTCTAAGCATTTATTTTTTAACATTGTTTGTTTTATTAATATGGGATTCACTTTTTTTTTAATATTGCTTTATTCTGTTAATATGGGGTCCACTTTTTTTTCCACTGAGTTAGGATGTGGTGGGTTCCACTTTTTTTTATTATTTTTTTAAAATACTGATTGGTGTTTAATATGGGGCCCACAATTTTTTTTAACATTGTTTGTTTTTTTTAATATGGAATTCACTTTTTTTTTTAATATTGCTTGATTTTGTTAATATGAGGTCCACTTTTTTTTTCCCGTGAGTTTGGATGTGGTGGGTTTCACTTTTTTTTTTCTTTTTTTTAATACTGGTTGGTGTTTAATATGGGGCCCACAATTTTTTTTAAATATTAGTTGTTGTTATATATATAAGGGGCCCACAATTTTTTTGTTTGATTCTGTTAATATGGGGTTCACTTTTTTTTCCCGTGAGTTTGGATGTGGTGGGTTCCACTTTTTTTTCTTTTCCTTTTTTTTTAATACTGGTTCAATTTTTTTTTTAATATGGGATTCACTTTTTTTTAATATTGCTTGATTTTGTTAATATGGGGTCCACTTTTTTTTCCCGTGAGTTTGGATGTGTTGGGTTCCACCGTTTTTTTTTAATACTGATTGGTGTTTAATATGGGGCCCACAATTTGTTTTTTACAATTGTTTTTTGTTTTTTGTTATGGGCCTGTTTAATATGGGGCTCAATATTTTTTTTATTTTTTTTGGACGACGAAAAGGCACCCAACTGGTGCTTCTAAATAGTAGTAAAATATGCACGGGCCGAATATGTTTATTCACTTTAATTAGCTTGTCTTTACGGTTTGTATTTGGTAAATAATTTTTAAAAAATTGTCATAATCATGACAATGAAAGTTGTTCATCAATGTGGAAAAAATAATTAGTAATAAGGTGAGGAAAAATTAATATTTTGATTTTAGATTTTCTTTTAAATTGTTTAATATCTTATATATATACCGACAAGTTGATATCCATCTCAATCAATTAACTGTTCAGATCCAAACATAAAAACCATTATTGTATATATTGGTTTTTTTAAAAGCAAAACTAATAAAATATTTTTATTAAATTAATTAAAAAATATGAGAAAATAAATGTGTCGAATAATTAAAATTGAAGTGCATACGTCTATGGAATAAATATTAAGTATTATGACATATTAGAAATGCGATATGTTATATCGTAAATCACCAAATTTTAATTCCGAAATGAAAATATAAAGCAATATATTTTATAAATTTAAAGAAACAATAATCAGAGAATGCAAAGGAGGGTAAAATAAGTAAAGTTCCTTCTTTCTTAATACTTTAAACTTGAAAAGAGGACGAACAATAGCAATGCAAATTTGTATTAAAAGTTATATAAATTGCACACTTTAACCAACGACTTTTATATCCACTTAGACATTTGTTAGTCTCTCTCCCATAGACTATTTTCAAGAATATTTATTAGAAAGGATTAATTTTATTTTGATTTTATAAATGAACAAGTAATTTGGACACACACTATTTTTCAAGAACACGAAAAGTCAAGAGTGAACAAGTAAAAATGCACTGAGAAAATAAATGTGTCGGAGAATTAAAATTGAAGTGCATACATCTATGGAATAAATATTAAGTACTATGACATATTAGAAATGTCCACGTGGGATTAAAAAATAGTTGTGTAAAGTGTACAAGCTATATAGCTTATGGTACAAGCATTCATTGCGTGTACAATTTGTTAAGCTTTTGGTACAAGTTTGGGCACCTATGTTCGTACCCCCAGTGTTATCAAAGGCGCGCTTTAAGCGCGCTTAAGCCCTAAAATGAGGCACAAAACACGTTGAGCACTTCGCCTCGCTTTATGTGCGCTTCAATGTCATCATCAAGGCTCTAAGACATATTTTTCCTTGCCAATGAGCCTCTCTTGGAGAGGTGACACTAGATGATTGATATTTCACTTTATCGCAATATTTTTACAATTTCTTTGTCCATATATTTATTATTCATGCTTATTATCATCAATCTTGGACTAAACATATATATATATTTGTATTTTTGCACCATTGCGCTTTTTTTCTTTAAAGCCCACGCTTTATTTGCGCTTTGCGCTAGGCCTGGGCACAAATCGGTTCAACCCGAATTTCCGAACCGATTCGAAACAATTCGGATAATTCAATTTGGATAATACAATTCGATTTCAATTTACAAATGCAATTTAAAAATATTACAGTTTAACGGTTCGGATACGGTTGACTTCAATTATCAACCAAACCGAACCGAACAAACCGAATTTATATGCCACTAATGAGTAATACTCTATAGTCTAAATATATATAGCTTAATACTTAATAGTGAAGTAATATTTATTTAACTTTAGAAGTGGTGCAAATGAATGTTTGCATGCACACCTGAAAATTCATGGCCTTCTTGTTGGCCTCAAGCTGACTTCCCTTTTGATCTTTCATCTTTTCAGCGTTCTTCTCACGAGCCATCTTTGCCTCCACCCATGACTCTGTTAGTTCTTTGATCTTAGCTTGTACGAATTAGAGTTTTTTTTTTTTTAGTTTTTTGAGGATGCAAACTGAGTTATTATGCTTGTCTGCTTGCAGTTGCAAGATGCTGGATTATTAATTTGGTATATGTAATGTGGTGTTGGCGGATTTGTATGCTTGCACAAGTTATCAAGCTCTTGTTTTGCATTTTATAAGCTATTATGCTTGCAAGTTTATGATTTTTTCTTGGTTATAAGGCTACAAATTTAGAATCTCATTATTTTTTGTTATGTTTACTCTAAAGCTGAAATAGCTTGTTTAAATTTCAAACAAACCGAACAAATCGATTTGTGTAACCGAACCGAAATAATAAAAAACGAATCGAATTGAACCTAGAATGGATCGAGTTTGGTTGAGAATTTTAGAAAGTCGAAATTCGAAATTTCAACTCGATGATGGCTAAAATCGAACCGAACCGATTCGTGCACAGGCCTACTTTGCGCTTAAAGCCCCAGCTAACCTTAAAGCTTTTTTGCGCTTTTCGCTTTTGATAACTGTTACATCCCGTATTTTTGAACGTCGAACTATTTGTAAGCTGAGGTGGGGCCCACACGTCAAGATTTTTTTTTGGAACATGTGACAAGTTATATGAGTCACATATGTAAAGTTAAACACAATTCATGAAGGACCCTTGGGCCAAATCAAAGTGGAAGCCCTCCAAACGAATATTTTTAAGAAAACGTTTTCGGGTGACCTGACTTTGGGGGGCAAAAACGGTATTATAAGTTTGGAATTTGGAAAAATACCAAGAAATAGAAGTTGTAGATAATTGAATTAGCTTTCCAACCATAGGTCGTGGGTTCCCAGGTGACGTCGGTACAAGGAGATATTGACGTTTTAGGGTCGAAAGGTCAGTGGACTAGGCCCAACTCGGGACCAACCGGGTTAGGCCCAAAAAAAAAAGGAGAAGAAGAGGCCCAATAGGGGGTCATCCGGCCATGGTCCATAAAAAGGACCTAAGCCCAAGTGAATTATTCATGTGATAATTAAATAAAAGGGGCCATTTAGTTGTCTTGAAACATATAGAAGTTTCAAGAAAATTAGAAGAGGAGAAAAACAAAAAAATGAAGAGCAAAGGAGACATGGCATTCGGCCATGCCCTCCAATTTTTGTCCCTTTGAAATCTTCTTCTAAAAATTATTTTCTTGTGGTATTCCTACTAATTCAAGGGTCCTTTACAACTTGGTGTAGTTATTTTGGAAGAAAGGACACTTGTTTCATCAATTTGACAACTTGGTCAAGTGAAGAAGATTGGAGAAAAAGGTAAGAATTAATTCCTTTTTATTATGTTATGAAGGTTTGTTTATGTTGTAGAATGTAGAAATGAGAAGAATTTATGGAAATATGAAAGTTTGCAAAGTGGGTGTGTATATATGTAGGTGGCCATATGTATATTGTTGTATAGATAATATGAGTTGAATTTTATGTTGTATTCTAGTTGTGGTTGTGGTGGAATTCATATTGGAAATGGAAGTTGAATGACTTTGATTGAGGTTGGAAATATGGAATATAGCCATGTGGTGTATGGAAGTAGAATGGAAATGGATTAATTTTGTTTAATATGTTAGTTATGTTGTTGTGATTCTTATAATGTAAATGAAGGTTAAATGGTTTAAGTTGGTATTGAATTGGAATGTAGAAGATTATGTCACTTTAGAATGATTTTGTAATATTATGAAAATGAAGTTGTTAAGATGTAAATTATGATTATGGTTGATGAAATTGGAAGGTGGAAATATGTTATGAATATGTATGTTGAAGATTAGAAGTTTTGGATGGATTATGGTTTGGTGGAAAATTTGTATATTTTGTATATTTTGTGAATATTTTGTAAAATGATATGAAATGTTCCGAATTGTATTGGAGTGATCTTGATTAGTAAATGAATATGAGAATGCTGGTATTGAATTGAAAATGTGAAGTTGGAATGAAAGCTATTGCACTATGTTGGAAAGAAGACTAGTTATGCTATATTGTGTTTTGTAATGATTGTTGGTGTTGTTGGTGTTGTTGTTGAATTATGTTGGCCGAGTTAAATTCTCGGGGATGCTATATGTATAGGGGAGATGCTGCCCAAATTTCTGTAGACAAGTATTGGTTAAGATTGAACTTTTAAACCTTATGATTGATATTTGGTAAATGTGACCAAATGTAGATTTTGGACGAAACGGGATTTGAATTTGGAGAGGCGTAAGGAGCGAATAAGGTATGTAAAGCTTTACCTATTCTTCTCTTGGCATGTCCTAGGTATGATAGGCTTGGATACGAGCCTTGGGGACGACTCTACTCTTAGAAATCCGCACCTAAATTTGCCCCTTTTTCATTCAGTAGAATTGAATTGAATATGTTATGAATAGTTGGAAAATTGCCTAAACATCTAGAACTTGCACAAATAGGACCCGACTACTTTAAAACTCTCATAAGTGATGTTATGAAGTGTAACATACGTAAATTATGTACGCCACCTCGTTTGATCCCAGGTGGGCCCACTATTCCCGGATTTTTCTGATTTGTTCCGTTTGACTTATTTTGAAGTGGAATTCAAAGGAAACTCTTGGCTACTTTTCTAACTACCATACGAAAGTTGTTTTGAAGTATTTCGTAAGTCCCACAACGTATTTTGAAACATGAAAACGATTTCAGAAAACTTATTTTGACATAAACCATTGTGACTGTTATATCCCGTATTTTTTAACGTCGGATTATTTGTAAGCTGAGGTGGGGCCCACACGTCAAGATTTTTTTTGGAACATGTGACAAGTCATATGAATCACATATGTGAAGTTAAACACAACTCAAGAAGGACCCTTGGGCCAAATCAAAGTGGAAGTCCTCCGAACGAATATTTTTAAGAAAACGTTTTCGGGTGACCTGACTTTGGGGGGCAAAAACGGTATTATAAATTTGGAATTTGGAAAAATACCAAGAAATAGAAGTTGTAGATAATTGAATTAGCTTTCCAACCATAGGTCGTGGGTTCCAAGGTGACATCGGTACAAGGAGATATGGACGTTTTAAGGTCGAAAGGTCAGTGGGCTAGGCCCAACTCGGGACCAACCGGGTTGGCCCAAAAAAATGAAGAGAAAAATCAGGCCCAACTGTGATGGGGTGGCCGGCCATGTATGTCCAAGCCCACTTGATTTAATTAATTCTCCATGTGCTAAATTAATATAAAGAGGTCATAATCCTTAGAAGGTTCAAGAAAATAAGAGAGCAAGAAAAACAAGAGAAAGAAGAGCAAAAATAAGAAGGCCATTTTCGGCCAAGCTCTAGACCAAAAAAAAAAAAAAAAAATTTTTTTTTTTTTCAAAAATCATTTTCTACTAATTCAAGGGTCCTTTACAACTTGGTGTAATTATTTTGGAAGAAAGAGCACTTGTTTCTTCAAGTTGACAACTTGGTCAAGTGAAGAAGATTGTAGAAAAAGGTAAGAATTAATCCTTTTTTATTATGTTATGAAGGTTGGTTTATGTTGTAGTATGTAGAAATGAGTAGAATTTATGGAATTATGAAAGTTTACAAAGTGGGTGTGCATATATGTAAGTGGACATATATGTATATTGTTGTATAAATAATATGAGTTGAATTTTATGTTGTATTCTAGTTGTGGTTATGGTGAAATTTATATTGGAAATGAAAGTTGAATAAATTTGGTGGAAGTTGGAAATATGGAATGTAGAAGATTATGTCACTTTGGAATGATTTTGTGATATAATGGAAATGAAGTTGTTAAGATGTGAATTATGATTATGGTTGATGAAATTGGAAGATGGAAATATGTTATGAATATGTAGATTGAAGATTTGAAGTTTTGGATGGATTATGGTTTTGGTGGAAAGTTTGTATATTTTGTATATCTTGTGAATATTTTGTTGAAATGATATGAAATGCTTCCGAATTATATTGTAATGATCTTGATTAGTAATGAATGTAAAAACATTGAGATTGATTTGGAAATGTGAAGTTGGAATGAAAGCTATTGCATTATGTTGGAAAGAAGACTAGTTGTGTTATATTGTGTTTTGTAGTCATGGTTGTTGTCATTGTGTTGATAGTTTGGCCGGGTTGAATTCCCGGATTGTTGTTGATAAAAAATTGGCTAAGTTGAATTTTGGGGATGTTGTACGTATAGGGGAGATGCTGCCCAAATTTTTGTAGACAAGTATTGGTTAAGATTGAAATCTTAAAGCCTTACAATTAACATTTGGTAATTGTGACCAAGTTGTAGATTTTGACGAACTTGAAACTTGATTTTGGAGACGTGTATGAAGCGGAAAAGGTATGTAAGGCTTCACCCTTCCTTCTATGGCATATCATAGACGTAATAAGTTGGATACGAGCCTCGGGGACAACTCCATTCTCCGGAATCCGCACCTAAAGTTTCCCCTTTTTCATTCAGTAGAATTGAATTAGAAATTGTGTAAAATATTGGAAAAACTTCCTAAACATCTGGAACTGGCATAAATATGACCCGACTACCTTAAAACCCTCACAAGTGACGTCATGAAATATAATGTGCGTAAATTTGGTACGCCGCCTCATTTGACCCGAGGTGGGCCCATTGTTCTCGGATTTTCCCTATTGCTCCGTTTGACCTATTTTGGAGTAGAATCCAAAGGAAACTTTTGATCCTCGTTCCGATTATCAAACGATAAGTACTGTACCATTCTAATGGAAATATGTATATGTATATAAGATATGTAAATGTATATAAGACATGTATATGTATATAAGATATGTATATGTATAAAAAAATATGTATATGTATATAAGATATGTAAATGTATATAAAATATGTATATGTATTTAAGATATGTATACGAACATGGGATGGGGGGAAGGGATACATGGGGGAATGGGAAGGGAAACATGTTTCATTGCCACCTGGTCAGCTGGCTTATCATACTGGACGCGGGATGCCCAGACGCGGGATATATGGGCGAGCCGGTATTTCGGCGCTATGTGGGCGAGCCGACATTGTTCGGTGCTATGCTATGACATGACATGCTATGCTATGACATGATACGCTATGACATGCTATGCTATGACATGATACGCTATGACACACTATGCTATGACATGATACGCTATGACACGCTATGCTATGACATGATACGCTATGACACGCTATGCTATGACATGATACGCTATGACATAATATACTATCATATGATATGCTACGACATGATATGATACGACACGCTATGAGATGATAGGATATAATATGATAAAACACGACACGATATAAACCCTATTTTCTATGCCTATGAAAAAGGAACGTTTTAAAAAGGGAAGGACAAGCATGCACGGTATCCGGCCTGAAAGGGGCGTTCCTACGTACAGGTCACTTTCTAGCCTCATTATATGTCCTACGACCTCATGATATTGTTAATCGTACTCTATGTTCCTGCTTGTATTATCTTTTATGCCTTACATACTCGGTACACTATTCGTACTAACGTCCCTTCTTGTGGACGCTGCGTTTCATGCTGCGCAGGTCAGCAGACAGGCGGGTTTGATTCTTAGGAGTTCTACCAGCGGCATTTGACAGCGCTCCAGTTGTTCCGGAGCCCCAGTTCCTTGGTACTATTTTGTGTATATACTCGGGCACGACAGTACTCGACCCCTTTCTATGTATATGTGTACTATGTCTAGAGGCTCGTAGACAGATATGTACAGTTAGATGTGTTGTATTTTGGAATGTTCAGGTCTCCGTATAACGTGATAGCAAAGTTTACTAGTCTATGTTTACGATGATGCTACTAATGTTAATGTTCAGTAACGAAAAAAAAAAATATGGCACAGTTCCTACGGCCCGCTGAGAAGTAAAGGTAAAACGATAGATAAGGGGTGCTCGGTACAAGTATCGGGTACTCGTCACGGCCCCTAGTCGGGTCGTGACAGTGACATCCGTAAGGCATACGCTATGATTACCGTTTAGTTTCTTTATATGGTTTGTCATCTGAATTATGCTATTGAGTCTCCGCAAATGTGTTATATTTTATATTGCATTAGTTTCTCACTACTCCATTCGTGGAAGCCTCAATGTTTCCTTCACTGAGCCCGGGCCAGGATATGTTATCACGGGTATTCCACTGCATTGTTCGCCGTGCCTCGATGTGAGGGGGCAGGTATATATGTACATGGGTTATGGAGTATGATGTGCCATGTACACACATTCTGATATATGATGATATGATATGATATGGCCATCTGATATGTTTGATATGTGCACATTCTGATATGATATGATATGTTACGGAGCTATTCTCTACTCTGGAGTATGCTGTGTTGTGGCGCCAGTGACGGGGTGGCGACCACGTTCTGTTCACCGTGTCCCATAATGGGGCCGGATATGGCATATGTTCTGACATGCATTACCTATGTTTTATGAGTAAGCATTTTTGATACTCCGGTTACTATACTTATTTTCTGTATCCTCTGTTCAGATTATGATTCTGTTTATTGCGCCTTATGCTTTACATACTCAGTACATATTCCGTACTGACCCCCTTTTCTTCGGGGGCTGCGTTTTCATGCCGCGCAGGTACACCCAGATGATGCGAAGTTATTATAGAGGATGTTCCAGCAGAATTGGCAAGCTCCTTTTGCTCCTGGAGTGCTGCCGAGTCAGAGTGTATGCTATGTTTTCTGATTATTTGTTAGAGACTTTGCAGACAGAGTCGTGGGTATAGTATGTCAGTTGTGTATGCGGCTTCATCAGCCGATATGTCATTCTGTATTATGTGTTAAATTCTGTACGACCATAGATTCTGTTTGATTTGGAAAGCATCGGACAAGCATATTTTGAGAGTTTATTATATATTTTATTTTTATTTGATTTAAAAAGTCTACCAAGATTATGTGTGTCCCAAAGGTATGTGGGTTCGCTCGGCTCCGGATGTGGGGCCGAGTGCCCATCACACCCTAGTGGAATTGGGGTGTGACAATAACACTGGTACCCCCAAGTCACTTATATATATTAGAAACATGGGAAGAAAATAAATATTCAGTAAAAACGTGAACAAGTAAAAGTGCACGAACGAAATAACTATGTGTCGAAGAATTAAAATAGAAGTGCACACGTGTATACATGAGAAGAGAATATATATTCAGTACTATGGCATATATCCACGTGAAATTTATTAATTCTTAAAGAATGTGAAAAGTCAAAAGTGAACATATTAAAGTGCACGGACGAAATAAATTTGTGTAGGAGAATTAAAATTTGAAGTGCATACGTCCATACATGAGAAGGGAATAAATATTAAGTATTATGACATATGTCTACGTGAGATATAAAAATAGTTGGATAAAGTGTACAAGTTATATAGCTCATGGTACAAGCATTCATTGCGTGTACAATTTGTGAAGCTCATGGGAAGAAAATAAATATCCAGCAAAAATGTGAAAAGCCAAAAATGAACCAAGTAAAAATGCACGGAGGAAATAAATATGTCAGAAAATTAAAATAGAAGTGCACACGTGTACGCATGAGAAAAGAATAAATATTTAGTACTATGACATATATCCACGTGGGATTTAATAATTCTTAAAGAATGTGAAAGTCAAAAGTGAACATATTAAAGTGTACGAACGAAAAAAATTTGTGTAGGAGAATTAAAATTGAACTGCATATATCTATACATGAGAAGAGAATAAATATTCAGCTAGAATACAAAAAGTCAAAAGTGAACAAGTAAAAGTGCACGAAGGAAATGTGTCGGAGAATTAAATTTGAAGTGCATACGTCTATATATGAGAAAGGAATAAATATTAAGTACTATGCCATGTCTACGTGGGATATAAAAATAGTTTGATAAAGTGTACAAGTTATATAGCTCATGATACAAGCATTCATTGCGTGTACAATTTGTGAAGCTCATTGTACAAGTGGGGGCAGCTGTGTTCGTACCCCCACCGCACTTATATATAATGAAAATTATTATATATACAAGCAGAAAACAAAAGGAAGCATAGTAAAATTAATCAACTGATAGCAATTCAACTTTAAATGGAAGGAGCATGCCAAAATATATTTTTCCATCAAGCCTAATTTACAATGTCTTCTGCTTGCTGCTTTTGCTTTAGTTGAAGAAAGATCAATACCTGTGCAAAGACCAAAAGGCACAATCAGGTCACACGTATTTTTCAAGACATGCTCCTATCTATCATTGAGAGTCTCACACACTAAAATCCAGTCCTTCGACTCTAGCCCAGTCAACAGTGTCTACAAATGAAAAAGCAGAGGCAAAGACATAAAATGAGACTTGTGTAACCAATATAAAGAAGGCAAACAGATATACAAAAAACTACAATGCAACATCAAACTATTTCAGGAATCTTTACCTTAAGGCTTGTGTCAACATCTTCTACATCATTCAAATTCTCAGACTCTATGTATTCTACTTCTGAAACCACCTCTGCCCAATTTTCACCGTGCAGTCTTCATTAAGGACAAGTTCAACCAGTAAGGCAGGCTTTTCTCTTTCCTTCTCTTTATGATTTTTATCAATACTCTCAACCTCTGTAAGCGGAACACTCCCGTTACTGGAGACAAAACTTTACCATTATTATATATACAAATTAAACACGACTACATATAAATGCTTTCCCTCCACATACCCAAAGACAAAACAACCAAACGAACGTACACTCCATATGGCCAGCTAAGTTCATAAACTTTGTGTATCGTCCTCCATTGTTGTGATGATGGTCATATTAATGGCTGCAACTGTGCAAGAAGTGGAAGCACCATGAGTAATAGTAATTGTCGTCATCTTCTGGTCAAACGCAGAATACCACGCTCTGATCCAAGCAGAAGAGGTCACTGCAAAGTATTTCCCATTTCATGATTAACATGTTTGTGAGTTTTGTTAAGGTTCCTGGACATCGATACAGATACACTTTTTAAAACATGATTTAACCCTCTGCAGAATTTTTGTACTCTTTGTTTATATAAAATGCTACCCTAGTATGTGTTGGTTTTCCAGTGCCACAATATTTAGGACAAACACTTCTGCTCAATGCTATGAAAGCCCGACTCACAAAGCTGACTTCTAAATTTCAGTAGCATATACTCACCACACCATAGCCAAGATGAATTGTATGTGCGGAATAGTAAATGTGCTAAATTACTAACACCAAAGCCACAGTGTAATAACTTATTATACATTTAGAACCTATTCAAAGCAGAGCATGAGATAATCATATTAAGAGCCACTTACTTGAAATGCTTTCCGAATCATCCCAATATGTCTTGGTTAGCCACGTCAGCTGAATTTACACCAATCAACATGTAATTTTCTCTTTACTAATTCCGAAAAGTAAAATTTGATGAGTGTCTGTGAAGTCGCAAAGCAGACACCCTGCAAACACTCCATTTTTCTACTCTCAGACACAAAAAATTGGTTCAAGTCGCACCTGTTTCCAATACAAAAGAAAATTAGAAAGAAGAAATGTTTCAAGGACATAAGCAAATAGTCTCTTAAGATCGAATTACATCTTCAAGGACATAAGCAGATAATCTAAATTTTCAAGGACATAAGCAGATAATCTCTTAAGAATTATATAATCCCGAGAAACTATGGATAAGAATGGTACAAAACTTGATAGCCCAAGCAAAGGAGTGTTGCCTATCCCCATATTACCTGAAAGCAAAAAAAAAAAAAAATGAGTGGGAGGCATATTAAAATTGAAATTGTTTATTGCCAACCAAACAATCAACCACTTTTTGGTTGGGTACTTGTAGGGTTAAAGACAATGTTGGTGAAATCCTAAAGAATCCAATTGATTACACACCTATTTGGAATAGTGAGTCATCAAAATTCAAGAATAAAAATAGTACTAATCTTGGCTATATTTGGCTGCCCATTCCACCTGAGGGTTACAAAGCTTTAGGCCATGTTGTCACAACTTCACCTGAAAAACCTTCCTTTGACAAAATTCAATAGCATACTCTGACTTTCTGGTCAGTAATTGTTAGTATATAAATGTGAGCCTATGCTGGTGCAATATGTTTGTTCTAGTTTATTGGATACTTCTGTAAGTAATATAATTATTGGTGATTCCTCATACCCTTGCCTTAATTCCAATTTTGTTGTCAAACATCTTTGGTTCAGTGATCAATCAATATGTTTTCTTGATCATATCCTACGGTGCCTCTTCTTTCTAGCACTTGGGTTTTCATTGTATTACTGAAGTTGCAGCTCCTGTCGAGATAATAAGTTTTCTCGATAAGTGTTTCTCCAATATTCTGAAGATGGGATAACTTAATAGCATGTTTTGCACCAGAGCACTTCGGGTGTCCTGATTATTTGGTTCATTTAGAATGTAGATAAATACGTCAATATACTGCATTATGTCACGTCCTTAGTCTTCAACTAAGCGCACGTGCGACACTTGACAACTCGCTCACGTTCTTGCACAACTTGCTAACGATCTTGCTATGCCAAGTCAGCCTAGATTACTACACTTAAGATCACTAAGGGAATAGTAGGTGAATAGGACAAGAGAAATTTGCTAGAAGGAAGCTTTTTATTATAGAAGACTTAATTGATTTTGCTTGATGATTTTTTACAAATGGATGCCCCTCTATTTATACTACTCACCTAGGGACTAGTATGCAAATAATAATTAATGTATAAGTCCCTACTTATTTACAAAGAAGTCCCTACTCTAGAATTATCCACTAGGCTAGAATGTTCTAAGGTCTTCCTAAGAAATCTTCTAGAAAGTCCATAAATATCTAGAGCATCTCCACATGAATCTCCATAGCTCTAGAATCATCCAACCCATGCTAGACTTTTTTTTTCCATGTAAGCATCCACATGGCAAAAATAGCTCCAAATGGCACTTAGGTGGCATGATGACGTGGCGGGTCATCACAATTAACTTAGATTTCTGCTTCTATTGGCACGTTTTCAAGTCCGGACTTACCTCCATGGAACAGTTTTCCCAAAGGGTACAAAAAGTTATGTTCTATTTCGCAAGAGAATCTGCTGAAGTTGTTGAATACTGAATATGTCTGATAATATATTCCTAGGTGAGTACTGACAATGCTGCTATTACTAACATTAGCCATCACTGTGATAGTAAAGAAGGGAAATAAAGCGATGAGAAGACTGGTATTTCCTAACTTTAGGTTCTACTCATAGTGGCGAAAGATCCAATATCTTTACAATGGAGTAAGCTTGGATTACATCCCAAGATAAAAAGTAGCTAGTCTCTCCCTGTTCAAAGAAACTGAGTACTAATCCTATACTCTCACAGGACATGTTAATAGCAAAGATCTGCTTAGTTTCAAGCATACAGGTAAGGTGAGTGATGTGAAACACCAAGAAAGTATTTGGGAGTCAAAACAATGGAACCAAGCTTTAGAATTTCAGCCAACGCAGTCAAAACAATGGAACCGAGCTTTAGAATTATATAACAAATACCAGTATATGGTCATGAAAACAGACAGAGATTTGTCCGTCATCGCAATTTAATCCCATTAAAATGTAAAAAAAAATATGTACTCTTAAAAATTTCACAACTATGCACTTTGGCTGCATCAAAGTCTCAACACAACTTTTTGTTTAGATACAATTCACCGTGACAATGTCGGTAGTAGTGCATCTGTGTGTGAACCTATGCATAAAGTTTTCGTACACATTTGTAATTAAAATAAAGAAAGACCAGGAAAACTAACATGACAATTTCTTAGTTGTTATACTGAAATCAGTAGTTAAGAATATGAGCGGAATAAACACAAAGGAATCCGTGTAATTTTGACAATTATTTTGTGCCATATAACCAGTAAGTGCAGAGTCCGATAAACATATATGGATATATGTCTAAATACTATGTGTTTGTGTACAAGTGCAACCAATGCCTCTATGCTAGATCCGCGATAGATACAAATACAAAATTCATCTTAGATCTTCTAAGCTTCCTACAGTAATGTGTGAAGGAGTTGTGTTTGTATGTAATCTTTTGCACAATCTTTGAGCTCTGTTTATAAAATCCTTAACCTTTTGAAAGAGACACAAAATTCGTTCTTTAGATACACACATATGCTTTTTGTCTACAAATATATAGTTCAAGCTCGACAAAGTGTCTGAAGTACAATTACTGCTGCTATGCTGGATCCACCTTTAATACAAATACTAATAAAATTATACGGTCAAGTTACATTTTATGCTGAAATTTCAAGCGCCTGTCTCGATTTTCTTCAGTCCTAACATAGTAACATGAAGCAAATACCAACAATTAGGGGTAGAGTCAAGCAAAATAAGAAGGGGGAAAACCAATAATAAGAAGATGGAAAACTAATTTTCAATCAACCATTACGAACACACAAGTACAAAATACCACAATAAACTACCAAACCTATCATATACCCATCAAAAGTAGTGGAATAATATACCCAATAAAGAAAACAGAATCCTACAATAATCTATCAGAACAACATCTGTACTTGGGTTCATATATTCATACCAAAATTAAAAAGAGTGGAACTTACCGGAAAACCACTAATACTATGGGATGGAATTCCGAGAAGACAGAGGAGTATGTTGAACACGCGAGGAAGATTTTCAATGGAGTTTCGTTGATTTTGGGAATTCAGTAGTAATATTTTATTATATATATAAAATATATTTTATGTTACTTTTAGTTAAAACTCTTTGAGACCAGAAGAATCGAATATTTTTTATCATTATCATGATAATAAAAGTTATTCATTCATATAAAAGAAAATTAGTATGAGGGAAAATTAATATTTTGATTCTAAATTTTTTCTTTTAAATTCTTTAATATTTTTATATGTATATCGACAGGTTGATATTCATTTCAACTAAGTAACTCTTCAGATCCAAACAAAAAAACCATTTTGTTGTATATATTGGATTAAAATATTTTTATTAAATTAATTAAAAAAATATATTATAATTTTTTATATTAATTGTTACAAAAAAATCAAAATTAGAAAGATATATGTTATATCATATAAGTAAAGTATTGACAATGAAGCACTCCTTCCCTTTACTTTTACTGGTCGATGTTAAAATATCAAGGAAAAAAATTCTTCCTCTTATTTTACCCTTCACATTAATTATTCATTTTTAAATAATTTTCTGAGTGTATTGAGACTACATACCAATAAATATGGATATTATGATAAAATATATACTTAATTTATTAATTTTTAAAGAACGTAAAAAGTCAAAAGTGAACAGGTTATGTGTAGGAGCATTAAATTAACTTTTAGTGCAAATTTGCATTGCTATTCTTCGTCCTCTCTTCACGTTTAAAGTATTGACAAAGAAAGAAAACGGGAATAATAGAAATAGAAAAGAAGATAAATATAGAATAGAAAAATAGAAATATATTTTTAGTAATGTGGCCAAGTAATATGGACGAAGGGAATACTTTATTTTTATTAATTCTTAAATAACGTAAAAAGTCAAGTATAGTAATATGGCCAAGTAATATGGGACGGAAGGAGTACTTCATTTATTAATTCTTAAATAACGTGAAAAGTAAAAAATGAATAAGTAAAAGTGCACGAGGGAAATAAATATGTGTCGGAAAAAATTAAAATAGAAGTGCAAACGTGTATGCATGAGAAGAGAATAAATATTCAGTATTATGGCATATATCCATGAGAGATTTATTAATTCTCAAAGAATGTGAAAAGTCAAAAATGAAAAAATTAAAGTGCACGGAGGAAATAAATTTGTGTCGGAAAATTAAAATAGAAGTGCAAACGTGTATGCATGAGAAGAGAATAAATATTTAGCTAGAACACGAAAATCAAAAGTGAACAAGGAAAAGTGCACGGAGGAAATAAATGTGTCAGAGAATTAAATTTAAAGTGCATACGTCTATACATAAGAAGGGAATTAAATATTAAGTATTATGACAGATGTCTACGTTAATATGGACGAAGGGAGTACTTCATTTTTATTAATTCTTAAAGAACGTGAAAAGTCAAGTATAGTAATGCGACCAAGTAATATGGGACGGAAGAAGTACTTTATTTATTAATTCTTAAATAACGTTGATAACGTCCAAAATACACTCCTCAAAGAGAAAGTTTACACGGTCGTATGCAATATATTTACCCAACTATGAGTCGGGGTCGATCCCACAGGGAACAATGTGCTAGGCGATTAAGAAAGTAAGGAACTTTCACCAACTACGCTAAAGCCAAACGATAGATAATATTTTGGTTTTTGTTTGAGAAAATTATAACTAATGCGGAAATGTAAACTAACCTAGAAAGCGAGTAAAATGATCAATGGCCACAAGCATGGATAATAGGAGATTACACTCAAGTAACGATCCAACGTATTTTACGATTTTACAACTAAGAATGGGTTTATGTCAATAGATAATGATATCTAAAATCTCATTGAAAGTCTTTCAACCAAATCAATGAATTTCACTCTAAGCTTTTCCAAGCCTTAGAGTGTGATATTAGACACAATCAATTTAACCTCAAGTAACTATCCTCTTCCGAGCTCAAGTTATTAGATGAGTTTAATGACCCAAATTCTTGTTAATTAATCTTTCCCAACCTAGATTTCCTTTTCCAAGCTCAATCTAAGTAAATGGGTGAGTCCTAGGGTTAGCTAATCCCTTTGGAAACATTCAAGAACGAGATTAATTAAATTAACAAAGACCCACTTCAATAGCAATAAGAATCATTCAATACATAAGCAAAACAAGAGTTTCAATCCAAACTTTAATCAAGAATATTTTCATAAACAAGATTCAAGTCTAGAAATGAAATACTACACACTAAAATATTCAATACAAAACAAGGAATTGAAGAAAGGTTTAAGAATTATCTCATTAAAGTGCTCCAATCTTCTCCTCCAATGGTGTAGGTGAAAACCCTAGCCTCCAAAACTTGTAAAATGGCAAAAGATGGAAAATGTTTTGCCCTATCCTCTCTTTTGTAGCTCCCCCCAATTTTTCCAAGTCCAAAAAATGTCAAAATCTGCCCCCATATTTCTGTTTTTGCAATTCTGCCCGTTTTTGCAAAACTGTCCACTTTTGACAGTTTTGCAAATCTGTCCCGTTTTTGCAAAACTGTCCAGTTTTGACAGTTTTGCAAAATGGTCCAGTTTGGTCTCTTTTTGACTTTCTTTTCACTTGGTTTCTTCCGATCACTCATTTCAGCTACTTGACTTGTTTTGCTCTATTTTGTTCCATTTTGGTCCATTTTGATCCATTTTGCTCTTTTATGCTCTCCGGGCATCTTTTCCTACAAAACAACATAAAAACACAAAAAGTAACAACAAAAGTGCTTAAGGAGTCACAAAAGCTTAAGGAATTAGCGTCGAATATCGCGTAATTTCACGACTCATCAACACCCCCAACTTAAAATCTTTGCTTGTCCTCAAGCAAACTAAAACAAAAATCTCAATGAGGATCCATTTTAAGCACAAAAACATGACTTTGGTTGGTACCAACAATTAGGCTACAATCATGTGAAGCTTCAACCAAATAACTCCCTCATTCAAAATACAATTTCAAGAATGCAATAGAGATATAAAACTATCAAGCAACAACACTCAAGTCTCAATAAGTGACTCAAAACTACTAGCTTACTAGATATGCTCAGTTGACTCAACTTTGGATTTTTCAACATCACCAATCTATCGTAATCCATATGCCCTCACAAGAAAGAAAGTCCCAAAATCACTGTATTCACAACAACAACACAAGGGACAATTACACAAAGTCACTCACACTCAACAAAAAAAATTCTAGTGCTAACAAATATCACACCATAAGCTTGCCCTTATTTTCAATCATCACTAACTCAAGAACATTTAGTTGGAGATCACATAGGGACTTTTTAAGCTTGTAATGTAGGCTTAGGGAAGGGTAGGATAAGTATTTGGGATACAAGTGACTACGCCCTCCTTGAACACTACACAAAACCTTTCGTCCACTTTCCTCTTCATTTCAAAACAACACTCCTTCCTTTGCATACTAGTTTTCCCAATTATTCCAACTTCCTTTATAAAGTTCCAAAATATAATGTTCTAGCACATGCCACCCCCAACTATAAATGTTGCAGTGTCCTCGCTGCACATAATCAAAACAAAACATAAAAATAGAAAAGGAAAAAAAAAGTTTTTTTTTTTTTTTGGCTGGCACCACCTGCGACCACACATGCGAATCGCAGGTCTGACCTGCGAGTCGCAGGTGATGTCACCTGCATTTTTTTATTTTTTTTTTGGCTGGCACCACCTGCGACCACACATGCGAATCGCAGGTCTGACCTGCGAGTCGCAGGTGATGTCACCTGCATTTTTTTTTTTTTTTAAAAGATACATTTTGTTTTGCACAAAAAGTTTGCAACCTTTTTGTATTTTTTAAATTTTTCTTCTTTTCTTTTGACTTTTTCACAACACCAACCTTCACCACTCTCAAGAAACACTAACACCCCCAACTTAGGCTTTTGGCCTCAAATTCACAATTTCAAGTTCAAGGAGGGAAACGTTCAAAAGAGAGACTTTTCATCAAACATGGTAAAGGCTTGTAATGTGGCAATCAAAGAAAAGGTCATAAGCTCAAATAGGGTTACTAGTGATATTATTTATGCAATGGTAGGCTAGAAAGGCTAAAGAGGCTTTTTCAAACATCACAAAGATAGCCCAAGGTCATCTCTCCAACCAATATGATCAAAATTAATATTGAAAGACTAACCGGGCAAGTTCTAGATGATAAAAGTAAACACAAGATTTATTCAACAAACACTCACACACATGGCATATGAACTAGTCAAGATGGATCAATTTCACTTCCCAAGCAAGAACAACTAGTGCAATATCTCATAATCCAAAGTAAACACAACCAGCAGGTAAAGAGTCACAAAATGAGCCAAAAAGTTGTCACAAAGATCATTCTTTCCTATGCACCTTGCTTTTTAACTTTCACAACAATTTGGAGAGGTATTCATATTTCAATTTCACATGCAAGAGACTAACTCTATTAGTACCAAACAAGCCAAGAGTTTTCACATTTTTCCTCAAAGGAGAACCTACACCTAAACTTACAATACTAATGAAAGAAGCTAAGAAAAAAAATAAAATAATAAGAGTGACTAATCCACAACATGTCAAAAGAACAAAATTTTCAAAAATTTTGAGCAAGTTTCAAAATATAATGCGCTACCACGTGCCACCCCCAACTATAAACATTGCAGTGTCCTTGCTGCACATAATCAAAACAAAACATAAAAATAGAAAAGGAAAAAAAAAATTTTTTTTTTTACTCGCTGTCATCACATGCGATGCAACATGCGATTCGCATGTATGACATGCGAGTCGCATGTGATGTCACCCGTAATTTTTTTTTTTTTTTTGTTCTCTTTCACCACATGCGACGAGACATGCGATTCGCATGTATGACATGCGAATCGCATGTTATGACACCAGAAAATATTTTTTTGCAGCTTTTACTGGTTTTGGGGCCTGTCCGGGTATCCGATATGCTCAAAATAACTTCAAAAATTATGAAACTTTGCAGATTAGTCAAAAAGCATAAACTAAACTATTCTAAAAAATAAAATTTCAAAAACGATTTAAAACTTTTAAAACGATGGGTTACCTCCCACCAAGCGCTTGATTTAACGTCGCGGCACGACGGTTACCTTTACCACTTTTCCTTCCATTTGGAAGATATGAATTTGCGCCCCAACTTTGAATCAAGATCATGATGACGCTCATGGGGCGGTGGCAGAAAAACGAGGCCAACTTTCGGGTATCGCATTTTGCACTTCTTGGCCCTTAAGTGAGGCATGCCATTTTGTCTTCTTGGCATAGCAAACTTTAAAATGAAAACGCTTTCTTCTTCATCTCCAAAATTCTCCATTGGCTCGGTTAGTTCAACTTCCATATCATGAACCAAGCACAATGTTGAAAAATGGTTAGAATGTGGTCCAGCGCGCTCAAATTTCAAATTGGCATGAGTTTTGACATTCTCACCAAAAAATGAACTAGAGTCTTCAAAAACCATTTCATGAACTTTTTTATGCAACTCTAGTATCATTTCTTCAATATTGGCATCTTGCATTATTTTTGGATTGGTCGGTTGGCAATTTACCATGAGCTCATGAAAATCAATCTTGACCTCTTCTTCATTGGAAACTAACTCAAAACTACAATCCATGGCCCTTTGATATTGAGCATCTCATGCCTCAATCTTTGCATTCAATTCGGCCTCCAATTTTTGGATAGTAATTTCAAGCAGCTCCACTTCTTGACTTTGCTCAACATGTATTTTTAGAAATTCTTCCATCATCCATGAAATGCCTTCACGGTGATTTCCATAGGCTTCAAGTTGTTGAGCTTGGTTCATTAGCCAATCTTGACTCAAAATTTCCATTTTGTCAAGATTTTCTTCATTGTGAAAGTCGTCCAACTCCTGTAAAAATCCATCCATGGTGAGATATACCTTTTGGACAGTTTCATCATCTCCATGTTGAACTTCTTCCCACAATTTGGTCAAAACTTGCCCATATTGTTCATTCCTCCCCATTATGCTTTTCAAAATTTCCTCAACTTTTTTTTTTTGAGAATTGGAGATTTCTTCTTCAAGATTATGCTCTTCTTCTTCAAGTTGAACCATTTCTTCAATTTCACAACTTTCGTCGTGGTCACAAGAATTTTCGGGTTCATCTTGTAAACTTGAAATCTCTTCTTCAACTATTTCATTTTGAGGAGTCGACACTTCCATGACAATTGAGGAACTGACATCCTCAAATGAATCATTCATTCTTTTCATGGCTTCTCCATTTTCTAAAATGGATTGTTGGAGGAGCTTTCGCTCTTCCTCCATTTTAGCTTCTCGATCTAAGTATGTTTGGAGCATTGCCATGATGCCTTCATATCCGGCACTTTGTCCTTCATTTGTCATGTTGTTGTCCCTGTCAAACTCAAAAGCACAACTAGCATTTTCGTTAGAACAACTTGGGGGAGGGGAAGCAAAATAATTGGGACAATCACCCCAATGTCCACCTTGACCACCACATATATTACAAACACTCTCATCATAGGATTGAGACGGTGCACACATCTCTCTCCCGGGAGCATATTCACAATCTTGCCAAAAGTGGAGTCCTTTACAATATGGACATGGGTCATCAAAATATGGATTGCAACCATCAAACCCATTTTCATTCCAAGATGCCATGTTTTTTTTAAAAAAAAAAAAAAAAAAAAAAAAAAAACTGGACAGTTTCTGCAGAAGCAAAAACTGGATAGTTTTTCAGAACTGGACAGTTTCTGCAGAAGCAAAAACTGGACAGTTTTTCAGAACTGGTCAGTTTTGCAAAAACTGGTCAGTTTTTTTTTTTCCAGATAAAATAAAGCAATGAAAGTTTGAACCAAAGCAAATTAGCTTAAATCCCAAACTAACTCAAATACGCTAAATTGTTCCCCGGCAACGGCGCCATTTTTGATAACGTCCAAATACACTCCTCAAGGAGAAAGTGTACACGGTCGTATGCAATATATTTATCCAACTATGAGTCGGGGTCGATCCCACAGGGAACAATATGCTAGGCGATTAAGAAAGTAAAGAACTTTCACCAACTACGCTAAAGCCAAACGATAGATAATATTTTGGTTTTTGTTTGAGAAAATTATAACTAATGCGGAAATGTAAACTAACCTAGAAAGCGAGTAAAATGATTAATGGCCACAAGCATGGATAACAGGAGATTACACTCAAGTAACGATCCAACGTATTTTACGATTTTACAACTAAGAATGGGTTTATGTCAATAGATAATGATATCTAAAATCTCATTGAAAGTCTTCCAACCAAATCAATGAATTTCACTCTAAGCTTTTCCAAGCCTTAGAGTGTGATATTAGACACAATCAATTTAACCTCAAGTAACTATCCTCTTCCGAGCTCAAGTTATTAGATGAGTTTAATGACCCAAATTCTTGTTAATTAATCTTTCCCAACCTAGATTTCCTTTTCCAAGCTCAATCTAAGTAAATGGGTGAGTCCTAGGGTTAGCTAATCCCTTTGGAAACATTCAAGAACGAGATTAATTAAATTAACAAAGAGGGATTAAATTAACAAAGACCCACTTCAATAGCAATAAGAATCATTCAATACATAAGCAAAACAAGAGTTTCAATCCAAACTTTAATCAAGAATATTTTCATAAACAAGATTCAAGTCTAGAAATGAAATACTACACACTAAAATATTCAATACAAAACAAGGAATTGAAGAAAGGTTTAAGAATTATCTCATTAAAGTGCTCCAATCTTCTCCTCCAATGGTGTAGGTGAAAACCCTAGCCTCCAAAACTTGCAAAATGGCAAAAGATGGAAAATGTTTTGCCCTAGCCTCTCTTTTGTAGCTCCCCCCAATTTTTCCAAGTCCAAAAAATGTCAAAATCTGCCCCCATATTTCTGTTTTTGCAATTCTGCCCGTTTTTGCAAAACTGTCCACTTTTGACAGTTTTGCAAATCTGTCCCGTTTTTGCAAAACTGTCCAGTTTTGACAGTTTTGCAAAATGGTCCAGTTTGGTCTCTTTTTGACTTTCTTTTCACTTGGTTTCTTCCGATCACTCATTTCAGCTACTTGGCTTGTTTTGCTCTATTTTGTTCCATTTTGGTCCATTTTGATCCATTTTGCTCTTTTATGCTCTCCGGGCATCTTTTCCTACAAAACAACATAAAAACACAAAAAGTAACAACAAAAGTGCTTAAGGAGTCACAAAAGCTTAAGGAATTAGCGTCGAATATCGCGTAATTTCACGACTCATCAAACGTGAAAAGTCAAAATGAACAAGTAAAAGTGCACGGAGAAAATAAATATGTGTCGGAGAATTAAAATAGAAGTGCACACGTGTATACATGAGAAGATAATAAATATTTAGCTAGAACACGAAAATCAAAAGTGAACAAGTAAAGTGCATGGAGGAAATAAATGTGTCGGAGAATTAAATTTAAAGTGCATACGTCTATACATGAGAAGCGAATTAAACATTAAGTACTATGACAGATGTCTACGTTAATATGGACGAAGGGAGTACTTCAATTTTATTAATTCTTAAAGAACGTGAAAAGTCAAGTATAGTAATGTGGCCAAGTAATATGGGACGGAAGGAGTACTTTATTTATTAGTTCTTAAATAACGTGAAAAGTCAAAATGAACAAGTAAAAGTGCATGGAGGAAACAAATATGTGTCGGAGAATTAAAATAGAAGTGCACACGTGTATACATGAGAAGATAATAAATATTCAGTACTATGGCATATATCCACGTGCGATTTATTAATTCTCAAAGAATGTGAAAAGTCAAAAGTGAACAAATTAATGTGCGTGAAGGAAATAAATTTGTGTAGGAGAATTAAAATTGAACGGCATATGTCTATACATGAGAAGAGAATAAATATTCAGCTAGAACACGAAAAATTAAAAGTGAACAAGTAAAAGTGCACCGAGGAAATAATTGTGTCCGAAAATTAAATTTAAAGTGCATACGTACAATTCGTGAAGCAGTTACCCAAGGAAGGACTGCTCGTCCCTCCACCACACTTATTATATATAGAAACTAGACAGCCTATGCCCGTGCTGCGCACGGGCCCAACACTTTAGATTATAGTGCATCTATGTGTATGTAGTTATTTTTGAATAGTGATTATATATATATATATATATATATAGAGAGAGAGAGAGAGAGTATATATTATGTTCAAAACACGATTAATATAACATTGTAGTTTGTGTTCCGTATCTAAAATTTTATTATATTAATGTTGGCTACGAATACAAAATCGGAAAATTTATTAATATTTTTTAAAAGAGAAGACTTGTTTAAAAGGAAACTATTTCCTCTCTTTGAGATAAAACAATAGCAATATTTAAGCATCAGTTGATACTTTCAATTTTAATTCGATTAATTTAAAGGTGTAAAATACTTATTATTTTTTTATCAAATTTTGATTTGGATAATTCTAATTCAAATTACTAAATTAATTTTACATGTTTAAAACGAAACAAAGTAGAAATTGATTTTTTGTTTAAACGAAGAAATACTATTTTTTAATTTTTGGTAAATATTCTTGGTTTAGCTCATTTTACTTGTCATGTTGTCTTTTGCATGGTTTTTTAAGAAAACGTCGATTAGAATTATAATTTGACTAATTTACCTTATTCATTATTTGATCTCCATTTGATATATTTTTTTTACGACATTAATCTCTTTTCACATTTATTAGAGTAAGAATAAAAATAAAAAAGTAATTAAATTCTATCTTATTTTAAAATATAAATATTTTAAGTATATTTATTTTAGTAAACATAACAAATAAATGACATGGCGGAATAATAAATACAACAGTTTAATATCTAGATTAGATCTCGGGCTAATATAAAAAAAGAAAGAAAATTGTATGGTTTGACTACTTAACCTTTTGAAGAAAAGGAATTTCATTTGCTCCCACTAATGGATTGATACACACGTGACAATGAATCCATCATTATTGACTTAATGAGATACTTTGGAAATTACATGAATATTGTTTGATTTTTTAATATGGAGTGCACTTTTTTTTTTTGACATTATTAATTTGCACTATTTTTATGCATATATATATACTATGTTCAAAGCACGATTAATATAACATTGTAGTTTGTACTCCGTATCTAAAACTTTATTATATTAGTGTTTATTACGAATACAAAGTCTGCACTTTTTTTTGACATTATTTTTTTTTAATATGGGGTTCATTTTTTTTTATATTGCTTGATTTTGTTAATATGGGGTCCATTTTTTTTTACCGTGAATTTGAAGATGGTGGGTTCCACTTTTTTTTAATTTTTTTAAATATTTTTTTATATTGCTTGATGTTGTTTAGTATGAGGTCCATCCTTTATGGGGTACACTTTTTTTTTTTGGACATTATTAGTTTGTACTATTTTTATGCATATAATATATATATATATACTATGTTCAAAACACGATTAATAGAACATTGTAGTTTGTGCTCCGTATCTAAAACTTTATTATATTAGTGTTTGCTATGAATACAAAGTCATCACTTTTTTTTTAACTTTTTTTTTAATATATGGTTCACTTTTTTTTTTTTTTTTTTTGATAATATGAGGTCCACTTTTTTTTTTCCGCATGAGTTTGGAGATGGTGAGTTCCACTTTTTTTTAATTGCTCAGTGTTATTTAGTATGAGGCCCACCCTTTTTTTTAAGGGACAACGGACGACGAAGCATGGGTCTAAACCCATGCTTTATATAGTTTTTTTTTTTTTTATATTACTTGGTGTTGTTTAGTATGGGGCCCACCCTTTTGGATATTACTAGTTTGCACTATTTTTATGCATATAATATATATATATATATGTCACACCCCGACCTTACTAGGGTGTGATGGGCACCCGACCCTTACTTAGAGCCGAGCGAACCCACTGACTTTTAATACATACATAATCCTTTGGACTTTTTAAATCAAATAAAGATGAAATCCATAGTAGAATTTTCAGAAATATTTTTGTTTTCGTTACTTTCAAATCAAACAAAATCTGTAATCACATGAAACTTATATCATAACACGAATGACACATCGGCTGATGGAGCCGCTTACTGAACTAACAACCAATACCCACATCTCTGTCTGCAAAGTCTCTAACTTCGAACAAAAAATCATAGCACATATACTCTGACTCGGCAGCACTCCAGAACAAGTGGAGTCTACCATCTCTGCTGGAACATCTTCTATATTAGCTTCAACTCATCTGGGTGTACCTGCGCGGCATGAAACACAGCCCCCGAAGAAAAGGGGTCAGTACGAGTAATGTACTGAGTATGTAAGGCATAAATAGTAACACAGTAAGAGATGAACATACGAACATTAACTGTATAGAAATATAGAACATATCATAAGATAAAGGAGTAACATGTACATGTGAGTGCCTTTTAGAACATATGCCATGCATGCTTATCTTTCCTTTGAAAACACTTCCTTTTCATATACATAGAAAATAGAACATATCATATTGCCGAGGTGTCGGCTCCGATCCATTTAGCCACATATATCCCGCGTCCGGGACAATACTTACCGATGTGGGATTTGCCTGAACCAATGTGGGATTTGCCTAAACCAATGTGGGATTTGCCTAAGGCAAGCCTTATACTCACCCCCCACTCTGGGACTCAGTGTTCTTGCTAAGGTTTGCCCCACCATTGGGTTTGCCCCACCACCGGCTGTGATACCAACTGATCAGGTGGATATGTGTCTATAGCGCCTCACCTTTTCCCTTACCCCATATACATATACATATATCATGTTCATGTATCATATACATATATCATATAGCAGCATGCAGGAGAGCCCAAAGAAAGTCATGTATCCATCGGAGTGACGTAAGGTCGGTAACCTCCGATTACATTATGGAATAATCATCACGACCTTGTCTCACCTTGAAGGAACGATAATTATAAGATGAGACTGACAACGAATAACAGCGTACATAAACCGACACCTGAAGACTCAGAAACAAGTTTCGGGACAATCCGACTTAGTATAAGAAAGTTATGAGCGTTTGAAGTACAAAACCTTTTTTGAACATTTCAGAAGCCATTTTTGGAAAATCATTCTTATCATAGTCATTATAGAAATACTCTTATCCTTGATATCAACAATGTCGTTGTAAAACATATCCATCATTTTTGTCATAAAGGCTTACAATACCATAGACCTTTGTTTTTGAAAAATACAGCATTTTGGGAAAAACATTTACGAGTTGTTGGAAAGAGAATCATACCTTGAAATCTTAAACATCTAACTTTTGAAAAACAAGTAAGATATGGAAACAATTTTAAAATCACAACATCGGGATCATGCCTTTGAAAGAAAGGAATGAGCCTTGACATACCTGTGCCGCGCCTTACTAGCTACGCTTATTCGTCCAACTTGTTAGTCTACATTTAAGAAGATCGACACTATCGTTAGATTCATCGACATATACTTGTCTTAGCCTTTCAAGTACATTCACTTATGGTCTGCCGAAATTTTGGCAGCACCTCCCCTGTAAATACACCATCCCCGAGATTCTGACTCGGCCAATTTTAATCAACAACAATCCGGGAATTCAACCCGGCCAAACTATCAACAATACCAACAATTATTCTAGCAACATTTCAACATTCGATTCAATTCAATTCAATTCACATAACTTTCAAAACGATTCAATCAACATACTACTCCATCCAACACCTTCCAATCTCCAATAAAACAATAACAACACATTTCCTTTCCTTCTAAATTCATGAACTACACACTAACAACATCATATTATCAACACCACACTAACAACATTACCTTCCATGCATGCAAGAACATTACATTTGATATACATAAGCTTCTAAAACAAGTCTCCAACTACTACAATTTCACTAAGATCATTAAGCTTTTACTAGCAACATAAAATCCACAACACAACAACCAAAATACTAAATAAAATCAATTCACTTGTCTTACACAACCCCACCATATTCGGCCACCATAACACATACATGGCCACAACTTCCACATGCATGATTTCATGTTTTTCATCCATTTTACATTATGGAATTCACAACACAACAATCAAGTTACTAAAATAAAATTAATTCATCATTTCTACACAACAGCTACTCCATTCGGCCAACACCATACATACACATGCTTCATGAATTTCATTCATTTCCACATGCTACAACATACATAAATCATCTATAACGTATATATAAAGGAAGATTGAACACATACCTTCTTCACTTAACTCCATTCGGCTAAGCCCACTACTTGCATAACCAATGTTTTTCTTACTTCAACAGTTGCTCCATGTTAACAAGGACCTCCAAATTAGCTAGAATATTAAAAGGGAATAATTTTTCTTCATCAATTTTCCATGGCTTAATTTTTGAAGCCATGGCCGAATAGCCTACTATATTCCCTCTCTTCTTATTTTCTTTCTTTCTCCTCAATTTCTTCAATTAAAGATGACCTCTCATAATATATATATATATATTTAGTTCCTTCAAGCATGTGAGAGGCACATGCCTCCCTCTTCACTTTTCTAGAGATTTCCCCCTTTTTTTTTTGTTTTTCTAGAATTTTCTTCTCTTTTTGTTGAATTTACTTTGAATTAGTCAAAGAAGACTAATTGTCTTCTTAAGCAAACTTTGACCCATGTGCATTTATATTTAGCCCCTATTAAATAAAAATATGGCACACCATTCGGCCAACATGGTATTCTTCAAGAATTTTCAAGACTTTTGTAAAATTACCATTCTACCCCTAGCCTTTCACAATATTACCATAGTCCATTTTGCGAATTCCTCTTTTAATCCTTAACCTTTCTCAATATTTCCATACTACCAATGTTCGTAAATAATATTTATAACCAACTTGTGCATTAGAAATTTTTTTGGAAGATGGTCATTCCCTTAACTTTGCCACGACTACCTTGAAATATTCGAACGTATAAAATACGGGATATAACAATATATATATATATATATATATAAAATCAAGCAATATAAAAAAAAAATGAATCCCATATTAAATGTAGTTTGTGCTCTGTATCTAAAACTTTATTATATTAGTGTTTGCTACGAATACAAAGTCTGCACTTTTTTTTTTGACATTATTTGTTTTTTTAATATGGGATTCATTTTTTTTTTATATTGCTTGATTTTGTCAATATGGGATACTATGTTAAAAACACTATTAATATAACATTGTAGTTTGTGCTCCGTATTTAAAACTTTATTATATTAGTGTTTGCTACGAATACGCACGTGGCAATGAGTCCATCATTATTGACTTAATGAGATACTTTGAAAATTACATGAATATTGTTTCATTTTTTAATATGGCGTGCACTTTTTTTTTTGACATTATTAATTTGCACTATTTTTATGTATATATATATATATATATATATATATATATATATATATATATATATACTACGTTCAAAACACGATTAATATAACATTGTAGTTTGTACTCCGTATCTAAAACTTTATTATATTAGTGTTTACTACGAATACAAAGTCTGCATTTTTTTTTTTTGAATTTTTTTTTTAATATGAGGTTCGCTTTTTTATTTTTATTTTTTTTATATTGCTTGATTTTGTTAATATGGGGTTCACTTTTTTTTACCGTGAGTTTGGAGATGGTGGGTTCCACTTTTTTTTTTTTTTTTTATATTGCTTGATGTTGTTTAGTATGGGGTCCACCATTTATGGGGAGCACTTTTTTTTTGGACATTATTAGTTTGTACTAGTTTTATGCATATAATATATATACATATAATATGTTCAAAACACAATTAATATAACATTGTAGTTTGTGCTCCGTATCTAAAAATTTATTATATTAGTGTTTGCTACGAATACAAAGTCTGCACTTTTTTGTTTTAACATTACATTTTTTTAATATGGGGTTCACCTTTTTTTTTTTTTTGATATTGCTTGATTTTGATAATATGGGGTTCACTTTTTTTTTCCCATGAGTTTGGAGATGGTGAGTCCACTGTTTTTTTATTTTGATAATATGAGGTCCACTTTTTTTTTTTGCATGAGTTTGGAGATGCTGAGTTCCACTTTTTTTTAATTGCTCGGTGTTATTTAGTATGGGGCCCACCTTTTTTTTTTAAAGGGACAACGGACGACGAAGCATGGGTCTAAACCCATGCTTTATATAGTTTTTTTTTTTTTTTATATTGCTTGGTGTTGTTTAGTATGAGGCCCACCCTTTTGGACATTATTAGTTTGCACTATTTTTATGCATATAATATATATATATATATATATATATATATATATATATATATATATATATATATACACACTATGTTTAAAACACGATTAATATAACATTGTAGTTTGCGCTCCATATCTAAAACTTTATTATATTTGTGTTTGCTACGAATACAAAATCTGCATTTTTTTTTGAAATTGTTTGTTTTTTTAAATCTGGGATTCACTTTTTATTTTTATTTTTTATATTGCTTTATTTTGTCAATATGGGATACTATGTTCAAAACACGATTAATATAACATTGTAGTTTGTGCTCCGTATTTAAAACTTTATTATATTAGTGTTTGTTACGAATACAAAGTCTGCACTTTTTTTTTCTTGACATTGTTTATTTTTTTAATACGGGATTCACTTTTTTTTTATATTGCTTGATTTTGTTAATATGGGGTCGACTTTTTTTTTTCCCCGTGAGTTTGGAGATGGTGGGTTCCACTTTTTTTACTTCTTTATTTTTTTTAAATATTGGTTGGTGTATTTTTTTTAATATTGGTTGGTGTTTAATATGGGGATCACACTTTTTTTTTAATGTTTAACGAACCACGAAGTGTGATCCCCATATTAAACACCAACCAATATTAAAAAAAATTTACCAACCAATATTTAAAAAAAATAAAGAAGTCAAAAAAGTGGAACCCACCATCTCCAAACTCACGGGCCCAACACTTTAGATTATAGTGCATATATGTGTATGTAGTTGTCTTTGAATAGTGATTATACACACACACACACACACACACATAAATATATATATATAGACTATATATTATGTTAAAAACACGATTAATATAGCATTGTAGTTTGTGTTCCGTATCTAAAATTTTATTATATTAATTTTTGCTACGAATACAAAATCGGCAAATTTATTAATATTTTTTAAAAGAGAAGACTTGTTTAAATGGAACTATTTTTTTCTCTTTGAGATAAAATAATAGCAATATTTAAGCATCAGTTGATACTTTCAATTTTAATTCGATTAATTTAAAGGTGTAAAATACTTATTATTTTTTATCAAATTTTGATTTGGATAATTCCAATTCAAATTATTAAATTAATTTTACATGTTTAAAACGAAACAAAGTAGAAATTGATTTTCTATTTAAACGAAGAAATACTATTTTTTAATTTTTGGTAAATATTCTCGGTTTAGCTCATTTTACTTGTCATGTTGTCTTTTGCATGGTTTTAAAAAAAAACGTCGATTAGAATTATAATTTGACTAATTTACCTTATTCATTATTTGATCTCCATTTGATATATGTTTTTTACGACATTAATCTCTTTTCACATTTATTAGAGTAAGAATAAAAATAAAAAAGTAATTAAATTCTATCTTTTTTTAAAATATAAATATTTTAAGTATATTTATTTTAGTGAACATAACAAATAAATGACATGGCGGAATAGAAAATACAACAATTAATATCTAGATTAGATCTCAGGCTAATATAAAAAAAAATTGTATGGTTTGACTACTTAACTTTTTGAAGAAAAGCAATTTCATTTGCTCCCACTAATGGATTGATACGCACGTAGCAATGAATCTATCATTATTGACTTAATGAAATACTTTGGAAATTACATGAATATTGTTTGATTTTTTAATATGGAGTGCACTTTTTTTTTTACATTATTAATTTGCACTATTTTTATGCATATATATATATATATATATATATATATATACTATGTTCAGAACACGATTAATATAATATTGTAGTTTGTACTCCGTATCTAAAACTTTAGTATATTAGTGTTTACTACGACTACAAAGTCTGCACTTTTTTTTTGACATTATTTTTTTTTAATATGGGTTCACTTTTTTTTTTTGATATTGCTTGATTTTGTTAATATGGGGTCCACTTTTTTTTACAATGAGTTTGGAGATGGTGGGTTCCACTTTTTTTTTTTTTTTTTTTTTTAATATTGCTTGATGTTGTTTAGTATGAGTCCACCCTTTATAGGGTGCACTTTTTTTTTTTTGACATTATTAGTTTGTACTATTTTTGTGCATATAATATATATACATATATTATGTTCAAAACACGATTAATATAACAATGTAGTTTGTGCTCCGTATCTAAAACTTTATTATATTAGTGTTTGCTACGAATACAAAGCCAGCACTTTTTTTTAACATTATATTTTTTATAATATGGGTTCACTTTTTTTTTTTTTTTTTTTTTTTATATATATTGTTTGATTTTGTCAATATGGGATACTATGTTCAAAACACGATTAATATAATATTGTAGTTTGTGCTCTGTATTTAAAACTTTATTATATTAGTGTTTGCTACGAATACGCACGTGACAATGAATCCATCATTATTGACTTAATGAGATACTTTGAAAATTACATGAATATTGTTTGATTTTTTAATACGGGATGCACTTTTTTTTTGACATTATTAATTTGCACTATTTTTTTAATATTATTTGTTGTTTAATATATATGGGGCCCACAATTTTTTTTATTAAATTGGAACAGATATATATATATTAGAATTATGGGGCCCACAATTTTTTTTATAAGTAGTTGTTGTTTTTAATATATATGGGTGGGGCCCACAATTTTTTTTTATTAAATTGGAAACGGACGATGAGAAAGTGAGCCCCAACCGGCTCTTCTTAATAGTAGAAAAATATTATAGTAATAGTAATAGTAATATTCCCATGCCATATTTAGAAGTTTAATTGTTTTTGGAGATCTTTTGAAAATGAAATATTTTGATTAGAGCTTTAAGGATCCGGCTCACCTCCAGCAACTCATCTTTCCATTGAGAAAAGGCCATAAATAGTCCCTTATCTATACGAGTAGGTCTAAAATGATCCCTTAACTATATACTTACCGGTTTTAGTCCTTTAACTATTCAAAAACTTATCAAATTTGGTCTCCATCTATTTTTTTATACAAACAGCGTACAAACTCATAAACCTTCGTGAGATTAATCGTTAAACCATTCCTCAGACCTATATTTCTCTCTCCCTACTTCTTTTTCCTCAAGTTCATTCTTTAACCTCAACTTTTTTCCTCAAGTTCTCTCTCGCGTTTTGTAACCGACGGACTGCGTCGGTTAAAACCAACTCAGTCCGTCGGATTTGTTAAAAAAAAAAATTAAAAAAACCGACGGTCTCACGTTGTTTTTTTTTTTTTTTTTTTTTTTTTTGAAAATTAAAGAATGAAATGTAGGAACTTGGAGTCAAACCCGGCTATGTTCCTTGGCATTAAAGGGCTTTACCACTAGACCACTGATAGTTTTTGTTCATATACTTACATTGATTTAATTTATACTGTTTTTTCACTCTAAAAATCGACGGACTCCGTCTCCGTCGGTTTTTTTATAAAAAAATAAAAAATAAAAAATAAAAATAAAAAACCGACGGACTCCATCAGTTTATTTTAGAAAATAATATAACAAATAATTATATTTTTTCGCGCATTTTTGTGCAAAAAATAATCGACGCAGTCCGTCGGTTTTCTTAAAAAAAATATTTAAAAATATTATTGAAAAAACCGACAGAGTCTGTCCGTCTTTCCGTCGGTTTTTTTTTTCTGTCAATTTTTACCAGTTTTTTTTATTTTTAAATTTTAAAACAAGAGGAGCTTGAGGAAAAAGAATTAGGGAGAGGAAATATAGGCCTGAGGAATGGTTTAATGATTAATTTGACGAAGGTTTATGAGTTTGTACACTGTTTGTATAAAAAAAAAAAAAAGACCAAATTTGATAAGTTTTTTAATAGTTAAAGGACTAAAACCGGTAAGTGTATAGTTAAGGAACCATTTTAGACCTACTCCCATAGATAAGAGACTATTTATGGCCTTTTATCTCTTTCCATTTGATCCAGTGCCATCTTAAATAACTTACACTTACACGTGTCCACATGATTATTCGATGGACTAGATCCATTTTATTAACCAAATAATATTAACTCTAGTTAGCAATTCTCTATCTTCACCTCTTTCCTCTTTGCTGCCAGCAGCAACTCTAGTGGATCTCTCCATTAAAGATATTCAGTTCTGCAAACTTCAGAATATAGTCTTTTTTGCTTTATTCTCAGTTTCTCACCAATATCAAACAAAGACCATTTCCCTCCCCCGTAAAGTTCTCAAGAAAAAGCGGAGAACAAGATCCAAAGTATTCACTTGGGTTATGAAAATTCACAGATCCAAGTAAGGAGAGTAAATTCAACTAGTTTGAGGCTTGTTTAGACGGAAATGGTGATCTGACAAAGCTTAGTGTCTTCTTGGAACCAACGGAATTTTCAACTTGGGGTTTCACCATAATAATATAACTAAAGGAGCGTGAAAAACTGGAAATTGAGGGGGAAAAGTTAGAAAAGTTGTTGTCTTTTGCTGCAAAATTTGGAGTTTCTCATTATCATTACATCTTGAATTCTTCTTTTCCACTTGTAATCATAATTATAATTGGAACTTTAATTTCAACAAGTGGTCACTCTCTCCTTCTCTAAGTTTCTATTCTGAGATACCCTTTTTATCTATGTGCATGTCAAAGACTACACATGAGATTTTAGCTTTTGGGGATTTTGAGACCAGCCCAAAGTAGCTTTGATTATTTCATCTTGTTGTTTTCTGTGGATAGATTTAGAAGCAGCGAAGGGAGGAGAGAAACACTGCTAACCCTGGTTAAGATAATTACTTGGTTAATAAGATGAATCTTAACCATTAAATAATTAAATGAACACGTGTAAACCAGTCAAAGCTGCACTAGACCAAATAGAGAGATGAGTTACCGGAGATGAGCCGCATCCGACCTTTAAAAGTTGAGACTCCCAGGAGCCCGTTTGGATAGACTTATAAGTTGCTTATAAGATGTTACAGCTTTTTTAAGTGTTTGACTGGTCAATTTATAAGTTATTTTGTGTTAAAATAAATTTAAAAAATAATTTGACCCGACTTAGTTTATCTAAAGTATCTTATATAGCTTTTTTGAGCTTACAAGCAGCTTTTTTTAAGTCCATTCAAAGAGGCTCCAAATCCAATAGTCATTAGTCAGCGTTGGGAACTCCCTAATTTTATCTCTCTTTTGACCTTTTTTATATTTTGAAGGAAAGAACAATAGGATATATTAATTGCTAAAAGTCCGTATTGAATAATGCGGAGTCTATACAGGTCAGTACTTTTCCGTAATACCGATCTGTATGAATCAAGCAGCACGCATCATATTAAATTGATCATCCACTGGATTATAAAATCCTTTTAAGACCGACGCGGTTCAATAATTGGTCCTGGTTGTACCAATGATCACAACCATCAATTAATATAGTACAACAATAACCAAATCATTTTGCAGTACATTCGCCATTAATTACGTATGAGTATGAAACTAGAGACTTCACCAATTCTAACGGTTACATTTTCATCAAGTAGATGAAAAATCTATGTCTTTAGCTTGAATATATTGACCATGAGGTACATTTGATGGACGTAAAAAAAAAAAAATTACAAATAAAGTTAACGTGTCTACTTTAATTGTTGGTTGGTGGCAATTTTTTTTTTTTTTTCATTCGGTGTCCGGTATCCGCATTAAAGTTCGATTATATCCGAATTTGTGCCATGTAGGATTCCATTCGGGGGGAAGCGCTCCCTATCAAGGGTTTGTGGCAACTTGAAAAACTATTTATGTTTCGCCTTTTCAATATTAAATTGCAACTGCAAAATTGTCATCCAAAAAATTATTGGAAAGACATATTGTATGTTCAAGATTTTAAAGCGGAGAAAAGCAATCTATATCCAACTTGGGTTCGATTGCAGTATAAACAAAATGACGAACGTAAATACAAATTGTTTACTTACTCTTTAGAAGAGCCAGTTTATGGCACTTTCGTCGTCCGTTTTTTTATATTAAATTGTAGGCCCCACTTATGTTTAATTCCCCACTCATATATATTAAACAAAACAACTATTATTAAACAAAACAACTAATATAAAAAAAAATGTGGGCCACATAATTTTAAGGTGTATATATATCCGTTCCATTTTTTTTTCAAAAAAAGTTATGAGCCCCACATGTATTAAACAATAATTAATATTAAAAAAATAGTACAAATTAATAATATTAAAAAAAATTGCCTTCAAATTAAAAAATCAAACAATATTTATGTAATTTTCAAAGTATCTCATTAAGTCAATAATGATAGATTCATTGCCACGTGCGTTTTCGTAGCAAACAATAATATACGGAGCATAAACTACAATGTTATATTAATCGTGTTTTGAATATAGTATCTCTGTGTATATATATATATATATATATATATATATATATTATATGCATAAAAATAATACAAACTAATAATGTTCAAAAGGGTGGGCTCTATACTAAACAACACCAAGCAATATAAAAAAGGAAAAACTACGTATATATACATGTTAAGGAGAAATATTTACGAAACGTAACGATAGTTTTCCTTATTTACAAAACATAACGATATATTACGAAACATGACATATATATTTTTAATTTTTTTTTTCTCAAAGGCTTAAAAAATTACCTCAAATTTCTGTGTATGAAAGTTGTATGAGAAATGTATGAAATATGTATGTGTGGGCGAAATTTTTAATATAATTTTCATATACAAAATTTTGAGCGAAAACTTTAAGCCTTGAATATTGTATGAAAATTGTTACAATGTTATTGTAGTTATATTAATTTTCCAGAAACCTAATATGAACTTTTATATACAAAAAATGTCAATGAAATTCTAAGTCTTGAGGGAGATATACACATTTCATACTATTGTCATGCATAAAATTTTGAGCGTAATGTTTAAGCCTTGATCAAGATATACACATTTCATACGTTCTTCATACATAAAATTTGATCGAACTTTTTAAGCCTTGAGCAAGATATACACATTTCATACATAAAAAATTGAGCGATTATTTTAAGTCTTGAATATTGTATCAAAGTTGTATACAATGTTATTGTAGTCGTATTAATTTTACAGAAATCTAACATGAATTTTATATACGGTAATGTGAGCGAAATTTTAAGACATGAGCAAGATACAAATTTCATATTGTTTTTATACACACAATTTTGAGCGAATTTTTTAAGCCTTGAACGAGATATACACATTTCATACCGTTTTTATACACTAAATTTTTAGCAAACTTTTTAAGTCTTGAGCGAGATATACACATTTCATACAAATTTCATACATAAGTTTGTGAGCGAAAAAAAATATTAATTTTTTTTAAAAAAATTAAAAAATATTTAAAAATAATTTTTTTAAAAAATAAAAAATTTTAAAAAAATAAAGCATGTTTTGTATAGGATTTGTAATGTTATGTTTTGTAAATATAAAACTATCTTCACGTTTCGTAAATATTTCTCCTTAAAATGTATATATATGTCAAAGACCTATAAAAAATAAAATTAAAAAAAAAACTATATAAAGCATGGGTTTAGACCCATGCTTCGTCGTCCATTGTCCTTAAAAAAAAGGAGTGGGCTCCATACTAAATAACATCGAGCAATAAAAAAAAAAAGGAAGAAAAAAGTGGAACTCACCATCTCCAAACTCATGGGAAAAAAAAAGTGGACCCTATATTATCAAAATCAAGCACTATAAAAAAAAAAGTGAACCCCATATTAAAAAAATATAATGTTAAAAAAAAGTGTTGGCTTTGTATTCATAGCAAACACTAATATAATAAAGTTTTAGATACGGAGCACAAACTATAATGTTTTATTAATCGTATTTTGAACATAGTATATGTATATATATTATATGCATAAAATAGTACAAACTAATAATGTCCCAAAAAAAAGTGCATCCCATAAAGGTTGGAACTCATACTAAACAACATCAAACAATATAAAAAAAATAAATTGGGACCCACCATTTCCAAACTTACTGTAAAAAAAAAGGTGGACGCCATATTAATAAAAGCAAACAATATATATATAAAAAAAAAAGTGAACACCATATTAAAAAAAAATAATGTGAAAAAAAAGTGCAAACTTTGTATTCGTAGTTAACACTAATATACTAAAGTTTTAGATACGGAGTACAAACTACAATGTTATATTCATCGTGTTTTGAACATAGTGTGTGTATATATATATATATATGCATAAAAATAGTGCAAATCAATAATGTAAAAAAAAAAGCGCACTCCATATTAAAAAATCAAACAATATTCATGTAATTTCCAAAGCATCTCATTAAGTCAATAATGGCGGATTCATTGTCACGTGCGTATCAATCCATTAGTGGGAGCAAATAAAATTATTTTTCTTCAAAAAGTTAAGTAGTCAAACCATACAGTTTTATTTTTATTTTTTATATTAGCCTGAGATCTAATCTAGATATTAAACTGTTATATTTGTTATTCCGCTATGTCATTTATTTGTTATGTTCGGTAAAATAAATATACTTAAAATATTTATACTTTAAAATAACATAGAATTTAATTACTTTTTTATTTTTATTCCTACTCTAATAAATGTGAAAAGAGATTAATGTCGTAAAAAAATATATCAAATGGAGATCAAATAATGACTAAGGTAAATTACTCAAATTATAATTCTAATCGACGTTTTCTTAAAAAATCATGCAAAAGACAACATGACAAATAAAATGAGATAAAAAATAATAAGTATTTTACACCTTTAAATTAATCGAATTAAAATTGAAAGTATCAACTGATGCTTAAATATTGCTATTGTTTTATCTCAAAGAGAGAAAAATAGTTTCCTTTTAAACAAGTCTTCTCTTTTAAAAAATATTAATAAATTTGCCGATTTTGTATTCATAACAAACATTAATATAATAAATTTTTAGATACGAAACACAAACTATAATTATATATATATATATATATATATATATATATATATATATATATATATATATATATTCAAAGACAGCTACATACACATAAATGCATTATAATGTAAAGTGTTGGGCCCGTGCGCAGCACGGACATAGACCGTCTAGTTTAATCATATAATTGGGTTGATATACAACAAAAGACAACCAACTGAAGCAAATATTTGATGATATGTTCTATATTGCACAAGGAAAAGTCAACGGTCTTGGGATGAGATAGTCCGAATTTCAAAAAGTCACAATTCACAATTCAAACTACACTTTTATGAATTTGAGTTTAATGATGACCTTTTCTCTTTTGTAAAGTTAGTACACGTTCATTCTTTTAGTACATAAAAAATTAAAGTAGTCCTAAAAATTGTTCTCTTGAATATCATGGTCAGAGCTTGAAAACAGGCAACTTAACAAATCAATTAAAGTAAAAAAAAAAAGAAGGGAGAGATCTCGTGGCTGGTCGGCACAGAGGGGCGTCAAAAACCATGAGAGAACACAAGTTGATAATAATTAAAGTTGACTATGGTAGACAATTAATATAAGCTGCCATGTGTATTTTAGTAAAATATACCTTCAGATATATTAAGTTTTTACGTGTAAAAGACTATGGCAAAAACGTAGTGTGAAAACTACAAAGTTTGGACCAATTGGAACAATTTTCAGATGCGCTTCATGCATATTACAATACTTACTCCTGTTACCCACGTGCACCTTTAAGTTTGTATTAGAATGACTTCTTTACATTTTTCAACATAGGTTAAAACTCAATAGATTTCATTCCAAGTTACTACTAGAATTATACTGGTGGGAGGAATAGATAAACATGTTATCCCAAGTCATAACTCCTAATAGAGATTGCTTTTTTTTTTTTTGTTCCTTTCTAAAATATAAACTTAATATGTGCATTATAGAGTTAGGATAAATCAGTTATCCCTACTCGGCTCCACCTCTATGCACATGCAGTAGTATCTGCCATGTGCAACCTTATTATTTGAATAGGAAGTAAAGTAACTTTATGTAGAAGAAAAGTGCATTTTCCCTTTAAATTCTCCTGACATCATAAAATATATATATATATATATATATATATATATATATATGAAATGGGGACCCATACTCATGCAGTTTATGTAGACGTTTAATTTCTTGTCCAAGGTGTCTTCGTTACCACATGAGGCCACAAACAAACAAACACTGACAATAATTAAAAAAGCATCATCGTTGATTCGTTTCCCTATAACTTCAAATCATATTCATCAACTTGCCTTCTTCATTTTTTTATATTTATTTTTCCAGAGCACCTTCATTTCCTCAAAAAAAAAAAAAAAAAAAAAAACTAAGCACCCATAAAATCTCTTTGTTTTTACCATTTTCATATGATTATTCCTCTAAATTTTCAAGCTTTTGAAGTCTAAAAGACCATGCCAAGATACTCCAATTTGTTTCTCATCTTGTTTACCATAGTCATTTGTTTTACTGCAAGCAACATTAAAGCACAAACTGGTCAACTTCCTAAAGATGAAGGTAAAAGGATTTTAACTTTTCTTTTTTTTTAGGTAATGTATGTTAAAAAAAAAAAAAGAAAGTTGATACTTGATACCCATTACTTTGATTAATTGCAGTTGAAGCTCTTGAAGAAATTGCTGATCAGTTGGGGAAAAAAGATTGGGATTTTAAGCTAAATCCTTGTGATGGGAACTCAAATTGGAGCACACCGAAAAGGAAAGATATGCCTCAGTATAATAATACTCTTGTCTGCAATTGCACTTTCCCTGGTAATATTTGTCATGTTGAAAGCATGTAAGTCTCCATTTCTCTATTTCAAATAAATGTGTTTTGTTAAGTAATACTCCCTTTTCCATCTGTTTCAATTTATCCGTGTTACTTTCCTTTTTAATCCGTCTAACGAAATGTCAGATTCTTTTTCTTGACAACTCGATTTCAACTTTCCATGAGATATGTTTAAGACCACAAGATTAAAGTATATGGAGTATTTTGTAATTTAATTTAAAGACCACAAATTTTTTTTTTTTTTTTTTTTTTTTTTTTAACTTTCTTAAACTCTGTGCCAAGTCAAAACCAAACTAATTGATACGGAGGGAGTAGTGCATTTTTTCCATAGTTAGTTAATTAATTTGATGAAGTAATGAGAATTGCTGTGTTAGTATAGTTCTGCCAACTTTAAAGCTGTTTCAGTTTAGACCCTTCACTGAATTTTTCTTTGGAAGCAGCTCAATTTCTTTAGGGTTTAAATGTCCAGATTAAACTGGTAAGGACGAAATTTTAGGTATATTGGGAAAATCCTCAGGATTTTGTTTTTCAAAGACCACAAGTCAGGAAAAAAGGAAATTGAGGTCCTTATTAGTTTGGATTACTTCTGCTGGTTTGGTTGATATGTCGATGAAAATAAAATTTGGTAAATGGTATTAGGTACCTTATTAGTTTGGATTATTTCTACTGGTTTGGTTGATCTCCCGATTAAATGAAATTTGGTAAATGGTATTAGGTTATTGTTAGAATGTCATTTTTTTTATGTGAATATTCAAATATCACATTGAAGGGGAGCCTTGGCGCAACTGGTAAAGTTGCTACCATGTGATCAGGATGTCACGGGTTCGAGCCGTGGAAACAGCCTCTTGTAGAAATGTAAGGTAAGGCTGCGTACAATAGACCCTTGTGGTCCGGCCCTTCCCCGGACCCCGCGCATAGCGGGAGCTTAGTGCACCGGGCTGCCCTTTTTTTTTAATTCAAATATCACATTGATGAGCATGGATTTATTTGTTGAATAGTGACTTAGCATTATGAAACTGATTGAGATCATGTAAACTGGACAGGCTTATTTCTAATATCTCTAGTAATTCTGACAGCAGCTGCTCTAATTGTTTAACAGATTTCTCAGAGGACAGGATCTCACAGGTGGCCTCCCTGCATCTCTGGCAAAGTTACCATTTCTGAAGAAAATGTACTGAGAGCATCCAGAACAATTGTTAGAAAATCAGTTCGAATTTTACGTTTTTTATAATCATTCTGGTTTTACCTTTTCTGCAGTGATCTCAACCGCAACTACTTAAGTGGTACGATCCCCCCTGAATGGGCAGCAACCAAGCTGGAATTCATGTGAGGCAATTTATTTATTAGGCATTGAAATGTATACCTTCGATTTGAACTCTCATGAATTGAATGTTTTCAGGGTTATTTCTAATAATCGGCTATCTGGACCAATCCCAAAGTACATAGGAAATATGACCTCACTTACGATTATGTAAGTTCCCTTGCTTCCACTTTTCTCAGATGGACCAACTGTACATGAATACTTGAAATTTCCTGAAGTCATCATAATTTTTCAGGTCTTTGGAAACTAACTTGTTTAATGGATCTCTTCCAGCAGAAGTAGGGAATCTGGTCAGTTTACAGAATCTGTAAGTCTTCCTTACTCTTCTTTTTTCCTAACTAATTTAATAAGTCAATTTACTGTTTGTTTTTTGTGGAAGATGTGATCGTGAATTAAAACTCAAATGAAGCTAAGAAATAGAAAGGAGATGGTGGTTGAAGGAGTAGACTATGACAATCCAAAATGAGATGTTTTGAGAGCCAACCATTGTCGCCTGGAGACCTAGAGCCTCATTTTATGCTAAGGACCACCTCTGAGGTGGAAAGGGTTCGTAGTCGTGCTAAGTTAAGATTCTAGTCTAAGCACCTTTGTAGGATGCAGTTCTTTGCAAGGTCTACAAGCAGTGGTGTTTTTCTTGATGAAGAGAGTTATGCTTCCATACTTGGTCACCCTCCATCAATAAGACATGAGGAAACCTTATTAGGTCATAGCTTATGTCGTCAATGAGGGCTTGTCATATTCGATGATAAACACATTTCTGTTGTCTAAGCAAGAAATGCAAAAAATCGACTTGCTTCTGAGAGCTTTAAGTGAGAAGCGAGATACCGTGTACCTTCTGCAAAGTGAAGCGTATAATTTAGGGAAGCAACAATATATTACCTAACATATGGAGATTTGTATTTGTAATATCAAAACTGCAATTGACACTACTACTTTCAATATCATATTCAGCAATAACAAAATTAATTCAAAGAACTCTTACTAAACATGATTAATGTACATGTATAAAGATGTCAGAATAGAAAATCAAATAGAGAGGACAAACAAGGAAAGGAGAAAGAAATTATTTTGACCAGATGAGAGAGAAGAGTAGAAAAAAATGCAAATATTGAAGTTGAAAAGAAGAAGAAGACCAACACAGAAGGCGAAGACGAAAACAACAACATACCCAGTGTAATCCCACAAGTGGGTCTGGGGAGGATAGTGTGTACACAGAAGGACAAGAAACATAAGAAAGAAGCAAATCTAGAAAAAACAGAGTAGAAGAACAGTCACAGTAAACCCGAGAAGAAGAAGAAGAATAAAGAGACAATGAAGAGATCACTAAGCATATGAAGAGAGGAGTCCTAGTACTCAAATAACAAAAGGGTCTTTTTGTTTCCCCCTTTTCATTTTTAAAGTCAAATTCAAACAAAACAACTGCTGCTCACGTAAGACGCTTTGCATGTTACTGATTGAAGCCCACGCTTCTTCAAAGTTGTTTTACTTCACCATGCTTAGCAAGGACATGTTTTACTTCACCATGCTTAGCAAGGACACCTTTTCCAATAGCTTATTCCCTTTAAATGAAGGAGTGGTTGCCTTTAAATTATAGTGTGTTCCTACAAGAGCAGATCAAGTGTGAGCTGGATTTCATTCTAAATTCTATGAATCTTGATTGGTGCAGTGTTCTCAGTGCTAATAATTTCACAGGAGAGTGGCCAGTGGAACTCAATAATCTGACGAAATTGATTGAACTGTAAGTGCATTTGAATGTACATCTAAGATGAGATTTCTAAGTCTTTTTTCCACATATGTTAATTTGAATTCTTGGCTTTCCCTTTTGGCATCAAGACAGTAGGATAAGCAGTAATAGCTTTGCTGGGAAACTGCCTAACTTTGAGAGCTGGAAAAACCTACAGATGCTGTGAGTATATTCATTTGGTAATATTTGTACAAATTAAAATATTTTGGTAGAAATTAATTTGTAGTATATGCTCTTTTAATAGAGAGATTGAAGGTTCTGGATTTGAAGGACCAATACCCCCAAGTGTATCTGTTTTGACCAGTTTGAATGAACTGTAAGTTTAAGTTTTTTTCTGAAACTTTATTTTGCTTTTTCCCATGTTCTTATGATTAAGCTAAGTAGAAACCAAGATAATTAACACTATGATGATGCATATACAGAAGAATCAGTGACCTGAAGGGAGGTGCTTCAAAATTTCCGCCACTTAGAAACATGACTGGCATGACTAAATTGTGAGTACTTAATAATTTGAGAATTGCAAGTGGAGATTCCAACACTTCCTTTATCAGAGGAAAGTCATATCTCTGAAACTGTGTTTTGATTGCAGGGTTTTGAGAAGCTGTAATATACAAGGGAATATTCCTGATTTTCTAGCTGAAATGAGCGAATTACGGTTTCTGTAAGTCCGCTACTTTCAATGGATTTTAGAATTTATTTTAAATTTTTTCCTTAATGATCTCTTTTTTTTCCTTTTCCTGTTATACAAGCTGTGTCCAATCAATTAAAGCAAGACGTTTTGTGCATGTCTGACCCTCCTCAGGACTCTCTCGTTTTCTTCCTTTCCTTCTACATGCCTCCACTTTTTGAATAGGAGAGGCAGAGGGTTGTTGGATCTTGAATAAATGCAAACAACATACCTCACTTTCTCTATATGGAACAATGTTCTTACTTTCTTGAAATAAAATGATCTTCTTGTACAAACCTGTCATCGGAGCTATCGTTTTCCCTATCCTTTATCTAAACTTAATTAAGCTTTTAACAATTGTGCTATAGTTTGCTCAGCTATATGTGATTGAGCATTGTTTTGGGTTTGACTCTGTTTATTGTTCATTGTCAGAGATCTGAGTTTCAACAAGCTTGAAGGAGGAATCGCAAATCTCGAAGGCCTGACTAACTTGGAGGCCACGTAAGTCAGAACAACATGAAGATTCCTATAATTATATGTGGAAATGTTTCTTTTGCATCTCTGTTTCATTATATTAGTCTTACTATATGAGTGTTGATGGTCCATCCATCAATCTTCTGTATCCTTTCCAATTGCCCAAGCCCTTTTCTTTGTTTGAAGGAAAGCAGAAAATAGCCTCAATGACCAAAACAATCTTAGATGACAAATGCCTTTACATGATATTTCTTATTTTTTGCCCACAAAATTTTAAGATTTTGATGTTAGATGGTTTGTTTATAGCTCGGTAGTATTCTCTCCATGAGCTGCACACAAAAATGAGTCTTGATTTGACTGGAGATCTCTTTCCATTTTTGTGTCTAGCTGATAGATGGGGTCATATTCTTGAACATGCAATACAGATATTGCATTTCAAATTTGTGATCTCCTAGTTAAATCAAATATTTGCTGCGTGCTAGGTATCTGACTGGCAATGGTTTTGTTGGGCGAATTCCAGAGTGGCTTATTACTCGAGACACCAGATAGTAAGTATAATTCTTTTTCTTGCTTTTGCCTATACACTAGTTATTCTTTTGCACTCAATTTAGAAAAGGACATGTATAGCTTCAGCATAGGATTATATAACAGGGTGACAGATAGAGAAGGAAGCAGTAAATGTCACAACCAAATGTGGTTGCTCGCATAGAGAATCAGATTAAAAAGTCATTCATTGTTCTCTAGTCCAGGACTTGAGTTCTTAAGTCTTGGCCTTCATGAGTTTTTTGTGAAAATGAATTGGATCATAGATAGGCAATACATAAAGATATTCAGATTTAACTAGCTGACTTGTCATTAATTTAATTGCATTTAAATCTGTCTTCTCTAAGTGAAGGTCCCTCTCATTAGATTGAAAATAATTGATGAACTCTTAACCATGTCGGATACCTTTGATGCAGCGTGATAGACCTTTCCTACAATAAGTTCGATGAGAGCTCTGAACCATCTACCTGTCGGGACAACCTGTATGATCCTTGTGTTAAATTTTGTCTTTTCTCCTATATTCTTTTATGTACATACGGTTCAGATGATTCCATGTTTGGTTTTCTTTTCTTATCAGAAACTTATTCAGAAGCTTTAAGGCCAGGAATTTTGTGTAAGTGTTAACGTCAAATAAACTGTTGACTATTATTCTCTTGAAAAGGAGTTATCCTCTTTGACACCTCTTTCAACTACTTCAGAGAGAACGGGAAGTGCTTGTCAATGAATCCATGTTCAGAGGGTGAGTACTCACTGTTTGCAGAGCTTTGAATTCTACCCTCTCCATTTATGTATTTTGTTTGATATTGTTCCATTATGCAGTAGTTTATCAGCTTCTTGTTGACAATATATAGGAAGAACTAGCAAGGCATAATTTGGTTCCTTTGGTAAACTAGTTAGATCATGGAAAACATTGACGCACTAGATAGTTTTTATGACAATCTACAAGAACTGAACAGTTTTGTCATTGTCTTATATTTCTGAAATATATTCATTATCTCCAGTAACCTTTCTCTGGTTTGAATATTGCAGACAAGTACTCGTTGCACATAAATTGTGGTGGAGGAAGAGTAGCTATTGGAGACACTACTTATGAAGCAGATGAAGACTCAGCAGGTGCTGCAAAATTTGTTTACTGGAAAGGGAACTGGGGAGCCAGCAGTACAGGACACTTCTGGGATCGTATCATATCGTTGAATGACTACAAAGCAGATAATGTATCTGCTATCAAGGGAGACGAATCTCAGCTCTACATGACAGCTCACCTCTCCCCTTTATCTTTGACTTACTTTGCACGTTGCTTAGCAAATGGAAGCTACAGTTTGACACTTCATTTTGCAGAAATAGTTTACAGAGACAACCGATCTTTCCAAAGTCTTGGAAGACGGATATTTGATGTATACATACAGGTGAACCAACATGTCAGAGAACTAGAATATGGTAAGATATCCAATTAACTGCAGCTGATTTTGTTTAACTGGATGCAGGACGAATTGAAGCTTAAAGATTTTGATATTGAAAGAGTAGCCGGAGGAGTTGATAAAGCTTTGAAACAAAAGTTTAATGTTACAGTAAAAGATAAAACTGTACAGGTGCGCTTTCAGTATGCTGGGAAAGGAACTACAGCAATCCCAAGCAGAGGAAGCTATGGTCCTTTAGTATCTGCCATCTCTCTGGAAGCTAGTAATACTCTCTGTCTTCACTTTCATTTCTTATGTGTAGCATCTCTTCTCTTCTTCTCTGTCAAATAGCGAGACTAAGTCTTTTTTACAAAAGTTGCTCACCTTTGCATCTTATGCAAAAAGTAAGACCTTTTCGGAGTTGGAATCCGTACAAGACTATGATTATATATTTGAAGCTCTAGAAGATATTGATTAAATTTTGTCTTGTTGAATAAGTTATGCATAATATCTATGATTTCCGGCATACAAGTAAATTCCAGGGCGTCTAACATTCTTGAACATTTTGTTCTGTAACTAGACTTCAGGCCCCCTCCTCCGCCAGAGACCTCTTCTAATCAGAAAAAGAGGATTCGAATTGTAGCTGCAGCGCTGATGTCAGCATTAGCTCTCATTCTGATGATTCTCTTTGTTGCTTGGAGGAAAAGAAGAAACAGGAAATTGATGGAACCAGGTGATTCTAAACCTCAATTTTTGTCTATGCCTGACAAATAGAATGTAATTAGAACTTTTCTCTGTTGCATTCTACGTGGTTCTTCGAGTTGTATCAAAATGAAGTGACAAAGAGTGGTTTTTTGCAAATTGAAGTGAATGTGAATCATTGTACAAATGGAATACTAGGTGAAGTTATTATTTTGGAAAACTTCCTGCCACATTAAACTTATATGCCTATATGCTATTCAAAATCATGATTTCACTAGTTAGAGGTTAGGGAAGACAAGGATGATAGATATGGGTTTGAAGGTGCAAACTTTCCATAACTTTTTGTATGCTTTTCAAGCCAAAATGTTCTTTCATTTATCTTGTGGGAAACTAACATCCTAAACTTGTTCTTTTACTGTTTTGTAGAATTAAGAGGACTAGATCTGCAAACAGGTATATTTACTTTCAGACAAATTAAAGCTGCCACAAGTAACTTTGATGCTGCAAACAAGCTTGGTGAAGGTGGATTTGGTGCGGTCTACAAGGTGAATATGTATAGGAATTCAAATAACTCTTCCTTCTTACCCCCCTCCTCTGGAATTCCTAATGGATGCTATCGCAAAACATTTATGAACTTCATGCATTTTTTTAATGCTCAGGGTACACTAGCAGATGGTACTATAATTGCTGTCAAGCAGCTTTCATCCAAGTCAAGACAAGGGAACCGTGAATTTGTAAATGAAATAGGCATGATGTCAGGTTTACATCACCCAAATCTCGTCCGACTCTACGGATGTTGTGTTGAACGGAACCAACTTTTACTAGTTTATGAGTACATGGAGAACAATAGCCTATCCCATGCTTTGTTTGGTAAGTGCTATTTTCATGGATTACTTAGGTACAAGTTAAAAAGGACACTGGGCAAAAAAAAAAGTTTGGTGATCCCATTCTCCACCAATAATGTTCTCAAGTTTATATCTTCATCTATGTGCACATATACGTGCAAATATGTGTGTGTGTGAATTCGTGTGAGTATGGGCCTAGTTTCAATTTCACAGTAAATTGCAGGTCCTGATGACTGTCGACCAAAATTTGACTGGCCAACTAGGCAAAAGATCTGTGTTGGCATAGCTAAAGGCTTGGCTTACCTACATGAAGAATCACCTCTGAAGATGATTCATAGAGACATCAAAGGAACAAATGTACTCCTTGACAAAGACCTAAATCCAAAGATCTCGGACTTTGGTCTGGCCAAACTTCACGATGAGGAGAAAACACACGTCACCACCAGGGTTGCTGGGACTATGTGAGTTTCTAAACTACTATAATTGATTAATCAAATTTTAATTGTTCTATATACTCCCTTTTGAATGTCATCCTTCCATTTTAGGTCGTATCAGTTACTTCACTTTTTCCTGAATGTAATCTTTACTCCTCGGTATATAATTCCAAAAGGTTATGGCTAGCACCTTACTGATCCCAAGAGTTCAACAGGTTAAAAAGGTTATTTATCATTTTACATTTTTCTTCAAAGCCACTCATCTTTTGAAAATCCATGTTCAAACTTATTATTATTAAAATGATCTGAACTATTTCAAAGACCTATCATATTACAACTATGATAAGCTAGTAGATGTCAATCATTATTCTCTTCAAAATCATGTAAGTCGAACTACGGCAGTCAATTTTATAGTGGAAGGAGTAACAAATACTTCTGCTGTCCATTTTTACCTAGTGTTGAGGTAAATAGTATTAGTTTAAGCCTTCTAGGTAACTCCTGTTCAGTCAAGCTTGCATGAGTATAACTTGTTAATTTGTTTTGCAGAGGTTATATGGCCCCTGAATATGCACTCTGGGGTTATTTAACACATAAAGCAGACTTGTACAGTTTTGGGGTGGTTGTATTAGAACTAGTTGCTGGGAAGAACAACATGAAATATAATCCTGATGAGAATTATGTCTGTCTTCTTGATTGGGTAAGAAATCAGCATCTCTTGATATCAGCTCCATGAATAGTGAACATTTAAAGCACGTCTTCGTTTGCTTGATGAGAACTTTATTTTATCATAAACGAATGTGTATTGTTGATCAAGTAGACTTGGTAGTATTTCAAAAAAAAAAAAAAAAAAACATAGACCAAAAAGTATCTTCCGCAAGTTTTCCATTTCAATCATTGTACTTCTTTCAGGCCCTGGTTTTACAAAGAAAAGGAAAGTTTTTGGAGCTAGTGGACCCAAGGTTAGGTTCCAATTACAACAAGAAGGAGGCATTGAGGATGATTAAAGTGGCCTTACTATGTACTAATCCATCTCCAGCACTAAGGCCAAACATGTCTGCAGTAGTGAACATGCTTGAAGGTCGTTTGGATGTTAATGATTCTAACTTAGATTCAACCGTCCACGATGATGGATTTAATTTTCAAGGACTAAGAGACAAATATGATGAGACGCAAGTTACTTCTAGTGAAAACCGATCACTCTTTTGTTCAACTGACACAAAGCATACTGATCGATCTTCTTCTGCCTTCCCTTCTACATCTACCTCTAAATAAGTCTTTCTTTTTGCTCGATGTTGTATTATAAAAGAGGAAAAACGACGGAGGAGGAAATGTTGATCCTACCACAATGTATATTTTAATTATTGCTTTCCACACTGAGTTAATATTTGGTCATAGATTGTTCTATGCTTCTGTCATTTTTTCGTTTAATTGACACCCTAATTTTGATGCTTTAGAGTAATCAGAAAGAAGAAATAGTAATGCTTTGGAAGGAGTTTACGTTACAATTTCTGCCACAGCTATCTCTACAGTGAGCTTTGCAAAAGTTTTGTCATGTATGAAACAGATTCTCCCTTTAATATCCTCTCTTCAAAGACAGAATTTGTACTAGTTTTTTTTTCTTTAAATGGAAAAAGAAAAAAGAGAGGTGACTTTTGGTGGGATTTGAACTCCTTAAAGTTGAAAACTTGCAAGATAATCACTACACTGCAAACGAAATCTTTGTATTGTTAGGAGTATTTGTTTATTAGTTTTTATTGTTCATTCTGATGAATTCTTAGTTTTTGTTTCTTAATCCTTTTTTAGAGGATTAACAAATAAGTATAATAACTGCATAACCATCCGATAAATAACAAATTACTTGCAAGTAATGTATATATGCTGCATGTGAGTTAACTTGCATGCAGCATATATACATCTAAGATTAAATACATAAACTTTTTTTTTCTTTCTATTAATGCCATATATATATATACATACATTTAAGATTTGTAGAACCCTTGCTATTTCTCTTTCTTGGATTTTGGATATCTTATATGGGGCAACTTTCGATAGTTTTTTATGTAATCAAATTCTTAACCAAGAAAGAGTGGTGGAGGTAGAAGACTATGACATAATGGCGTTAGAGATTGCTGCTGCGAAGAACAATATGAAATATGAGAAATTTGTCTGCCTTCTAGATTGGGTAAGGGATCACAATTCCCCATATTAGTTCAATCTAGAGGTAGCAAAATCAAACCATATTTTCGGAGTTTAAATGGTTGGGTTATGACATGTAGCATGTATGTTGATTTGACCCAAAAGGTTGAACATAAAATAACCCGTCAAACTATTGGTCAAAACAGGTCAGACTAGTTTAATCCAACGGGTCAAAATGCAACGCAAAATACATATCTCTTGCATTTCGTTTAAGTCCATTCTGGTGTTTGTATTCAGGCCCTTGATCTACAAAGGCAAGGAAAATTGATGGAACTAGTAGATGAAACACTAGGTTCAGATTGAAAAATATCAGATATATATTTGTGTGCAACTATAGTAAATATGAGGTGAATTGTATTGTACATCCATTGCCAAGTGTATGCATTTATGATTTATAAGGTAAGGCAGATGAGGAAGACCTTGCCCCCGTGTTTAGCACGGAGTAGTAACTCAGTAATAATACTGACATTCATTCATTTACGCTCAACTAATTAGTACTTTTTTCTACAACAAATTAATATCTCGACCATCCAACCTAAGATTAAACGAGGTCCCATTTATGTTATGTTCAATCTTATCTTCCTGTCAATTCCAAGTACTCCCTCCGTTCACTTCCTGGTTTTTGCATATCTCTTGAGAAATACTCTTTCCGGATAAAAAAAAGAGTCCACTTAGCTATTTGCACACCCCTTAAGAAAATAGTCCACTTAGCTATTTGCACACCCCTTAAGAAAATACTAACTCCTAGATAAAAATAGGTTATTTGACTAAACTACCCCTAATTAAATAGGCATTGGAATTTAATCATATAACACTCAATAGGGGCAAATATGGAAAAACAAGGTTAATTCTTTCTTGATTTGCTAAGTGGGCTCTTTTTTTTATCCAAGAAAAAAAGATTAAGTGAACTCTTTTTCTGATCCGGAGGGAGTAATAAATAAAGTGCGTATTTTACCATTATACCCAAATTAATTGTTATACAGTCTTAATCAACTTGGAAAATGATTTGAAATGAGTAATTAATCCTAAGTATAAAATAGAAAAATGTGAACAGATAAAAGTAAAAGTTTATTTTTAATATAGTGGATAAATAAAAATAGTCGGAGGAAGCAATAAATTATTCCAATTTGAGCACAGGTATTTATGCCCCCACTAGATACAAATTCCACTCGACTTTTCAATGCTGAGATACTGTAACATAGTCATCGATCTTTAGTAGGACCAGGCTATAAGAGGCGCGTCTCCTCCATCAGTCTGTCTTGGGAGTATTTGTTACTATGTGAATTATATGACTAGTTCGAAAATATGAGCCCGTTTGGATTGGCTTATAAGTTGGCTTATAAGCTGTTTTCAGCTTTTTTGAGTGTTTGGCTGGCCAGCTTAAAGTCATTTTATGCTTAAAATAAGCTCAAAAAAATAATTAGACCCATTTGACTTAGTTTATCTAAAACAGCTTATAAGCTGAAAACAGCTTATAAGCCAAAAAAAATAAGTTGGACTACCCCAACTTATTTTTTTCAGCTTATAAGTTGCAAACAGCTTTAAGCTGTAAGCCAATCCAAACGGGCTCTATATGTCTACTCCACCCGTCTCAAATTATTTGTTACCCACCTCTTAAGAAAAATTAATCAGGAAGGGTGTTTGACCTACTTTATTTTTGTATATGTCTAAATTATAATCTCTCTTTATTAAATTTTTACTCTATTTATAAGTCATCTACAGTAATGATAAAATTTTACTAAGGGTAAAATAGAGAAAAAATAATTAACTATGCCTTAAACTTCTAAAACGACAAATAATTTGAGACAGATATTTTTAATAATCACGATAAATAATTTGAGACGGAGGGAGTAACATTTGTAGCCATTTTATGTTTCAAAATTGATAAAGCGCAAAAGTATAGTTACATCGTCGTCTCCTTAATGACATTTGACTCAACCGATAACGTGATTAAGTCCGCTTTTAATTGCCTTCGACAGGATGTCTATCCCCTTTTTGTTCACAGATCATTAACTTTCTAACAGTAAAAAAATTTGACTCATGAATGAATATTAAATTGAATATTGATTAAAATTAAGAAGCATGTTTAGTACGACCGAGAGTAATTATGAATGTCTTAACCAGAATTAGATGATACACGATAAGAGGGGGTTGCTCAGATATTAAGCACCCTCCACCTCCAACACGATAGTTAAGTGTTCGAGTCACTAAGAGAGCTAAAAAGGGAGCTCCTGGAGCTAGAGGGCAAAAGAAGAAAATGATATAGTAAATTTATTTATCCTGATAAAAAGTTACTATCTTGAAATCATGACATATTTTAGATGGTTAACTTAACTACCTAATAAACACTTGCCACGTGTAAAAAAAAAAATCAAAATTTGATTGAATCGAAAGTGTGATAGAAATAATTATCTATTCAAGTACTCAATTAGAACAAACCTTAATTCTAGTTTCTAAATGAAATTTGCCGACAAATTTAGGAGATGTGGATGTACTAAGCTAACTTTTATATATCCAACATATAGATTGTTGAAGTTTGGGTAATTTGCACGATTTCCCTTACTCGAAGGTGGTCTTTAATTTTTACCCTTCATCTCAAATATCCCGAGGTTCTGGGTTCGAACCTCGGCTTAGTTAGAAAAAATAATAATTTGCAAGGTAGAATTTTGTAGCAAAATTAGGCCTATTTGGGCAAAAGCTAGGTCTTAAGCCTACTTTAGTAAAATTCCTGCAGATTAAAAAAAAAAAAAAGTCGCAAGACAGACTTTTGCCTTAAGGCACACATCTGGCTTAAGGCACAGACTTTTGCAATTTGCCTAAAGGAAATTTTCGCGAAGCCTTGTCTTGCGATTTTTTTTTTAACTGAGCGGAGACTCAAATCCAAAACCTCAAGATATTTTCAATCACTTTTTTAAGCGAAAAGAAAAATTAAAGACAAGCAATTTGAGGGGCAAAAATTAAAGATTAATTTGTAGGATTACCCTTCGCTGGGGTGGTCTTTAATTTTTGTCCCTCAAAATGGTGGTCTTTAACTTTTGTCCTTCAGGCAGAATTTTGCTTGATAATTTTTTTTGTTACTGACCTGGAATTTAAACTCATAATCGCAGGGTATTAGATGAAGGGCAAAACTTAAGAATTGCCAATTTGAAGGGCAAAAATTAAAGACCACCCCAAACGAAGGGCAATCCGCGCAAAAAAAATTCCAATTTCTCACTCATATGCAGGCCCCCAATTATTGGCTTATATGTACAATTATATTTGAATCAGATTTTATTTAATGTTGAAATTGAGACTGATCAAGCAATAGTAGATCCTTGTACAGAAAATGACGTATCAGACGGCATGCCTCAACTGCACATTCAATTAGCATATCAATAGTTTTTTACATTGATATGCTAAAATGACTTAGAATAATGTAAATAACCTATTCTACGTTGTGGAAGTGCACATATAATGTAAAAAATTTGCGCATTTATAGTTTTTTCTTTTTTTACGGAAAAGGCTAAAATTACCCTTGAACTTTGAAAAATAGTTCATCCATGCCCTTCGTTATACTTTAGGGTCAATTATACCCTTACCATTATACTTTGGGCCAAATATACCCTTGAGTATAACGACGTGCCACATGTCAGTCTCTCAGTGGCCAATTTATTTTCCCTCTTATTTTTTCATCCGGATCAAAGAAATAAAGATCCGACCCAATCAATTTAGTACCCGACCCGTCAATAACATATCATACCCAAATAAAACTAAACTTAACCCGTATCTAACGTTGCTCTCTCTCTCTCTCTAAAAAAAAATGCAGACCATCACTCTATGGTCAGCTATGGAGGTTGGCGCAGCCCGGGTAAAATAGTTTCTAGAGGATTACTACTAGATCACCAACTCTTAGTGATCTCCAGGCAGAGACTTGATAATGTCCGAATCACCTGAAACATCGTCATTTCCACAAGTCAGTCAAACTGAATGCTTCTGTTTACTACTCACAATAAGATTTTACAGAAATGCAATGAATAATCTCAAATATACTTTAACTGGGTCAATGATGCTGAGGCATGACACTGTTAGGATTTAAATCCCAAATCCGACCTTTGTAAGCAGGTTCCCAGGAAAGATTGGAGGGTCACAGCTGGACCACTTAAATACCAACCTCCTTAGACAGAACCTACTTACGCCGTGATGTAAGCGAAGAATAAATAGCACACACAGATTTATAGTGGTTCACCCTCAATGTGAGAGCTACGTCCACGTTGCTGCTGCAGATCTTATTAAAGAAGAAATATTACAAGTGTTTACAACACTCAACCTCACAACCCCAATCCCAATTACACTCAAGAATTTTACCACAGAAAATTCTCTCAAAGACCTTCTCTTACTTAGGCCTTTCACTAAGAGTATTTCTCTTAGATTTTTCCTCTCTTGGGATGTGTATAGCAAATGATCTTAATGATATCTTACAAATGAACCATAAGCTACCTATTTATAGGAATGAATTTCCTATGATGAGGTAAGCGCTTACATCACGACTATTATGAGGTAAGCGCTTACATCACGACTATGTAAACAAAAGAATTGACTTGTTTGGCCAATTCCACACCTAACAAATCTCCCACTTGAAGACTAATTTTAATTTGTCTTCACACTTTGATCGATGCAGCAGCTCTTTCCTACTTTCATACTTCGTGCAGGCCAACTAAAGTTGAGCATAGCTTCAGTTTGTCTATCGTCACTGCCTTTGTCAGCATGTCTGCTGGATTCTGACTCCCTGCGATCTTCTCAAGCACCAGCGCTCCATCTTCCAAAGCTGATCTAATGAAATGGTACCGGAGTTGTATGTGCTTCGTTCGAGCATGGTAAACCGGGTTCTTTGCCAAATGAATGGCGCTTTGGCTATCACAATATAGCACACTTCCCTCGTGGTCCTGATCCAATTCCCGCAGAAAAGATTGTAGCCACATCATTTCCTTTGTGGCCTCCGTCACAGCAACGTACTCAGCCTCACAACTAGAGAGAGCTACTATCTTTTGCAACTTGGAAACCCAAGAGATTGCAGTACCTCCGAAGGTGTAAACATACCCGGATGTGCTCTTTCTGCTATCAATATCACCACCGTTGTCAGCATCAACATACCCTTGCAATCCTGTTTTTGATTTTCGGAAATACAGAGCTGAACTCGAGCTGCCTTTCAGATATCTGAATATCCACTTCACAGCCTCCCAGTGTTGCTTTCCCGGATTGCTCATAAATCGGCTGACAACTCCCACTGCATGTGCAATGTCTGGCCTTGTACATATCATTGCATACATAAGACTACCGATTGCAGATGCATAAGGTATCTTGTCCATCTGCTTCTTCTCATCCTCGGTTGTCGGCGACTGATCCTTTGACAACCGAAAGTGTCCAGCCAAGGGAGTGCTGACTGGCTTGGCATCATGCATGTTAAACCTTTTGATAACTTTCCTCACATATTCTTCTTGTGAGAGTTTGATGCCCTCCTTGCTTCGGTCGATTCTCATCCCAAGGATTTGCTTTGCAGCTCCCAAATCCTTCATTGCAAACTCTTCCGATAACCCTTTTTTCAACCGATCAATCTCCTGTAGGTTTGCTCCTACGATTAGCATGTCGTCGACATAGAGTAGCAGTATCATGTACGAGTCTTCAAATTTTTTTAAGTAACAACAGTGATCTGTCTCGCACCTTGAAAAATCAGCTTTCTTTATAAAGCTGTCAAACTTTAAATACCACTGTCTTGGAGCCTGTTTTAGTCCGTACAGACTCTTTTGAAGTTTGCACACCAGATTCTCCTTTCCTTTGACTTTGAATCCCTCCGGCTGTCGCATGTAGATTTCCTCATCTAGATCACCGTGAAGAAATGCAGTTTTCACGTCCATCTGTTGCAGATGTAGTTTTTCCTTTGCTACCAGTCCAAGAACAGTTCTGATAGTCACCATCTTGACTACGGGAGAGAAGATCTCCGTATAGTCGATGCCTTCTTTCTGTTGAAATCCCTTTGCAACCAGCCTTGCTTTATAACGCTTGCTTCCATTGGGTTCTTCCTTTATCCGATAAACCCATTTGTTTTGCAATGCCTTCTTATCCTTTGGCAACTCGGCTAACTCCCATGTATGATTTGCCGATAGTGAATCCATCTCATTTTTCATTGCCAGCTCCCACTTAGTCGATTCATCGACTTGCATTGCTTCTTCATAACATTCCGGCTCCCCTCTATCAGTGAGTAGAATGTAGTTGAGGGGTGGAGAGTACCTGTGAAGCGGCTTCCTGATCCTGGATGATCTACGCAGCTCTGTGATTGGCGTCTGTTCATTTGTTTCAGAATCAGCACTTTCATCAGCACCTTCTCGGATTGTTTGTTCCTCTGCCTCGGTTGTACCTGGCTGCGGCTCAGGTGCCGGAAAGTCCTTCAAATTGACTATTTCCGATTCCTTGTCCTGACATTCTGAATTCTTTTGCAGCTTGTCTTTGTACAGTACCTCTTCGTTAAAGACAACATTCCTGCTTCGGATGATCTTCCGATTTTGTTCATCCCAAAATCGGTACCCAAGCTCGGTGTCACCATAGCCAATAAAGTAACACTTCTTTGATTTTGGATCAAGCTTGCTTCTAGCCGTATCATCATTATGAACATATGATAAGCAACCGAACACTTTCAGAAATGAAAGATTTACCTTCTTGCCACTCCAGACTTCTTCTGGAATTCTGAAATCCAAGGGAACTGACGGTCCTCGGTTAATTAAGAAGGCCGCGGTATTGACTGCATCTGCCCAGAATGTCTTGGGCAGTCCAGAGTGTATTCTCATACTCCGAGCACGCTCGTTCAACGTTCGGTTCATTCTTTCGGCTACTCCATTCTGTTGCGGCGTTCCAGGAATAGTCTTCATCATCTTGATCCCATTATCGGCACAGTACCGTTTAAAATCACCATCAGTGTATTCTCCGCCGTTGTCGGACCTCAAACACTTCAACTTGAGGTTTGTTTCATTCTCGACCATGGCTTTCCATCTTTTGAATACACTAAACACATCGGATTTATTTTTCATAAAATAAACCCATACCTTCCTGGTTGAATCATCAATGAAGGTCACGTAGTAGTGTGATCCTCCAAGGGAGGGTACAGTGGTAGGTCCCCACACGTCTGTGTGCACCAATTCCAGCTTTTCGACCTTCAACTCTCTGCCTGCACTTGAGAAGCTTACTCGCTTTTGTTTTCCGAGAATGCAGCTCTCACACGTATGAAGGTCCACCGTCTTCAGCTCCGGAATTAAGCCATTTGTCACCAACAGCTTCATCCCCTTCTGGCTGATATGCCCAAGCCGATAATGCCACAAATCTGTCTTCTTTGTGTTGTCAACCACAGCAATAATATCACGACAACTATCCGTCATGTAGAGAATGCCAATCTTCTTTCCTCGGCCAACTACCATAGCACCTTTCGCCACCTTCCAAGACCCATTACCAAAGTTAAGATCATATCCCTCATCATCAAGCTGACCTACTGAAATCAGGTTTCGCATCAGCTTTGGAACATGTCTAATTTTTGTAATCTTCCACGAGGATCCATTTGACATCTTCAAATTGATGTCTCCCGTGCCAACAACGTCTAGCGGCTCTCCATCGGCTAAATAAACTTTGCCGAGATTCCCAGCCACGTAGTTTGTCATTATATCATGATGTGGGGTGGTATGAAAGGACGCTCCTGAGTCAAGCACCCAAGAGTCTATCGGGCTGTCAACCGATAGCAACAACGCATCGCCAATGTCTTCCATAGCAGCGTTGATTCTAGCCCCCTTGTTGTCCTCCTTCTTTGGCGCCCTGCAGTTCTTCTTGAAGTGACCTGGTTTTCCACAGTTCCAACACTCATGTGTTCGTCCTGGTCTGGATTGACCCCTGCCATTCCTTGACTTCGATCTGCCCCTATTTCGGTTGTAGTTTCTGTCATAATTTCTGCTTCTGTTTTCAACATTAAAAGCAGAACTCGTCGATGCCTCTCCCGAATCTGTCCTGCGCACCTCCTCAGCAAGGATACGATCCCTAACATCGTTGAACTTTAGTTTGTCACTGCCGACAGAATTACTAACCGCTGCTCTCATTGGCTCCCAACTATTTGGTAGGGATGCTAACAAAATTAGAGCTTGTACTTCATCATCGAAATCAATTTTTACCGATGACAATTGATTTACAATGGTATTGAATTCATTTATGTGTGCAGCAACATGAGCATTTTCCATCATCTTTAGATGAAATAGTTTCTTCATGAGAAATACCTTATTATTTGCCGAAGGTTTCTCATACATGTCAGACAATACCTTCATCATATCTGCGGTGGTCTTCTCCTTTGCCACGTTGTGAGCAACGTTCTTCGACAACGTCAGTCGAATGACTCCCAGAACTTGTCTGTCGAGGAGATCCCAATTTGCTTGCTTCATCTCCTCTGGTTTCGGACTCAGAGGTTCATGAAGCTTTCTGCCATATAAATAATCTTCAATTTGCATTCTCCAGAACGCAAAATCTGTACCATCGAATTTACCGATGTCGTGCGTCGTACCATCTTCGCCTCCCATCGTTTCTAAATCACAACACAACCTGTTGCTCTGATACCAGTTGTTAGGATTTAAATCCCAAATCCGACCTTTGTAAGCAGGTTCCCAGGAAAGATTGGAGGGTCACAGCTGGACCACTTAAATACCAACCTCCTTAGACAGAACCTACTTACGCCGTGATGTAAGCGAAGAATAAATAACACACACAGATTTATAGTGGTTCACCCTCAATGTGAGAGTTACGTCCACGTTGCTGCTGCAGATCTTATTAAAGAAGAAATATTACAAGTGTTTACAACACTCAACCTCACAACCCCAATCCCAATTACACTCAAGAATTTTATCACAGAAAATTCTCTCAAAGACCTTCTCTTACTTAGGCCTTTCACTAAGAGTATTTCTCTTAGATTTTTCCTCTCTTGGGATGTGTATAGCAAATGATCTTAATGATATCTTACAAATGAACCATAAGCTACCTATTTATAGGAATGAATTTCCTATGATGAGGTAAGCGCTTACATCACGACTATTATAAGGTAAGCGCTTACATCACGACTATGTGAACACAAGAATTGACTTGTTTGGCCAATTCCACACCTAACAGACACACGGTGAAACTTCCCACATGCTGTTCCAAGATCAACATTGTCTACACAGGGCAAAAGAATACATATATAAGTTATGAAAATACTTGTTTTAGTCGAAGAACAAAGTCATAGAAGGTTCGTCCAAAAATTTCTAACAGACCAAAATAGGGGCTTCAATATACTGACCGAGTTATATCTTCGCACATCCATCCAAAAGAAGGGGAAAAAAATACGATAGAGAGATGGTCAGCTATGGAGGTTGAAGACATAGAGAGATGATCTGCGTTTTTTTTTAGAGATAGAGAGAGAGAGAGAGAGCAGCGTTAGATACGGGTTAGGTTTAGGTTTATTTGGGTATGATATGTTATTAACGGGTCGGGTACTAAATTGATTGGGTCGGATCTTTATTTCTTTGATCCGGATGAAAAAATAAGAGGGGAAATAAGTTGGCCACTGAGAGACTGACACGTGGCACGCCGTTATACTCAAGGGTATATTTGGCCCAAAGTATAACGGTAAAGGTATAATTGGCCCTAAAGTATAACGAAGGGCATGGATGAACTATTTTTCAAAGTTCAGGGGTAATTTTGGCCCTTTTCCGTTTTTTTTAATACATTGCCGACTCCTTAAATTTGTAAATTTTATTTAGATACTCAAACTATCGTTTGTTCTAGTTGAGCATCTGAACACATGATAAAGTGTTCCTTATTAGATACATTCGGCTCAAATTTTGCAAAAACTTTTACGAGTGTTCTCAAATGTTTATTAGTTGGTTAAGTTAAACCGCATAAAAATATCTTGTCTCTTTTAATTATACACATGAGACTCAATCAAAGCAGGTCTGAGGTTTTACAACTTATTGAGGATAATGCGTATAATTAAAGAAGGTGACATATTTTAAGTGGTTAACTTATTTACGTAATGGATACTTGAGAATAAAGCACAAAAAAAGTTGTAAAACTTGAACCAAAAGTGTCTAATAGGAAAACTTTCATTTTTTTGCGCGGATTGCCCTTCTTTTGGGGTGGTCTTTAAATTTTGCCCCTCATATTTGTGGTCTTTAAATTATGCCCCTCATATTGCTGGTCTTTAATTTTTGCCCTTCGCATTGCAACACTGAGCGTTCACGCAGAAATCATGAGGTTCTGAGTTCGAACCCCCGCTCAAGCATAAATTAAAAAAGAAAATTGTAAGGCAAGGTTTGAGTCGCGTGTATGCCGGACCCGGCATAAACTTATGAAGGAATTACCAAAGTTATGCCGGACCCGGCATACTCATGCCTTATGGGCAGACTTGGCATAAGTATGCTGGGTCCGACATAACTTTGATAATTCCTTCATAAGTTTATGCCGGGTCCGGCATAACTTTGAGATCTCATGTCAAGTTTTTACAGATTTTTCGTGACATCAAAATGCTTTATTAAAATTCAAGTGGTTTTTGTGTCAATGTGGCCTAAAGACTTTCTTTGCTACATTTCTTGTATTGGATATATTATAACTGCTCTTGTTAATATATTATGGGGTAGTGTTAGAAAAGAGTAGTTGTCGTGATTTTGTTCTATTATATCTAAGCCTAGTTTTTCATGAGTATTAACACTATGATAATTGTTGACAACATTTGCATGACGATGAGTGGAAGAGGCCACGCACAAAGTTTTTACCATGAAGCCTTTTAGTTCTGTAATAATATTGGAAGGAGGACAATGAAATTCTTCCTAGGTACCCTCATCCGGTGGGGGCATACTTTTAATGAGCAAACTTTGATGCCGGACCTGGCATAAACTTGTGAAGGAATTATCAAAGTTATGCTGGACCCGGCATACTTATGCCAAGTCTGCCCATAAGGCAAAAGTATGCCGAGACCGGCATAAGTTTGGTAATTCCTTAACAAGTTTATGTCGTTGGGGGCATACTTTTAATGGGCAAACTTTTATGCCGGATCCGGCATAAACTTGTGAAGGAATTATCAAAGTTATGTCGGACCCGACATACTTATGCCAAGTCTGCCCATAAGGCATAAGTATGCCAGGTCCAGCATAACTTTGGTAATTCCTTCACAAGTGTATGCCGGTGGGGGCATAGCGAATTTAAACTCTGTCTTGCGAATTGTTTTTAAAATTTTGACTGTGTGGGGGTTCGAACCTGGAACCCATGGGGTTTAGCCGAAGGGCAAAACTTAAAAATTTCAAATATGAGGGGCAAAATTTAAAGACCACCCCAAAAGAAGGGAAATTCTGCGAATTGCCCGAAAACTTTATCAAGTGTTTTGGGGCCCAATTATTGAAACAGGCCGTAGTTCGAGCGTCTAAATGAATTTACTGGCAGGTTTAAGTGTTGTCATTATTAAACCTTTTTATCTGTTTATATAATTTACAATTTTTTATTTATATTTTTCTCTAGTCTCGGCTTTTTTAAAGCCCTTTCAGACAATTTTTATTTTTATTAAAAGACTTTACAAATTGCAAAGATATAACCAGAGATCGGATTACCATCCCTAGGGTCGGTAGAGGAATTTTATTTAAGGGGTAAAATTTGGATAAAGATTCACAAATAGCCACAATGTTATTTGGAAATAAGCTACAGTTCTAAAACTATTAAAGAAACTATAACTACTTTTTCATTTAAAAATAATATTCCTACAAAAATATCCCAACTTTGCAAAAGGATAAAAAAATCGCCTTTTTTTTTGGACCTCAAATTTTGTAATTTTGTTATAAATATTATTTATTATTGTGGATGCCTATCTCTAGGAGAAATATTAGGATTTGTGACTTTGGGATCAAGTCACTTTTCCCCTATAAATAAAGAGGGTCTCCTTCATTGTAAATTTATCTCTCAACAAATAATGAGAGTTCTCCTCTCTTCTCTCTTTCTCCACAAATATTGTTTTTCTAGTTTTATTATTTTATAACACATTATCGAGTCTCTAATATTTTATTAGAGTTTAGCCCATATTACAGTCTTTGTGTTATCCGTGCAAATCAAGGTATTATCTCACCTATCTGTAGTAATACACTTATGCAGAAACGATTTTGTGATTTATGGTTGCTTCAATGATAAATCCTCTAATGGAGAACGGTGGTCGGGGGTGTATAAAAATCAGGTATGTTTACACCTCTTCATGAGGTTTGTGTATGTAGTAAGTTATATTATAATAATAATGGCAAATTATGAAGGTGGTCATCACAGGTAATTAAGCGATTTGAATCTTTCGCATACTCTTGGTTTAAATATCTTAATCATGACTGGCTAGGTTACGTGCAATGTATACATATTAATATGCAGCAGCTATTTTTGGTCTTTATCTTCATGATGATAATCTTAATTAGGTCCAATGGATCTCCAACGAGTTGCAAGAAATATATTGCCATCTGTAGTGGCAAACATTTGTGAGTTTCATGATTAAATTTATTTATGTTTATAACCATTTATATATATATATATATTGGAAGACACGTTAGAGAAAAATTCTCTATATTTATGTCTTGATTTGCTCCTGAAGTAGTAATATCTTAAAATAGGTTCTAAGAGGTTATAATTTTATATAGCTAAGGCATGTTCAGATGATTATGTTCCATTCTAGAAGAATGAGATTTTTTTTATAAAATCTATAAATACAGATCTATTCCCTGAAGTAAATATATATGATGATATTTAGTAAAGACTATAAACAGAGATGTTATCTTGGGCGTAAAAATATCACGCCTCACCTCCAGAAGAGGTAGAATAATTGAAAAGAAATATTCTAAATACTCTATTCTTTACTCCCGAAGTAGTAAACACTGAAATTTACTCCTGAAGTAGTAAACGTAGAAATCTGCTCCCAAAGTAGCAAATTTTGAGCTCTACTATTGTATATCTCAGACCAGCAGTGTTTAACAAAAATTTCTTTTATGATACCAGCAGTATTTAAGCAACACTTGGTAGTACAAAATTAATCAAGGCTCCAGAAAAGCTAACTATATCTAGAAGATCATGACACTAGTAGTGTCCAAACAATATTTGATTATGGAGGGTAAATTAAAGGCCCCTAAAGAGCTTATATACTATTATGTTATTTGTTCGAGATCATATTATATGAAGTTGCTATGATCGAAATACAAGTTGTGATAAACCCGACGTTTACTAAAGTAAATAACTATCATGTTGTAACTATAAATGATAGGATGATCAAATATCTTCGAAATCATGGTGGGTAAGAAATATCTATGTGAAGGGTTACACGCCTTATTCTCTAAATTGTACTACAATATATGCAAGATGAAATCACATGTCACGGTAATCAGAAGTTTATTGATGAGAAAAAGAATTCACGTCATGGTAAATCAGAAGTTTACCAAAATAAATAGCATATGGCATGGTAAACCTGAAGTTTACTCGTATAGATAATTTTATCAATTGGCATGAGCAATTAGGCCATCCTGATTCAAATATGATGTGCAGAAAGTATTCGACATATATTGAAGATCTCGAAGATTCTTCAAGAATTTATTTGTGTTGCTTGTTCTCATGATAAGTTGATTATATTGGCTACTATTGGGATTGAATTTTCTAAATTCTGGAAAAATATAAAAGGTGAATATGGGCCCATTCACCTGTTATGTGATATCTTAAATAGATGCATCAATGAGATGGTCACATGTGTGTTTATTGTCAACCTGCAGTTTGACATTTATAAAATTACTTGCTCAAAATAATTGAGTTAAGAGCACAATTTTCAGATTATGTAATCAAGACAATCCATCTTGATAATGCCAAGTTATATCTAAGCTGGTTTGACGTTAAATGCCTCCACTAAATAGCTCAACCATTGCTTATAAGAACAAAGCTTCATGTGCTGGTCTGAGATATGATATATTGTATACAACATCACTTGTATGCTCCAGACCAATAAATTATGATAAATTCTCCCTTCATAATTGGTTCAGGGTTAGGAACCAGATATTTTCTTCTAATAGTTTTTATGTGTGGTACATGATTAATTAATCTACCATGATGCACAAAGATGGATCCCCCCAAAGAAGATGGGATATATGTTAGTTTTTCTAACATAAGGGGGAGAGAATAAGTAGCTAGAAAATATGTTGTGATTTATCATTAGTATGATCCCATTCAAAAAGTGATTCAAGTTAAATGCTAGAAGCATTTGCTTACCCAAAACTAGTTTCATATTTCAGCAGCAAAAATGTTCCTATTAATATTAATGTCTCTGAAGGACCAAGTATACAGCATGCATGAAGCATGATGGATCAATCGGTTCCAAATGAGATAATCCTTGAAAATGGAGAGGAGCAAATAATCAAAATGGTCATAATAAGGAGGCAATGTGCTCTTGAAGAGCATATAACATAACACATCATGAGAGATTTAGGTACCTAAAATAATGAAAGTAATAGGATCATAATAAGTTATGTCACATTGCGAACCGATACAAATGATATATCGTCGACGATATCTTTGGTACAATATAGCGCAATATTGTAAAAGATTGTGAGGATCTGAACTCTACGTCTATTAAAGCATGCTAATGTAGAAATTATTATCAAGTAAAACGATGCATCTTGATAAGCGTAAAGCCTATTTGACCTGCTGTCTAGACACCAGAAGATGTCATATTATTTAGATAGAAATAGAAGTTGTCACAGCCTATATGAATTACTTGACAAAATTATATGAAAATTCCTGAAGAATTTTAAATGTCTGAAGCATATACAAGTTGTAGAAATTTGTTCATAATTTTATATGAATTAAGTTAAGTAAAATGAACGCGATTTTATCACATTAATGAATATTCACTGACTAATTAGGGCACAAATGACTTTATTTATCCTTACGTCTTTGTGGAAATCAAAATTTGTCATATTGTTAGTGCAAGTTGATGACTTGAATATTATTCGAACTCTTGAAGAGTTTTCACAAGCAATAGATTATCTGCTGAAAGAAGTTGAAATTAGAAACTTGCAGAATTCTTCGGTCCTGAAGTGCCATATCTTTATGTTATAGTCATACGATGTTGTCTACATGACAGTCAAATCATATAAAGATAACATCTGTCTATAAAGCAAGCCAAGAATGCACTTGGAGTGATTTCAACTATACAACTCTATTCAAAGACTGAAGATGCAGCAGCATACATTGCCCAACTAAAGAGTGGATTCAAAAAAGGATAAAGCATATTTCACCAAAGTTGTTCTCCACACACGAGCTCCAGAAGAATGGTAATATCAACATGCAAGAGATTTGTTCGAGCTATAATATGACTGATTTATTCACAAAGTCTCTACTAACTGTAACTTTCGATAAGATGGTGCACAAGATTGAGATGTGAAGATTCAAGTTTTTGGATTGAAGTTCTCATCAGGGGGAATTAATACACATTGTACTCTTTTACCCTTTCAAGGTTTTTGTCCCACTGGGTTTTTCATTGTAAGGTTTTTAATGAGGCTACCAAATGGTGTATTATTAGAAATGTGTACTTTTTTTCTTCACTGGAATTTTTCCCACTGGGTTTTTTCTTGTAAGTTTTAATGAGGCATATTACCTATCAAATAGACATCCAAGGGGGAGTGTTATTGTTACACCTCGGAAATTCCGGATTTGTTGCCTTGAAGTAAACCAATGCGAGCTTAAGATGAACATGAAGTTCTTACGAGATTAAGGAGAGTATTAGATAGCTTAAAGTGCATGCCATAAGATTTTGAAGTCATACGAATATGTGAAATTTAGTTTGTTGAAGGAAATAAAGTGTAAGTTGTGTTCGGAAAGGTTTTCGCTATAATTGAGCTAATATTTATTTGGTAATGTCTTGAGGGGATACTATAGGGCCTATTGTATGGTTAATGAAGTATTATGTAAGTTCCAAGAAGGTTCCACGAGGATTGGAAGTCAAATGAATCAACGAGAAAAAGTTTCGGATAACTGGGAGTTATACGACCACTTATACGGTCCGTATAACTTTATACGGTCCATATAAAGAGGGTCCGTATAACATGACCTTTACAGAAAGGGATGTTTCCATGGTGGTGTTATACGGTCCACTTATACGGACCGTATAATATTATACGGACCGTATAAGTGGTCCGTATAAGTCCATCGAGCAAATTTTTATTTTTTTGTATAAATAGATGACCCTTGTTCTTTTATTTCATTTTCATATTTCCACAAGTCTTGAGAGCTCCAAACCCTTATCCAAACATATTCCACTCCAACCCAATAGATTACAAAGATCAAGAGGCAAGAATCAAGGTATCCATGTGTTAGAAGTCTTGCTAGGGTTAGTAGACTACAAGAGATTCTTGGGTATTGAAGCTAGGGTTTTCACATAGGTTGATAGCTACTCCAAAGATCATTCCTATGATATAAAAGGTAAGTTTTAATGCTTATTTCATATTATCATGGATGCTTGGTTGTTGAACAACTTAGGTAGAAGAAGAAAGTAGAAAATGAGGGCTAAATGCAACTTTTATGATGTTTTTGAGTAGTAAGCTAACTTGAGTCATGATTCTTAGTATGATATGGATATAATGTTATTATGAAGGTAGTAATAGTGATGAGGAAGCATTGTATGAAAATGTGCTAAGTATGGGTGTGAAGTTGTTAGTATAAGTTGAGCATGAGAATGAATTTTGAAGGCTCAATGGAATGTGATTACTTGATTATGATATTGTGGGTGTTATTGTAGTTGTTGGGAGTTGTTTTGTAATATGGTGAAAGTTGACGAAATAGTGGAAATGCTGCCCAATTTTCCTTAGATCATGAATTATTCTAGTTTGAATTTAAGAGTATCATTAAGGCTTAACCATGATATGAATCCTTCTAAATGTAGATTGTTCAAGCTTCGATGGTGAACGTTAAGTAGTTAAGATGACAAAGAGGTATGTAAGGCTAAATCTTTTTTCATTAAGGCATGGTTCCTTTGCTATGTACCCTCTCATGAGTTCCATAATGTCTTCCAAATGATTCTATCTCTAAAGTTACTAAAGCTCATGATCCTCGATATTTTCACGATGCTATTTTCCTCCCTCGTATGATAGTTGATCTTCTAAGGATAAATGTAAAGAAAACAATGATGGTAATGATGTTGATGATACTTACAGACTTTTATGTATACATGTCTAAATATGTATGACTATTGTGTAACACCGAGCTTATATGGCTGGGTGTGATACCTATCGCGCGCGCACCACTGCAGTTGGGTACAGATAACACTGAGCCTTGGTAGGGCCAGGTATGCATAACACTGAGCCTTGTCATGACCGGGTATGTGAAACACCGAACCTTTATATATATATATATATGTAACACCTCGTAGCTTCGGGCAAAAGTTTGACTCATAAGATGATAATATAATGGAACCAATATGAGGGTTATAGGAAGTGTTTTGAAAACCAATTAAGTCATAAGAAATGTCTTTGGGCAAAGAAAAGGTGGAAGCCACTCTACGGGGCATGTTTGCAAGTGAGTTTGTAGAAGGTCTTACTTCCGACGACCATAACCCCTTTATTAATTTGGAATTTGGGAAATCTTCCTTGATGAAAGTTGTAGCCCTTTGAAATAGCTTTCCAACGGTATATTATGGGTCTTGAACAGAGCTGTGTACAAGAAGTTATGCTCATTTTACCAAACACTGTGCAGAACCGACACCCGCCGCTTCTCGGGGCGCGTGCGGGCGCGTGAGAGATCGCGCGATGGTCCCGCTTCGCGGACCGATCGCGCAACTCTGAGTGTTTAGCTACAGACTGATGCGCGATGCACCCGCATCGCGGACCCATCGCGAAACAGGTCGATTTCGGGTCAAAAGTCGGGTTTACGCGTTTTTTTGTTATATTTGGGATTTGGGGTTTATTTCCCCAACACCCTATTCACGAAAATTCTCTCTAAACTCATAGAGAACAAGTCCCAAACCTCAAGATCTTCCAAGGTAAGTTTTTATCATGATTCTAGATTGAATTTAAGTCCCTAATCCCTTTCTAACTTGAGTAAACTCTTCTAATCCATAGAGTTAGGATTGGAACATTTTTGTTGGATGTGGAAACCCTAGAATCCGAATTCAAGAGGATTGGACTTCAAAAAGGTAATGTTTCTACTCTCTAATCATTTATAGTTGTGAATTGATGAGTTCTTGGGAGAATAGTAAATGGGTTTGATAAAGAGAATTATATGAACTATGCTAGAGTTTTGGATTGTTGACTTGGGATTGTTGTATTCATGTGGGTGATGAAGAATGATGTTAATTACACCTATTTGAGATTGTAGAATCAGTTAGAAGTAATAGAGTGGGGATTGGGTGAAGAAAACATCATTAATGGAGGTTGTGGAGCTTCATGCCCACCAAGTGTTTGATAAAATGCTTAGATGAACAAAGCATGGATATTGTTGCTAATATAGAGTCCCTATGACCTGTATTGCTATAGATTAAAGTTGAAGGGATTGAAGGACATTGTGATACGCTCAAAAGCAGGAAGTTAAGGTATGTAGAACTTCCATCCACATGTGGGAATCTCTACGTTCTTCCCCATGATCCGTTTCGTAGAATCTATGGAGTTCAAATCCTAGGGCATTAAATCCAACATATTGGTAGCCCGTAATTATGTATGTATGTACATGAATTTCGTATCTATGTTCATTATTGTATTCCTAATCTTCCATTATTGATATTAGGAATCCTAGCTAAATCCATGAATCATGAATTCTTCCTCATGTGTTCTCATTATGTTCATATGAAACTACATGAGTTTATTTTGCAAGTTATAAACATGTTTTCAAGTCAACTACAAATATATGATTATGAACTATTGTATTACTCATAAATCAAGAACATGTTTACAAGCTATTTCATGAAACCATGTTTACAAGTTATTTCGTGAAATCATGATTTCAAGACAAGTACAAGTAAATTCACGAAAGTCATGGGCTTCTTACCCAACTATATTATGTTCATGTTTTTGGGAGTTGCACGAATTACCGAGAAGGCTCAGATAGCCTGAAACTATGTAGCCACCATAGGACAAAGATCGCTCCGCCTAGTTAGGACGATACCTTAATTTCACACTGAATGGTTCCATCAGGTACGTTACTACCTTATACCCTGGCAAGGTATAGGGGCTCTGCTGGTCCGGCGAGGTACCAGACTCCACGTATCCACGTGGTGATATTATGTGTCGGTTTATGAAATGCTCTCCCTACTTATCATGTTTTACTCATGTCATATATATATATGTACTCATGCTCATGCTCATGTTCATGTCCAAGTTTTCAGTTTCAGTTCTTATCATGTTATCCCATGTTCCATGTTGTTCTTCCGGTTGCTTTACATACCAGTACATTCAATGTGCTGACGTCCCCTTTTATTTACCGGGGGCCTATATTTCACGATGCAGGTACGGATTTACAGGACGACGCTTCTGATCATTAGGATTTATACGTACCAGCGTATTGGTGAGCCCCATCTCATTCGGGGTTTAGACATTGTATTTCTTTAATTAATTATGCATCTAAAGGTATGCTGGGGGCCTTGTCCCAGTAAGTATGTTTTCCAGTCAGACTCATGATAGAGGTTTCATAGACTAGACAAGTCAGTTATGTCATGTCAGACATTTGGAGTCGTATAGCCATTTTGGCTCACTCATGTTTAAACAAGTATTCTATTAAGTATTATGACTTACCATGTTTTATAAAGGCTCATCATGCATTCACGTTATATTCCGCTTATGTTATGTATCATGATGATTCAGCAAGCCATGTGGTTCGCTCGGTCACATGCAGTCAGGCACCGAGTGCCGTGTTACGTCCAGGCCATGGTTCGGGGCGTGACAATATATCAGTAAGCGTTAGAAGTAGAAAGTCCCTATGAGAGACAAGTAAATAAATATGATGATGGCCACTAGAGGTACAAATGGCTCTATTACCTCCTGATTCTTCTATCTTGTGCTATTTCTTATGCTCCTACTACGATGTTGATTATGCTTTACATACTCAGTACATTATTCGTACTGACATCCTTTTGTTTGTGGACGCTGAGTCATGCCAGCAGGTGGACAGGGAAATAGGCTTGATCCATAGATTTCTTGTTCACGGACTGCATAGAGGAGCTCCATTTCATCCGGAGCTACAACTGTTGGTATTATTCTTTTGTGTACATACATATGGTTAGATAATGTTAGATACTCTTCTTAGAGGCTCGTAGACAGTTGTGTATGGTTAGATGTCTTGCAGCCTTGTCAGCTCATATTTTGTATATTATTTTGTTAGTCTCGTCGGCTTGTGTATATGGACATGGGCATTGTTGTTAGTGATGATATATATATATATATACGTGTTGTTGCCCGATGTGAGTAATATTGTGGATATATAGAAATCATGAGTAGGCCATGTGGCTCACCTAGATGGGAATATGAATGTACGATAAGAGGTGCCCGGGCGGTTAGCACCGGGTGCTCGTGGCCAACCGGTTGGATCGTGATAGTTATAAATATTATTTATTATTGTGGATGTCTATCTTTAGGAGAAATATTAGGGTTACTGACTTTGGGATCAAATCACTTTCTCCTATAAATATAGAGGTTCTCCTTCATTGTAAATTCATTCCTCAACAAATAATGAGAATTCTCCTCTCTTCTCTCTTTCCCTGCAATATTTTTCTTGTAGATTTATTATTTTGTAACAAGTTTAAAATTTTAGGATAGTGTACTAATCTAGGACTTATAAACTTTTACCGGTGAAACACCAGCACTGATATGTTTTTTTTCAGCAAAAGTTCATGGCTACTTCAATTGCAATATGCTCTATGCGGAATTTATCATATTCTTGTTTCACTGTTCCATTTTCGTGGCTTGTGACTGATTCAACGACACCATTAGGTACTAGTCTTGAAGCAAAACCAAGTTGACTGATGCATTCATATACATCCTCCGTCCAAAAAAAAAAAATTGTTAGTTTGATTTGACACGAAGTTTAAAAATTGAAGGAAAGACTTTTGAAATATCTGGTCCAAAACAAGCATTAGATATTTGTGCGGCTGTAAATCTATCTCATAAAGTTAAATTGTTTCTAAATATAGAAATGTGTCATTTTTTTTAGGACAAACTAATAAGAAAAGTAAGATAATTTTTTGGGATGGGTGTATCATTCATTCAGTCTTTCTGGTCAGATTATTAATGTTCAATCCTTGTCGACATGTACCAGAGCTTTAATTTTCCTAGTTTTTCCAATAATATATAACATTCTCCCCCATGAAAATTCAGCTATATATACATATTCAGTAAGCTGAGCCTTCATTATGTATACTTTTTGGCGTGTTATAGCTTTAGAGAATATGTCATCGTCACCTTTCAGTATTTATCCTTTTCTGCTGATCACTTTCAGCTTAGCACTAATTTGCGAAACTATTCAAGCACATAACGGTCCCTTTGTTCCCAAAGAAGAAAGTAATGTCGTTCTCTCATTCATTCTCAGCATATAAACTAAAGTTGGAAAATTTGTGAAAAACTGCATGCTTTTGAGTTTTTTTTTTTTTTTTGTAATAACTGTATACAACTTTTATGATTTTGCAGAGAATGCTCTGAAAGAAATTGCGAAACAGTTGGGAAAAAAGGACTGGGATTTTGATCTGAATCCTTGTGATGGCAACACAAATTGGAACATACAGGAGAGTAGTAATTCAAAGTATTACAACAATGTAACCTGCAATTGCGCTACCCCTGATGGTGTTTGTCATGTAGAACAATTGTGAGGCTTCTTTTGCTCTTTTTATTTGGCCCCAGTTTCTTTCATTATGGATATTTTTGGTATTCAATTTTCAGGAAAATCTTTTCTTAAAGTAATTAAGTAGTATTATTTTTTACCAAAAGGAGATTCCAAGCTCTTATTCCAAATCAATTGCTTTTACCAAAACTCTTATGTGATTGTCAACTAACCTTAATACCAAAATATCATCAAAACATATTACTATCATATCCTATCTTTTACTCCCTCCGTCCCAAAAGATTGTCCACTTTTGACTTAACACAAAGTTTAAGAAATAAAGGAAGACTTTTAAAGCGTGTGGTTCAAAATAAGCCTTAGATATTTGTGTAGCTGTAAATCATCTCATAAAGTTAAATTATTTTTAAATATAGAAAGGGGACAATCTTTTAGGGACATACTAAAAAGGAAAGTAGGACAATCTTTTTGGGACAAAGGGAGTACCTTGTATGATTCAATTACTGCAATAAAAACGAGGTTCGTATTGTTGAAAATAGTAAAGTTAATGTTCAAAGGTCTAGGTTAATGTGTTTGGTGTTATACATATGATTATTAGGATGTCTAGGTGCATATGATGTTTTCAATGTGATTAAGTTAGTTTTATAGTATGTGTTTGAAACTATTTAGTAGCAATGAGTCTTGAACTATCATTTAACACCTGTGAATAACCCTTTTGTGATCTCTTAATGTAAGAGTGGAATCCTTAAGAATGATATGATTGAGCTTGATGTTTATCTCCCTCCTCCACCCTCTTTGTGCCTTACGGTATTACAAAAGGCCCGCCTTATTCCACTACCTATTTATGAGAACAGAAGATAACCTACAGTCCTTCGAAACCATTCAGAATTTGTCTTGGGCGTGGATTCCACATAGTCATGACTTCATTACATTATATATGAAACTGATTAAGATTGTCTAAACCAGGCAGGCTTATTATTAATAATTCTGATAGTAGATGCTCTAACTGTTAACAGATTTATCAGAGGACAAGATCTGGCAGGTGTCCTCCCTGCATCTCTGGCAAAGTTACCCTATCTGAAGACAATGTACTGAGAGCAGAATCTATTGTTACAAAACCAGTTTAAATGTACTTAATTTTAAAAATCATTATGATATTACCTTTACTGCATGCAGTGATCTCAACCGCAAATACTTAAGCGGTACAATCCCTCCTGAATGGGCATCTACCACATTGGAAGTCATGTGAGACAATTTATTCTTTATGCATTATTAAAATGTATATTTTTGATCCTGGGCTTCTCATGAATTTGAAGTTTTCCAGGGCTATTTCTAATAATCGGTTATCTGGGCCTGTCCCAGAGTTCATAGGAAATATGACCTCACGTAAGAGATTGTAAGCTCCCCCCTTGCTTCCACTCTTCTCACGTGGATTGAATATATATACATGAATGAAGTTTCCTGAAGTCATTGTAATTTTTTCAGGAGTTTTGAAACTAACCTGTTTAATAGATCGATTCCAGCAGAAATAGGGAAGCTGGCTAATACACACATATAAATTAATTCACAGGATAGCTTACTAGTAAATCCCACTAGCTCATATGCTGTTAAACCTGTCCACCTGGTTAGAGCCGATGAGCTCACATTGAGTGTTGTACCCGAGTTTCAGGTTGTCGTTGGGGACATGTTTTCTCTGGTACATTCGGGCACTATAGACAGGAGAAGTAAGCCAAGACGTCTAGGATATGGCACTCAGGTATTAAGTCTATGTAAGCGTACTTACGATGAATATCCACCGGATCTATTGCAGGAAAGGGATAATGTGCAACTTGGAATTTCCCATTACATCCTTTATGGAAATGGAAAAACGATTCGAGGTTTGACACTAGTATTCAATTAGTTTGGACTTGTATAGTGATACAATATTGAGTTCAAGTAAGGATGTTCTGATCAGAATGGTTTGAAGACAAGGTCAATATTTTACTTGATAATAAGAGAGTTATGCTTCCATACTAGCTTACTGTCTTTCATGTTTGATGAGATAAATATACCTCCAAAGTGTTTTCAAAAGCACTTCAAAGACTCAACTTGCTTCTGAGAGCTTTTAGTGAGAAGCAAGACACATTGTATGCTTCTTTTAAGTAAAGCCTATAATTTAGGGAAGAAACAATAAATTACCTATATATGGAAATTAAGTATTTTTAACATCAATTTTTCAGTTGACACTACTATTTTCAATATCATATACACCAATCACAAAGTTAATCCAACAATTCTAACTAAACATCATCAAAGTGTATTAATGACTAAAATGTCAGAGTAGAAAATGATATAGGGAGAATAAATAAGAAAAGGAGAAAGATATTATTTTGACAGGATGAGAGAAAAGAGTAGAAAAAGAATTGCAAAAGTATAAGCGGATCGTGCTGAGTGTTACTACTTGACGCTCATGCTTCTTCAAAATTGCTTTACCTCACCTATGCTTAGCAAGGCACCTCTTCCAATAGCTTCATCACTTCAAATGACGGAGTGATTGCTCTTTAATTATACTAGTGTGTTTCTACAAGATTAGATCAACTGTGTGCTGGATTTCTTTCTAAACTCTATGAACTTTGATTGGTGCAGCAATCTCATTGCTAATAATTTCAGAGGAGAGTGGCTAGTGGAACTGAATAATCTGACGAAATTGAAAGAACTGCGAATATCAGATCCATAGCCATAGATTGGCTTCTGGGTTTTATTTCAAGATCGGTTAGCGATAGATTCAATTGATTTCTCTAAATGGATTTGAGTGGCCGTGTTAATAGACTGGGGATGGAGTTGTTGAATCAGTCCAATTACAAGGTATGGAAGATATGTATGGAGTCATACCTTGTGGGTGAAGATTTGTGGAATGTTGTTAATGGTAGTTATACAAGTCCTTCTGCCGACGAACCGGAAAATAGCAGCTACATGAACTGAAAGCAGATTAATGCGAAGGCGAAGTTCATCCTAAAAAGGTCAATCTTGAACAACTTGTTTGATCATATTATAAGGTGCAAATCAGCTCGTGAAATTTGGAGGACTTGATCTTTTGTTCAACAAGAAAGATGAAGCCCGACTTCAAATATTGGAGAATGAATTGGCGAACACCACTCAAGGTAATCTTTCTATTGCGGAGTACTTTTTGAGGATTAAGAACTTATGTTCAGAGATCTCTTTATTAAATCTGGACGAGGCTATCTCTGAAGCACGAATGAGAAGAACTATCATTCGTGGTTTGAAGTCAGAATATATTCTTTTTGTTATATCAATTCCAGGATGGGCTCAACAACCAGCATTAGAGGAGTTTGAGAATTTGTTGTCATCACAGAAGCTACTAGCCAAACAGATGGCTGGTGTATTGATCAAAGAAGGGGAAGGAAATGCTCTTGCAGCTAACAGAAGGAATCTTAAAGTAAGGCAAAAGCAAAGTGGCTCAAGAGAGATGGTGTATTCTCAATTCCAAGAGGGTTTAAGTTCGCCAAGACAGAAGGAGGAGTCTTCTAATAATAGTAAGAAGACTATTAAATATTACCGATGTGGTGAAGTAGGACACATAAAAAGATTTTGCCGAGCCAAGGAAAGCAACATGGCTCAAACCGAGAGAGCTCCTGAAGAAGAAGAAGAAGAAGACTGGGAAGTTGCTTCATAGCTGAGACTCGAGCAGTAGATGTCTTGGCTTCCCTTAATTTTGAAAGAGACTGGATCATGAATTCAGGATGTGGACGCCATCTCACTAGAGATGAATCTAAATTTGCCAACTTCTGAGAACACAATGATTGTGATGTGATTGTGACAGAATATGATACGGTCCATCACGTGGAGAAGGAAGGCATTGGTGACATCAACAAAAAGCAAGATTTTGAAGATATTTAGATTAATGACGTGGTAACTGCCACTGCGGTAATCAACGAACCAGATGCTGAAACTGGTAATCAAAGTCTGGACGTGAAGGATGTTGAAGTAGAACCTGAGTAGTGGAAGTTGATGTCTCTGGTCAATCATCTATCATATCAAAGAAAATCACTAGCTCAGAGCAAATATTGAAAGCAGATGCAAAAGCTAATGATCAAATTAATAAAGAGTCTGACCTTGAACACTCAATTTCATATGGAGAGACAGGCGGTATGTGTTTTAGAAGCTTTGAAGCTGCCAAATAGGGTATTAAGAAGTTAGAAAGGAAATTTAGTGGTGGATCCTATGATGGTACTGAGGCTTCGCAGAAAGTTGATAGTCATATCGTCACCAAATTAGATGAGGTGGTTGATACTCTTGAGATTTTCTTGTATTACAGAGCAACATCGGAAGGAAAAGGTTCTAGAGTATTGAACCCTGGAGTTTTGAACTTGTCCATCACAAGTGTTTCTCCAAATACAACTACGAAGAAGCTAAGAGAAAGGGGGAGCTTGGAAACTCAAGAATGTAAAACTCAGCATAGAGATGATTCACGTCGTTCCCAAAGGACAGAAAGAAATATTGTTAAGCAGCTTGCTACAACGATGAAAAATTTGCCGCTACGTATTCATGCTTCTTTGCAGGCCCAATTAATAGTGGAAAACCTTTGTCATTTGAAGAAGCAAGAGAAGACAGGACAGTATGTCTGAGATCTTCACCAAGGCATGCCCAAAAGCTTCGGTTGAGCTCTTCTGCAACAAGCTTGGGGTAGCTTCCAACAAATTACTTTAAGGGGGAGTGTGAAATATTAAAGTTAATTTTTTGGAAGAATAAATATCATAGATATTTAGAAGAATATCTAGAATGGTCTAGTGTAGCATCTTGGATAATTATCTTATAGAAATATCTAGATATTCTAGAGTATTACTAGAAGATAAAGGTTGTTAGAATTTTCTTGTAGATGTTTCTAGAATCATTCATAGACAACTAAAAATAGGGATGGTCTTGTACATTTGTAATCAACCCAACACGACTACCTTCAAAGTAATTCAAGCCAATTCAAGAAGTCTTGTTCTCCTTTACATAGCTTCCTCTTCTTTAGTTAAATCTTCCGATCTTAGTTAACGATCTTGGGCTAGCAGAAGGTCTCCCATTTTAATTTTTCGTCTAGTATTTCTCTACAGTGATTGCCCAAACTCACATTTGTTTCTCCTAGCAAACAATTTGTTCTTCTTTAACAGTTGAAGTACAACTTCTAGATGTTGGGGCAGATCTGGTAGGAACAAAAGGCACTGATGCCCTGAATATCCTTCATAGAGTTTAGCAACTTCATAAACATCTAATATGGTTGTGGGTTTTGCTAATTTGACTAAGGATTTTAGTTCAGGCATCAAACCACTAAAGCTGGATACATAGTGAGTTTCATTTAGCAAAGGATTGAGTATGGTCATATAATAGTGAGCTCTTCAAACTACTTGCATCAATCAACTGACACAAAGGATACATCTACAAAAAAATTCTAGCAACTTTTATCTTCTAGTAATACTCTAAAATATCTAGATATTTTTATAAGATAATTATCCAAGATGCTACACTAGACTATTCTAGGTATTCTTTTAAATATATTTTTCACCTCAGGAAGTATGATATTTTTGGGAATGGCCCGTACAAATCATATGCATCTATGAGTTCGCAACTTAAATGACCCAAAAAATGAGATTTGAGATCAAAATAATTCATTAAATAAAAAAGTGACAGAAGTATCTTTTCCGTACAAAATTAGTGTGTAATAGAAATTAATTATAACCGCACCTATTGCGTCCTAATTTTGTGGCCAATAGGAATTACCTTTTTGCAGACAGGTACCTTTCCCATCAAAACTCTATGAGCTCCTTTATTTTTCTGAGCTCCTTTATTTTTCATTTGTTTGGTTTAATCTATTTTCTTCACTTCCAAGGCCCACTTTTGCCCCTCAAGTTGATGCTATATTGGAAAATGGACTTGGATTATATGATTTTGTTGTTTTCTGTTGTAGGGCCAAAAACCACCCCACTTAAAGTTTAAAGTTCTTTTAGGATAACATAAAATATGTTTGTATTTTATTTTGTTTGTATTTCTCTATCATAGATCACTACTCGATGGATGCTATTGTAGACAGTTTTAATGAGGGAGAAGGGGAAAGAAAGAAAACATACCGAGTGAAGAGAGCTCTTTAAATTTTCTGAATTTATTAATTACTCCTATTTTGATGTTCTAAAAAAATTATGTACTCCCTCCGTCTCAATTTACTTGTTTACTTTTCATTTTACACTTTTATTAAGAAATCATAAATAAGAAGGACACTTTTACTAATTTACCCTTATCTCTCTTCGATTAACTGCACTCCAATCAATATTGGTTACTTTAAAAAACAATTAATGTTAGGTGCAAAGTTGGAAAAACTTAGTTAATTCCATTTTGATTTTTTAAATGGATAAATATTTTGGGACAAATATTTATAGTAATGTGGTCAACTAATATGAGACGAAAGGAGTATGTTTTTACTTAAATAAAATATTATACTTATTTGACGAGTGTCTATTCATCAATATTATTTCTATTTTCAGTTCTTTTGTGGATAATTTTGAGATTGTGTAAAATTGATAGGGACCTAAAAATATAATATTAACATAAAATGCACATAAGATAATGTATTGATTAACATAAAATGCACATAAGATTATGTTAATATTATATTTTATTGGTATTATTTTCTAAATGATAATTAATTATCTTAGTCTTTGTAATCATTTATTAATAACTCGTGCATTGTCCTAAATTAATTATGAAAAAAATCTCGACATATTCGAAATAAAATAATGCCTGAACTAAGATAATAAAGACTAACATAACTAATATTTCTTTACTCTTTGAATGTGTTAAAATTTGAGCTCAAAATATGTTACTATGCATGGACCTGTAGGCTTTAAGTTGTAACATATTCAAAGAATAAAGAAATATTAGTTAATGCATTAGTTATTTTACTCTTTATTATTTTAGTCAAGGCATTATTTTATTTTGAATACGTTGAGATTTTTTCATAATTACTTTAGAACGTTGCACGAGTTATTAATAAAAAATAATAAAAATTAAAATACCTTATTATTATTAAATAATAATACCATAGCTAAAACTTATTTCCACACAATCGCAAATCCAAAAGAATTGGAAATATAAATAATTATTTTCACACGGCTAAAGCGGGGTAGTTTTTGGCCCAAGAAAAAAAAGTCATATAATCCATTTCCCAATATAGCATCAACTTGAGGGGCATGAGTGGGCCCTGGATGTGAAGAAAATAGATTAAACCAAACAAATAAAAAATAAACGAGCTTAGAGTTTTGATGGGATAGTTATAAATTTGTAAATTTTGATCGTGAATTCGAAAATAAGATATTTAGTTTTTTAATTAAATTATATTTTTATGAAAATTATGTAAAAAATACGATAAATCATAATAATTAACAACTTAAAATATTCAAAAGACATATAAAAGAATTCTGGTAAAAAACAAACTTGATTTACTCTCAAAATTTTAACCATGCCACACGGACTAATGATTGTGATTGGGGGTTAACATCACACAAGTGAAAGTCTTCGCTGATATCTATTTACTTATGATCACAAGCTAGTAGGGTTCGTATACTAAATGATACAGTTATAACTAGTACTAGTACAGTACTTCTTTGTAAAAACAATTTTTTATATATATATTTCAAGAAAATAAATATTCGACCTGAAATTCTTTCCATGTCATGCTTTTTTTTTTTTTTTTGAATGACAAATTTATCGGACTCCACTTTCGAGACAAAAGTATGATAGATGGAAGGATAAGTTCTGACGGTATAGAAATATTTACATAACCAAGTCATTTTCGGTAATTAAAGATAAATCTTTTAATAAACATTATTTGATAATATGATAATAACGATAACTAACATGTCATTACAAATTTACAATTGAAAATATATTAGGATAAATAACGATTGTTTTTTATTGGATACGTTCTTTTAGGCACGTTGCAGTAAAGATTTCATTGGATACATTCAAATGTAATATTTCTATTACCCAACTGTTCACATAATCAGAAAATGATTTATTTTGAGATCACGTCTATGGCAGTGAAAAATGTCGTGGAGTTTTGGATGGTCCTGACTTTCTGGTCTATGAAAGTGATAATATTTTAACTTTCAGTGCAACTTTTTTTCATTTCTTTTTTCTATGTAATCGAGAATTACCGGGGTAAATCTCACATATAATCACACAACTATTTTTTTTATCAAAATCACTTAATTGTGTTTTCTAATACAAAAGTCAAACTTTGCCTTTACTAACACAAGAGTCACATATGCCAGAAAATCCAACTTCCGGATGGATGATTTTTACAATTTTTTTTTAGTTTTTTAGTTTTTTATTTATTTTTAATTTAATAAATACAAATTCAATTAAAAAAATTCAACCCCGTTCAATCTAAAACTCATAACTAAAATATAAAATAGTATTCTTCCCCCATCTGAAAAGAGTAAAGATATGTTACTATTCTTTTCTATTAGAGACTCCAAAAATTTCACCCGATCCAGCTATTCTAGTTCAAATCCCTTCTTTAAATTATTATCTACTGGGGGAACAAGAATATAAAATCATTTTATGCATATCTTATTTGGTTTATAATAAGGACTTAAAAGGCTGGAGTAAGAAACTAATTTTATGGACAAATAGTTACTACTACTTCCATCGAAATTGATAATGTTGTGATTATTTTTTTTTTTTCAAATTCATTCACCCTTTTAGCATTGAATTTCTAATATGAGTTTTGGTGGGCCGGGTTTGATCTGTTCTTCTTAATTGAATTTGTATTTATTTGACTACATATTTTTATTAAAAAGATTAAACGATTATTACCGGTTGGATATGAGTTTTCGATTGCATCAGGTTAGATTTTTTTTATTGAATATGTATTTATTAAATAAAAAATAAATAAGATAGCAAAAAATTTAAAAATAAATAAAATAGTAAAAAATTATCACCTACCGGAAATTGGATTTTCTGGCATATGTGACTTTTCTGTTAGTAAGGGCAAAGTTTTGTGACTTTTATATTAAAATAACATAATTAAGTGATTCAGGTGAAAAAAAATAATTATAGTTATGTCACCATATATCAAATTTACCCAGAAATATAGCAAGGGAGTGTCTGAAAAAGAAAAACTATTGGGTGCTTATTTAACTTTTAAATGTTGCGAATTTATGATTAGGATATGAAAATTTTGGTTTGCCTTATGCATGGTAGTCACGTCTAGGGGTAGTTTGGAACAGATTTTATGACTTAAATTTGACGAGAATGATTGGGTCATTCCTTAGGAACAACATTCACAAATCCTGATTGAATCATCCAACGGCTCCTATCACGTAGAAAAGTCATTATCAAGCCAGTCTTTTCAGAGGCGGCTCAACGATAATCTAAAATAATATCTCTATAAGAGGTCTTAAAAATATCGAATAAAATATTACAAATTTTTATTCTATTTTTTTTTAAGATGGTATATAGTTCATCTTGTATATCTTGATTATTCATTCAGTTATATGCTAGCTTCACTATTAGAATATTTAGTAACTATATTCACTAAAATTTAAATAAACATTTGTGTAAGAAACATATATAGACGGTTACGATAATATTTTTCTAACTTCTCATAATCTAATAATCTCAATTTTGTAACACTATGTAGATGTCAAAATAATTTCATACAATTCGAGTAATTCAAGTCTATTTTGAAGTAAAAAAGAAAATGGCTTAATCCAGTATTTATAAGAAACAATCAACTCTACAAGAGAATTCATCTTTTTAAAATTATCAAAGTAGTCATCAATTTGTTCACTTTTATATATTGCATAACGTTTATTACTCTCTAATTCATGTGAAAGTGTTTGATTGGACACAAAGTATAAGAGAAAAGAAAGATTTTTGAAACTTTTTGTTTAAAATACGCCAAAGAAATTTTGTTGCTATAAATCATCTCATAAAGGGTAAAATGAGATGTCATTCTTTTTTGGACTAACTAAAAAAAAAAGAATATCACATAAATGGGACTGAAAGCATGTCAAAATTAGAATTATTTATTTCAATATCCTTTATTACATTTCAAGAAAAGAAGTATAAAATCTAGTCTCTTTTATTCATAGTTTTATAATATATAAATAATGTATATAAATAAAAAAAAATTGGGGCCTTCATTTTGGGGGGCCTAAAGCAAACTGCTTTGGCTGCTTCCCCCTCCGGCCGCCCCTGGTCAATCTGAGTACGCTGCCATTAATAATAATATCTTTGTTTGTCGGAAATGTATCAGAGCTTTTATTCACCCTTTTTTCCAATAGTAATGTACTACTCTAGTATCTCATTCTTCTATTTAAAGTCAGCTATTGAGTATGTCTTCACTATGTATATTCACTTCAACTTTTTGCATGCTAGAGCGTTATTAAAGAAGATGTCATCGTCACCTTTCAGTATTTCTTCTTTTCTGCTGGTCACCTTCAGCTTTGCCTTAATTTGCGAAACCGTTGAAGCACAAACAAACGGTCGCATTTTTCCTCAAGAAGAAAGTAATGGCTGAGATGAACATATCATGGTTTCCTTTTAGAACTTCTATATAAGCTGATAACTGCCTTTTTATATAATAACACTGTATGCAACTTTTATGATTTTGTAGAGAACGCTCTTAAAGAAATAGCAGACCAGTTGGGAAAAAAGGACTGGAATTTTGATCTGAATCCTTGTGATGGCAACACAAATTGGACTACACCAATAAGTGACGATAAGCCTCTGTATGTCAACAATGTAACCTGCAACTGCTCTACCCCTGATGGTTTCTGTCATGTACAAAGCATGTGAGCCTTCTTCTCTTTTGCTCTTCTTAATTTGCCCCCAGTTTTTCTTTATTGTGGCTATATTTTTCGTCTGCCGGAAAACAATGTCACTAAACTGTTACTACTAAAAAGAAAGGATTAAGGGCCTATCTGTTACTAATAATATTATCTTTATGGTTAATCAGTATGTTTGATTAAGTCAAATTTTCTAGGACCAGTTTGATTACTACATGGGGGTCTGAAAATTTTGAACTAATAAACAACCATTGCTTCAGATTTGGATAACGAAAAAGCAAACTCGCTTTCTTCTAATATTTGTTTTATAGTTTTGATAGCTTTTCTTATAATGTTAACAGAATACTCCGAGGACAAGATCTCCCAGGTGTTCTCCCTCCCTCCCTGGTGAAGTTACCTTATCTCAAGCAAATGTACTGTTTACTGACTTGAATCTATGTTTTCATGACTTGTAGGAGATTTTCTTGTTATTATCAATTATCACTATGATTGTAAAGAAATGGAATTTGGGCCTAACTTAGGCTTAACTCAACCCGAAGCTAGCTCATGAGGGAAGGGTTGTCCAATAGTCCATATAAAGAGACTAGGATCCATCTCACCCGATGTTGGGCCCCCATATTATATTGTCTAAACTCCAGATGTCCAGTCCTGGGCGTGTAGGGGGTGTTGGAGTTCCACATCGGTGGGAGAAAGGGTCCTTGGTCTCCTTATATGGACTTGGGCTATCCTCCATTCATGAGGTTGATTTAGGCCCAAGATCCATTTCTTTCCAATGATTATAATTATCCTTTGCCTGAAAAACATATTGTCAACATGTGTGCTGCAGTGATCTCTCACTCAACTATTTGAGTGGTACTATTCCCCCCAAATGGGCATCTATCAAACTGGAATATATGTGAGCTGCACCTGAATTGCACTTAATACTTTTGTCATTACATTAAAAGGGCCCTTTAATTTAAACTATCCAATAATTCATGGTTTACAGGACTTTTATGTTGAATCAACTTTCTGGGCCAATTCCAAAATACTTGGGAAACATGACTACACTACTTTCTATGTAAGTTCTCTTGGCTTTCACAGCACTCACAAGGATGAGCAGTCTTTGTTTTACTAACATTCATTGAGCTGGACATCAAAACTTTCAGGAATTTGGAAAGTAACTTGTTTAATGGAAATGTTCCAAAAGAACTCGGAAACATGGTTAATCTGCAGAATCTGTAAGGCCTTCCAAACTATCCTACTTTTGATGAAATTTGTATTTTTACAATATTTTGACAACTCAGGGCCTTTTGCTTTGTGCAGCTATCTTGGTTTTAATAATCTCATAGGTAAGTTTCCGGTGGAACTCAATAAACTCACAAATTTGATAGAACTGTGAGTACCTCAGAATATACTCTTGATGTAATTTTCTCTAAGTCTAACTGCACTTCCTGTTTGTCTGAGTTACTTTTTTCTTAATCATTTTTGGCACAATTGCAGTAGGTTGAGTGGTAACAACTTCACCGGAAAACTTCCTAGCTTTGAGAGTTTGAAAAACCTTCAGAAATTGTAAGTATTTTCACACCATTTGGACTTAAAAATTTGTAGTTTCTAGATAAATTTGAGTTGTATCAGACTTTATGCTTGGTTAACAGAGAGATTCAAGCTTCTGGTTTTGAAGGACCTGTATCTCCAAATATTTCTGTCTTGGCTCAAATGAACGACTTGTGAGTTGTTTTCTCTGTTGCATACTTTCTTTAGTTGCTTATTATGGTGTTCCCTTTTATTTGGTTGGAATTTAATTATAATAGATGTCTTTACAGAAGAATCAGCGACTTGACTGGAAGTGCTTCAGAATTTCCACCGCTTGAGAACATGACAGGCCTAATAAGATTGTAAGTAATTCTCTTCAAATTTAGGTTCACGCATTAGTCGTTCCATTAGTTTCCTAATTTATTAAAGAAAAAAAATCTGAAACTAATTTGTGATTGCAGGATATTGAGGAACTGCAATATATCTGGGAAGATTCCTTCTTACATAGCTAATATGTCTCAATTGAAAGTTCTGTAAGTTTGCCTCCCACCTTCACTCTGATTTTCTTTTCTTTATTTTTTGATATCATTTTCTTTCTCCCTTCCAAAGCAACTGTATTTAACAGAAATCATGCATGCCATCTATGAAAGCCTTTTGCTTTTACGAATTCAGTTTACGTCTTAAGTAAATGTTATCTCTGGTAGTTCTTTATCAAGACCATATACAGGAGAACTTCCCTCCCAGAGGAAAAGGGAAAAGAAAGAACATAAGAAAAAGAATGAAGATCCAGAAATTCTATTTCAGCAGATACACACTTCTAGAGTACATCCAGCATTTGTGATCCTTTGATTGAAAGGATTTATGCATGGTTTCTACTATCTTTACTTGCCTGATAAAAACTGCATCTCGTGATTCACTGTTATTCTGTTACTAAACTTTCATACTAAGCACACCCTAAATCCACATTTTGGAGTTTCCATTAATCATTCACTGGCAGAAAACGTTGGTACTCTTAAATGAATTGATGTCCATATTTCAGGAAAAATTCAGAAGAATATTTTATCATTTGTATTTAAGCTCACAGGTCTCAAGTTGGTAAAGTATATATTGTTTCTGGCTTGACTATGGTTTTCCTTTGCTGCAGAGATCTAAGCTTCAACAGGCTTGAAGGACAGGTCCCGAATCTGGAGGGCCTGGATAAGCTGGAGTTCTTGTAAGTGAGAGAATATAGGGATGTAACTTGTCATACTCATGATTCTTCTTTTAACTTGCATGCCTATATGTCTCAGGTTTATAAAATTTAAACCTGAGGCTTCAAATACATTTAATGCCAAAGAAACTTTTAGTAGCTGACATTGTATACATTATTTGAGCTTGACTCATTTATTTTGAAATTTGTTGTTCAAAATTGCTGTCTGCAGTGGAATTAATGACTTTCCTTTGCAAGGTACTTGACAAGCAATAGACTTACTGGGCCAATTCATAATTGGATCAAGAGTCGAAATTCCAGATAGTAAGTTCATTATTTTTTATTAGCATTGTTTTGCATATAAATCTACTCATTCCTATAAGAATGACAGATTCAATTATATCTCAAGAACTGAAGATTCCATAAGCCTAAAGCCATAATTGCCAATGTTGCATACACAGAGAATTTCTTTTTGTGCAACACTGACATGTTGATTCTGTAATGCATATATTGCACTAACTCTTATTTCTTTGTTGAGACACATTGGCAAACTTGGATTTCTATTGGAATTTGGTTGGACCACAAATTTCAAAATAAATTCCAAACAACTTGGATCCGCAAATAATACTTGGAAAACACTAATTATGTCAGAAACCTTATTTGCAGCGTGACAGACCTGTCTTACAACAACTTCAATGAGAACTCTGCGCCACCTACTTGTCGGGAAACCCTGTATGAGCCTTGAACCTTGTGTCTTCTTCCTGGTCATTTTTGTTATTGGGGCACCAGCTGTTATTATTTCTAAGCTACATTTCCTTCTTATTATCAGAAACTTGTTCAGAAGCTATAACTCAACAAAAAAGTCGTAAGTATATAACTTGTCTTATAGGAGACTAGATGCATATTCTCTCTCTTAGAGAATCATCAACTGGTTCATGCCTTCTTACTCTTCCTTCCAACTTGATGCAGAGAACTTGGAAAATGTTTGTCAAGTTGTTCAAAGAGTAAGTTTATCCTTCTACAAGGCTATGCTTTGTTTTTCTCTTCTACAGAGTAAATTTATCAATTTCTTGTTGATAACGGAGAAAGAGAACACTTGATAATGTCAGTTTTCTGTATCTGCCATGTTTCATAGAGTCAAAAGTTAGATAATGTGTTTTAGTTATATGCAGATTGGTATTCGGTGCACATAAATTGTGGTGGAAAGAGTGTGACTATTGGGGATACCACTTACGAAGAAGATGAATATTCAGCAGGTGCCGCAAAATTCTTTTACTTGAAAAAGAGTTGGGGAGCCAGCAATACAGGATATTTCTCTGAACATCTCATGGAAATGAATTACAAAGTGACTAATGTATCTGCCATTAAGGGAGATGAATCTGAACTCTACACAACAGCTCGGCTCTCAGCTTTATCTCTAACTTACTATGGACGTTGTTTAGCAAATGGTAACTACACCGTGAAACTGCACTTTGCAGAGATTGTTATAAGAGATAACCGATCTTTCCAGAGTCTTGGGAAACGGATGTTTGATGTCTATATTCAGGTCGATTAAACATTAATCTGAGTATTAAGTCAAGATTTATGTTCAGTTTACTAACAATTTAACTGGATGCAGGGTGAGAGGAAGCTTGAAGATTTTAATATTAAAGCTGCTGCTGAAGGAGTTGATAAAGCTTTGACAAGAAAGTTCAATGTAGTTGTAGAAGACGGCATTCTAGAAGTGCGATTTCAGTATGCTGGCAAAGGAAGATCAGCTCTCTATAGCAGAGAAAGCTATGGCCCTTTAATTTCTGCCATCTCTTTTGAAGCTAGTAACACTACTGTCACCCTTTGGTTCACTTCTTTTTCTTCCACAAACAAACTCTCTTAGACACACCGTACGCCTTATTCGATTACCTTGGTCAACGTATATATAATGAAATTATAATGTTTCCAGATGTTGTTAATTATTCTCAGAGAGCCTAGCGAAAGACTTCCTCTTCTTCCGCAATCACTTTAAGATTAAAAGCATGAAAACAAATGTAAGTGCATTTGACACTCTCCTTTTTTGTTATCATAGATTTCAAGCCCTCTTCAAATCACAAAAAGGTGGTTCACATCATTGCTGGAGCACTGGCGTCCTCACTAATTCTCATTTTGACAATACTATTTGTTGCTTGGAGGAGAAGCAGAAACAGGATATCAAAGGAAGAAGGTGATGCCACAGCTGAGCAGCCTATTTCAATGTCTTAAATAGCTAGAACTTACATATTGTGTGTTTTCCATGATTTCCTGAAAGTTCTTATGAAAATGGAAAAGATGGATTTCGAAAACAAGAAAAACTATGGATATGCGCATTTCGTATTACATGATTTTCCACATTATATGGAAGCATTACACCTTTTAAAGTTTTCTTTTTCTATAAATGTACAGAATTAAGAGGACTAGATCTACTCACTGGTGTCTTTACCATCAGACAAATCAAAGCTGCCACAAACAACTTTGATGCTGCAAATAAAATTGGGGAAGGTGGTTTTGGCTCTGTCTACAAGGTGCATCTCAATCTGACCACTCACGAGCTTTCTACTCTTTCTTTCTCCACGTACCAATGCCTCATCTGTCATTCTCATACATATGCGTACAGTGATTCAAGATTTAAACTTAATGGGTTCAAGGTTCTTAGTTCTTTGAAATTATGAGTTCAAAACTTTATATTTTTTTAAAAAATTCACATATTACTATGGTATAAGTGAAAGAAAGGTGTGTTCAACTGAAACCTTCAAAACTATTTCCCCCCGCAGCATGTCGCACTACAAACCAATTAGCTAGATCCTTTTTCACTTAGCTACAACATCTAAAATGGATGCTATGTATAGACAGTCCATGACCTGTTTATTTCTTTATTATTATTATTATTATTATTATTAACAATAATAGTGAACAGGGTACACTACTAGATGGTAGAGTTATTGCTGTTAAGCAGCTTTCATCCAAATCAAAACAAGGGAACCGCGAGTTTGTAAATGAGATAGGTATGATCTCTGGTTTACAACACCCAAATCTTGTCAGACTATATGGATGTTGTGCTGAAGGAAATCAACTGCTACTGGTGTATGAGTACTTGGAGAACAATAGCCTCGCCCGTGCTTTATTTGGTAATTTACTATCCTTGCTCATTGTCTTCCGTTACAACTTACAAGTCAAACAGAAAATAAGCTCAATGAAATAAGAAGAAATATTGCTCTTTCGTAATTAATGAAAGAGTTCAAAATGAGAAGCCAATATATGTTTCTGTATGCATGTGAATAAGAGAAGATATGTCGAGATTCTTAGTTCTCATTAAGATGCAGGTCCAGAAGAACATCGGCTCAAAATAGACTGGCCAACAAGGCAAAAAATCTGCATTGGGATAGCAAAAGGCTTAGCTTTCCTACACGAAGAATCGTCATTAAAAATTGTTCATAGGGACATCAAAGCAACAAATGTACTACTTGACAAGAAACTAAACCCAAAGATCTCAGACTTTGGTCTGGCCAAACTTGATGATGAGGATAAAACACATATCAGCACTAGAGTTGCTGGAACCATGTGAGTTTTCTGATAAGTTATCTTATTCATGTTTATGTTTTGTGTTCTTTGAGTAAGAAATATATCTATTGCTTATGGCACAGTAGGGTTAATTATACATGTCATAACTTTCTGCCGATGACACCAGAACTTTGCAACGAAAACTGATTGATATAGGTATGCTGTTCTCGTCCATGCAACATATATACATTTAAGATTGCTAGAACCCTTGCATACTCTCTTTCGTGCATTTTGGACATCTTATACAAGGCAACTTGCAATAGTTTATATATTTTATTAACCAAGACAGGGTTATGAAGTTACAAGGACTAGAACATAATGGCCTGGCTGCCCTTAAAGAAAGCTCATTCGGAAGCTTAATCATATTTCTAGTGCTGATTGCATTACTTCAATTTTAGGGATAGAAAGGTTTCTGGCTTATGTATCCACTTTAAATCTTAAAGTTTCTTCCAGAGATTCTTGACTTGTATGTCATCCCAATCTATCATTCTTGATATTCTGAAATATTAAGCATGAAGTTGATGTCACGTTTAGAAACTTTGACCAGGATTTGAACATTAATATGTCCTTTTACCTAGTAGTCTCCATGCATGAATCTAAAGTTCTCACTCTGTTCGGCAGAGGATATATGGCACCTGAATATGCACTATGGGGCTGCTTAACCTACAAAGCAGATGTCTACAGCTTTGGAGTGGTTGCGTTAGAGATTGTTGCTGGGAAGAACAATATGACATATCGCCCCAATGAGAAATTTGTTTGCCTTCTAGATTGGGTAAGGAATCATTATCCCTGATATTAATTCCTATGTTCCAAACTTTTGAACTAGTATCTTTGCATGTTTATTCAGGCCCTTGTTCTACAAAGGCAAGGAAAATTGATGGAACTAGTAGATGAAACATTGGGTTCAGATTTCAAGAATGATGAGGCTCTAAGAATGATAAACGTAGCTCTGTTATGTACCAATCCATCTCCAGCACTTAGGCCAACTATGTCTGCAGTAGCCAGTATTCTTGAAGATCATATTGATCTTCCTGAGTTTAACTTGGAATCGAGATTCTATGATGATGATGATCATCTCAAGTTTCAAGGGTTAAGAGACAAGTACGATGAGATGCTGAGCTTGAGCCAAAGTCAAACACTTACTCATTCATCCAATATTACTGGACGAGATTGCTCTTCTACCTCTCAATCGGCTTAAATTCGTAGTCACATCAATATTGTGAAAGAAAGTGTAACAGATTATTTTAGGACTATATATGTGATGAGTGGTACTTCTTTCCGTCAATTGATGTCCAAATAAGTGTGATGGCCTATACTAGAACAATTTAAGATGCACCTTTTGTCTGCAATATACTCCCTCCGTCCATGTTTACTTGTCATGTAATGACTTGACAAGCCTATTAAGGAGGCAGAAATAGAATGACAATTTTACCATATTGATCTTAATTATTGCTAAGTGACGTAATGATTGAAATCAATAAAATATACTTTAAAAGTTGTGCAGCAACTAAGAATTTCATAAACTTTTCAACTCAATAATTAATAATAAGGGTAAAATAGGTATAAAATGAAAAATTATCTCTTAGTTTTTCAAACTGGACAAATAAAAATGGGCAACTATTTTTAATATAGAGGATAAGTAAAAATGGACGGAGAGTAGCATATAAGAACGTGAAAGAGGTCTCAAACAACATTCGTAAAAATTTGAAGCAGTGGTATCATTACTAATTTCAACAGCTTTTGAGATACCACTTTGGAGCAGACGCCATTCCAAGCAAATCTACTACCGGTAATACTAACTTTTGGAAAACAGCCACGAGAACTGATATGAATAAGGAATTAAAAATTTGAAACCAATTTTTCATGCATAAATAATGAGATTAGGACATGGCGGAGGTCAGCTTACCGAGGACATGACCTTAGATAGAAGGTTATGGAGGATACGGATTAGGGTAGAAAGTTAGTAGGTAGGTAGCGTTATTCTACTCGTGCTTCATACTTTGTAGTATCACTCTTGTAGTTTATTGTCCTTTGATTTCTGCGACTATCGATTGTTTTCTTGTGCTTTGATTATCGTGTGCATTTGTGGTAGTTACAAATACTTTTTTTTTTCTTTTCAGATAGTTTTATCATGCTTTTATATTATTTTTTCATGACTTCTTATACTGCTTTGAATTGTTTATCCTTATACCGAGGGTCTACCGGAAACAACATCTCTACTGTAATACCCCGTACCTTTAACGAAAGTTTTGACCACGATCCTAGACTTAGAACATCAGATAAAGAATGTGGAAATTGAAATTTTTCCATTCAGTTGTGATATGATGGTTTACGCCCATGAACAATGGTCATATTCCAATTTACGACCATGAACAGTGCCCGTAAACTGAAACCAAGAATTTCTGAACATTCTGGAATTTGACATTTTGAGGTCATATGGTTAAATACGGACCGTATTTAAAAACGTGTTTGGAATTTGGGAAAACTTCCTTGATGAAAGTTGTAGAGCATTGAAATACCTTTCCAACGGTATCTTACGGGAGTCAAACGGACATCTGTGCAAAGAGTTATGGCCATTTTACTGAAGAGATGCAGTGCAGTCCGTATTGCAAAATACGACCCGTATTGCAGTTTACGACCCGTAAACTGAATTTACGACCAGCACTGTTCAGAACGTAAATTGCAATTTCACAGGACAGTATATATTCATCCATATCAGTTCAACTCATTATTTTTCATTCCTTCAAACCCTAGAACGACCTCCTACTCTCCTCCAACATCAAGAACACCAAGGTAAGTCCATTCTAATTATTCCAACTCAATTCTAACATATATTCTTGTAATCTAAACAAGAAATCATCAATCCTAATCTAGGGTTTTCAAGAAAACCCATCTCAAGATTCAAGAATCAAGATTTAGGAAATCTTCTCCAAAATCCAAGTCTTTAATTCAAGTTTTGGAGCAATTAAGGTATGTAGAACTTCCATCCACATGTGGGAATCTCTATGTTCTTCCCCATGCTTCGTTTCCTTGATATTCATGAAGTTCAAATCTTAGGGCATTAAACCCAACATATTGGTAGCCCGTATTTATGTATTTATGTACATGAATTTTGTATCTATATTCGTTGTTGTATTTCTAATATTCTATTACGGTTATTAGGAATCCTAGCTTAATCCATGAATCATGAATTCTTCCTCATGTGTTCTCATTATGTTTATATGAAACTTTATGATTTCATCCAGCAAGTTACAAGCATGTTTTCAAGTCAAGTATATATATATGATTATGAACTATTGTTATTACTCATGCATCAAAAACATGTTTTGCAAGACTATGACAAGTTATCTTATGAAACTATATTTACAAGTTATGATTTATGAAAACCATGTACAAGCAAGTTATGATTTATGAAAATCATGTACAAGCAAGTTATGATTCATGAAAACCATGTACAAGCAAGTTATGATCATGAATACTATGTACAAGCAAGTTACGATTCATGATATACCATGGGCAGCAAGTGCCACTATTTTACATGTTCATGTTTTGGGAGTTGCATTAATTACCGAGGATGGCTTCAGATAGCCTGAAACTACGTAGCCACCGTAGGATGAGGATCGCTCCACCCATGTCCCGGACGATCTCTCATAATGACTGGATCCTTTCATATTTTATTAAATCTCATGTTCCCTGGCAAGGACTGAGTGTTCTGCTGGCGGGACGCAAGCACCAGACCATGGATCGGTTATAAGTTATTGCTCTCCCTACTTATGATATTTTTACCATGTTTTATATATATATGTATGCACTCATGTTCATGTCCAGGTTTTCAGTTTCAGTTCTTATCATGTTATTCCATGTCCCATGTTATTTCTTTCAGTTGTTTTACATACCAGTACATTCAATGTGCTGACGTCCCCTTTTTATTGCCCGGGGGCCTGCATTTCACGATGCAGGTACTGATATACAGGACGACACATCTGCTCAGTAAGACAACATTCGTATCAGCTTATTGGTGAGCCCCATCTCATTCGGGGTTTAGTCAACTTTTGTTTTATGTTTAGTTATGCATCTAAGGTATGCTGGGGGCCTTGTCCCAGTAGGTATGTTTTCCAATCAGATCATGATAGAGGTTTCATAGACTAGACAAGTCAGTTATGTCAGGCCAGACATTCGGAGTCATATAGCCATTTTGGCTCATTCATGTTATTTCCGCACTCATGTTTTAACAAGTATTTATATTTAATATTATGACTTACTATGTTTTTATAAAGGCTCATCATGCACTTCACGTTATATTTCCGCTCATGTATTCCTCATGATAGTTCAGCAAGCCATGTGGTTCGCTCGGTCACACGCAGTCAGGCACCGAGTGTCGTGTTACGTCCAGGCCATGGTTCGGGGCGTGACAAAACTTGGTATCAGAGCCTAGGTTCAAGAGTCTTTAGGGAGTCTATGAAACCGTGTCCAGTGGGGTCACTTTTATATGTGTGAGGGCCCATACATATAAACAGTTGACCACCAAGACATTCAGGATTTGTCTCATTTCTTTCTACTCTAGATCGTGCCATGAAGCTTAGAGCAATAAGTAACTTCTCTTCCTCTCGAATTACGTACGTTTAGAATGCGCAAGAGATGAACAGGTAATTCAAGGTCCAAGTAAAGATGTTTACCCATAGGGAGTACAATTGTGCATCACTTGCTGGTAACGAATGAGACTTCAAGTGCTATTGAAAGTGGAATACAATGTAAGTTGCCCGAGAAGGGGTGTAGTGGAATGAATAGTATGTTGAATGATAATGATGTTCTTGAGAAAGGAGAATGGGATACCACAGGGAGAGGATATTAGAGAAATTAAAAAAGGAGCTAAGTCTGCAAGAAACGTAAATCATGAAGGATCTCAAGGAAGTGGTGGCAGACAGTTTTCTACCGGAGGTCATCAGGACCCACTCCATCTGCTGTTAAAGATTGAAAGGGAAAATAAACAGGAAATTGTAACAGGTACAGTTGAGTTGGACATATGGGGTAAGTTCATCATTTTTATACCGTTGTTGAAATTGGGAGCCCTGTGTGGCTATGATATGATATGATATATATGTATATATGTTGGCCTTGTGAGGCATTGTTGGTATTTCCTGCATGCAGGTTTTTGGGATAGTAAGAAATACAGAGGAAACTCTGCCAAAATTGTCCTAGAAATAGAAGGAGAATGAGATATAAGTTCGTAATATGTCTGGAAAAGCCATGTCAACAGTAATGATAAGATTTGACTTTACTAGTACGGCTGACTTTGAGAAATATAATTTTATTTCCTATTCAGATGAATACCTTGAGTAGGTGACAGTTCGGATACATCCGAACGTGTGTTAGAAACCAAGGGCTTACGTTAAGCGTGGAGTAGAGTGATTAGTGAAAGAAGAAATCAGCTAAACCGTAAGAGAACAAACTATAGAAGAATAGCTTTTAAGAGTTGTCAAAAGGGGTTGACCTAAGATTTACAATGTGAGCAGAGTAAAGTCATTAAGATGGAGTATGCCAGTTATGAATACAGTAGCAACCGTTCATGTAAGTAAATTTAGTTTTTCCCCATGAGAAATTGCTCAAATGGGAGTCGAAAGATTCATCAATGTTGTAGAGTACAAAGGAATTACAGAAGATAAGGAATGTTAATTGGATCCCATCAAATGAGAAGAGTTTGTAAGTATAAGATGTTAGCCTTGGTCTAAGGGGGAGATGCATAAATCTCCAGTAAGTCCAGTGAGATAATTGAAGACCCAAAGGGTTAGTATGAGATATGAAGAACCTTAATTCAGTTAGGTTGGCATAATGAGATAGCCTCTATGTGGCACCTCTCTATGGCCTCCATTGACATTTATCTTTTTTCTCCTTTTTCCTATTTTTCCCCCTGCTATATTAAAAGAATCTCAAAAGTCATTCCTTTAATTAACTCTCTTAGTTATATCTTAATTATGTTAAATATTGCACGTTGAACTCTCTATAACATTTTGCCAGTTTTTATCTATAATAACGTACATGCTGTAACGGTAAAACTAATATTAGTGAGGACAATAAAGATTTGTAAAGGCAATAAAGAATTAAAGTAACGAGGAGGATAGGGAAGAGTCATTGCAAGGAATAAGGATCGGAGTCCTCTTCAGTCTTCACAAAGATAAAAGCTGCTTCTTAACATCCTACTGCTGTAAATTTGTGTCTTTCAACTTTTTCTTTCTTTTGTAATTTGAATTTGCAATATGTGATTTATACTTTGTCCGTCATCTAAATGTCTATGTGTTTCCTGAAATTTTTTAAGGGAGTGTGAAAATATCCAGGTGTTCGGTTTCCTTGAAAGCTTAAATCAGACATATTTTGGCATTTCTAATGGTGAATGCTATATTTTTTTGAGAGCAATATCTAGACATAGAAGCTTATTTGTGCGCCTAATATGATAATGTTATTGCATGAATTGTTCCAGTGAGTGCGACACCTACAAAAATCGAGAAATCATAGGTATATATCTATTATATTTTTTAGCACTTTATTCTCATAAGTTGTGCTCGGAGAGTGTTTGTATGAAACCTTTTTTGGTTAAGTTTGTGAAATTTTTAGCACATTTTAGTTGAGAAGTTATATTTATGTATCTTATAGATGCATCTTGTAGTTTTAGTTTTTGATTTACAATTCAAGTGAAGGAGTATATGTAATTATGTTCCTCTCGGTGATATCGGGGAAGTAATTTTTGTTATCTTGAAATATTTATCATAAAAATAAATGATATTCATGCATCTTTATTGAAAGTATATTGTAGATTTCATTAATTTTTTGCAAAATCTGAAAATTTATTATCAAATTAGAATATTGTATGATTTGTAGAATTTCCTGGAGATATATATTAGGAAAATGATCCAATCGAGGATTTTTTATTAAAAAAGAATCATAAATGGCCTACATAAAGAGAAGTGTGAATAATGAATTTTACTTCTCTCTCTCTCATTTTGAGAAATGATGAGTCGTACGTATAGTTTGCTTTGAAATAGAGCAATCCTTATGAATGAATAGCCAATTTTTAAATTTGTTTCTTAATTATTTGTTACTGGTTATATTTTATATTCTTGAAATTAAGATTATATTATAGAAATATTAATTACATAAATATAAAACTAAATTATGTGTTCAACATTTGTCTTTAAAGTTTTAAAAACTGATATTTCTCTCAGTTTTTTTTATCTGATATTTTATTTTGCAAATTCAATTCTATAAATACAAAAGAAGAGAAAAGGATGATACATAAGATTTTATAAGAATATAAAATTAAAGTATTGACTTTTTTATATTTATTATTCATGAAACTAATATTATATCATAAGATTACAAAATTATTACAAAATACATAAAAACTATGTTGTTTTGGGTTTCTAATTCAATTCTTATATGGAATATACTATTTATTTTATAGTTCACTATTTTTAAAATTAAATGTTTAATTATGATAATATAGTCATAAGATATAGGATATTATTTAGTTTTGGCAAATGGCACAACAAGTTACCGGATCAAAGGAACAATTGATAGTATTGCAGTTAAGGAATGTAATGAGATAAAAATGATCAAAATTAAAGATGAGTATTTTTATTACAAAAATTATAACAAAACTATTTAATTATAATAGAACCTTTTTTAAAAGACCGCGCGAAGAGCAAATACATTCACTAGTATATATATATATATATATTCCATCACTTTGGTCTGTTCTTTTTCTAACGTTCCATAACCCTAGATCAATTGTTAGCAGGTATGGATGCCCAAATACTCATAGCCAGCATGCGGAAACGGATTTGAAAATAGAGGCTAGCCAACTTTTGTGAGTTTTGTATAACATATGAATTACTATGCTCTTGATTTTTTTTTTTTTTTAAAACTATGTGCAATTATATGTCATTTACAACATTTTGGAATGCCTTTCTATCTTATCATTGTATGTACTTGAGGTTCTTATGTTTAACATAAATACTTGAGTTAGGAATATATAATTGATATTGTGAGCAGTGTGAAGGTTATGGAAAAAATCATGTTAAGGAGTGCTTTCCCCTTAAATAGGCCTTACGCGACACAAATTTGAATTAATTAGGGCTCTAATGAGGATACCGGACAACGAATGAAAACAAAAAAAAAAAAAGCGTAGAATTTTTTTGTAAAGATTTGAAGATATGAAAATTGCCGCAAAGGCGGTGCTTATACATTGAAGTAATACTTTCTTTATATCTATTTTAAAATTTTCCTTTTGTGGCGCATTAATTAGTTCATTCTTTTCTTCAATATTACTGTATGTGTTTATATCACTTTTTGTGATATGTATACAAAATCTTGAAAGTATTTTGATTTATGTGAACGCTTTCAGTTAGTCATTGGCTATTGCTGCGCAAAGTGGGTATATTCTGTGAAAATTACAATCGTTTTTATCTTTTGCGCAATTGAGATTTAGTTTAGAGTAATCTAAATAGCTTCAATATGATGTTAATTCTTTTGTTACTCGGATTGTATGAGGCTGTTGATTACAATGCAACTATACAAAGGTGAAATGAGAATGCAAATCTACTACATATTAAAGGCATGTTCTCTTGCAACTCTAATTTGGATATGGAAAGGAATGTTATTGTGAATAAAATTAGATTTTTAAAGCTATGGACGCCGCTTGAAACATATATGGGGCTCATTATGAATAATACTCAATAATTTTATTACATGTACTTTTATTGCTATATTCCATATGTATAGTTCACTAAAATTATAATGTTTGCTCTCTTCATTTATATTTTAACATTTTCTATTAATCTAGACTTGCAAATGTATTAGGTGTTTTATGTCATTTAATCACTTGAATAAATTAATGGTGGGAAACCAACTTGCAAAATGAATTTGTAGTTTTCTGAATTAATTTTTCCAGCTTTACAAGTTAGTACTATTACTGTTAGAGTTATGTATTTAAGCGGTGGTGTATCATAGTGTTTTGAGTTTTCACCATATTAATTTTTTAAGATTGCCTTCAACAAATATTCTGAACGTTTTAGGACCAAAGAAGGGAAAATGAGAAGGTGATTATGCAGATTGAAATGCCAGTTTCTTATCTTTAAAGAGTAATAATTTATTATTATGTTACCAAAAAAAGGCCACTAACTGAAATATGATAGATTTTCTCGGTGGGCAAATTAGGCGGGTACTAAATTTCACTCCCTCCCTTTATTTTTTCATCTCCCCGCATTTGGCTTTTAGTTTTGATCTTTCAACAAAAAAAATTGCCACCCAAAATCAATGGAATGCTTCACCCAAATTCTACTGATTCACCGTGCCTAGCGCAGCGGAAAAGGGTAGAATCACTTCTTCCAGTCAAATTTCTTGTTCAATGGGTGGTGTCGCCTGATCAACAAAAAACTAGAAATCTCTTCTTTTCTTCTGTTGATATCTTTTTGTGCAAAATCTTGAAAACGATTATTTATATACTATGATTGTAGAGCTTTCAACCTTCCATATTTCATTCTTTTTCTTGATTATTTATATACTCTGATTGTAGAGCTTATAGTCTTGAACCAGTGAAGGGTATTTGTAGATATGGTTTGGGCTAAATGGTTTTGTCTAAACGATTACGTCTTTGAGGGTTCTGGTGCTTTTAGTATGAAAGGCTCTTCCTTTCTAATCTTTTTTTCATAAACTGTTAGAAACCACTATTAGCACATTATCTATTTATGTTTTTGTTCCTTTTTATTATATGCATAAATTTGAGGAATTACATGTCTAAATACTCAGAGAGCTTTCGAAAATGAAAACTGATAGTGATTTATTTGTTCCTCAAAATATTAAATTTCATTTAGATGCTACACTTGTTGCTTTCGATGCCTTAAGGTTTCATATATTAGTTAATTAGCTATCGATGCCTTAAGGTTTCATATATTAGTTAATTAGCCTCTAATCATTTATGTAGATTATAGGACTTTAGTACAGAGATGGTTGATTTGCTTGAATATTATTGAATTACTCAAATCTATTTCCAGATGCTAATGTTGAATTACTCATAAATCTATTTCCAGTTACTCGGAATTTAGATCTATTACTGTTTCTATTCCTTTTGATTATATGCTTAAATTTGATTAATTGCATCTTTGATTACTCAGACAACTTTCAAAAAATGTGATATATCTGTTGCTCAAAATAATAAATTTCATTGAGATGCTACACTTGTTTCTTTCGATGTCATAAGGTTTCGTATATTAGCAAGCTGAGTTAAATCAGCAGTTTAATACAGATTACCTCATGCATATAAGCGGAGTTAAAAAATAGTACTATGGATAGCAACAAGGAGTTTGATAGCAACAGGGAGTTTAATTTTGACAATGTGGCAATATGTGCAACATATTAATGGATAGCAACGGGGAGTTTAATAATTACGAGTTTCTGTTTCATGAAACAAAAGCTCAATATATAGGATTTTAGTTCTCCGATCCTATCATAGTTAGCTGAAATGGAAAATCTAGATGAACTCAAGGAATATGCAATTTTTCTTTTGTCTCAATAGGAACAACCAATGACGGGTCTCCTACACACTTCCTCAACATGGATACATGAAACACGGGGTGTACAACAACTAAATCTCGTGGCAACTCAAGTTCATAAGCTACTAGAACGATCCTTCGCAGAATTCTATAAGGTCCAATATATCTGGGGCTGAGTTTGCCTTTCTTGCCAAATCTCATAACACCCTTCATGGGTGAGACTTTAAGGAACACCCAATCATCTACTGAAAATTTTAAGTCCCTTCGCCTCACATCTGTGTAAGACTTCTGGTGACTCTGAGCCATTTTCAAACGCTCCTGTACTAACTTAACTTTCTCCATAGCCTGGTAAACCAAATCTGATCTTAACAACTCTGCTTCACCAACTTCAAACCAACCAATTGGTGATCTACACTTTTGCTCAAAAAGGATTTCAAACAGTGTCATCCCAATATTAGCATGGTAATTATTTTTGTAAGTAAACTCAATAAGATGCAGGTGGTCATCCCAATTACCATTGAAATGAAGGACACATGGTTACTGAACTGAATGAATACATGACTACTAAACTGCTGAGATACTAAACTGAATGTTTATTGAACTGACTGAAGACTGGGCTAACTGAATACTGAGCTAACTGAATACTGGATTAGCTGAATACTGGATTAACTGAATACTGAGCTGACTGAATACTGGATTAACTGAATACTGAGCTGACTAAATACTGGATTAACTGAATACTGAGCTGACTGAATACTGAACTAGCATGAATACGCGAGTACTGGACTGATATCTGAGTACTAAGCTGACATAAATATCTGAGTATTGAACTAACATGAATATTATAACATGAGATCTGAATAGCGTATCTGTCTGACCATTTGTCTGAGGATGAAAAGTTGTGCTAAGGTTCACCTTGGTACCCAATCTTTTCTGAAAGGATTTGCAGAAGTTCGCTGTGAACTGAGCACCATAATCTGAAATAATGGACACTAGGGTCCCATACAATCTGGCAATTTCATTTGGCATAATCTTCTGTTCAATCTGTGGTCTTAACTGGCAAGAAGTGCACTGACTTCGTAAGTCTGTCCACAATCACCCAAATCGGAACGTGCGTCCTAAATGAATGAGGTAACCTGTTATAAAGTCCATATTTATCATCTCCCATTCTCAAAAAAGGAATATCTATATTCTGAGACAAGTCGCAGGGCTTCTAGTGTTCGACTTTCACTTGCAAAAAAAAATTTGGGCCACTTAGCCACAAACCCTGCCGCATTCTGGAATTGTGATCCTCTGACATACTCCGCTCTCTGAGCCTATCTACATCTGTAATGTATAATTTGCCTCGGTATCTCATGATATCATTATCTCCCCCTTGTTAAAAAACTAAGGCTTTCTGTTCGTGAATCCCCTCTTTCATCTGCAGCAAGTAGGAATCACCAAACTGTTTCTCTCTAACTTCGATGACTAAGGAGGAATAAGCCATGTTCTGGGCAACAACTCCACCCACTTCGGAGTTCGAAATTCGAATTCCTAGCTTGGATAATCGGTGAACTTCTTTCACCATAATTATCTTGTTTGCCTAAATCATGAGCTGTATTTCCCATACTTGATTTTTTTTTTTCTGAGATACTTCCTAAAATACGCATAGTACGGTTGTGCGCCAAGTCCATGACTAGCACCCTAAAGATTAGAGTCTCATGCAATGGCACTACCTCTGTGACACATAACTGGGCATGATCTTATAGCCTTTCTGTGATCGCCTAATCGATAGTAATTGAACTTGGCACGATTCGTTCGATGATCATTCTACTCACTTCGTGTTTCCTATAAGTTGAGGCATATTCCTTATGGAGACTATTGTAACACCCCGCATCTTGGAACTGAGTTTAAGCTCATATCATTAGAGTTCTAGTGGAAACACTGAAGGTTTGAACGTTTTGCGAAAATGGTTGATAGGCCTATTTCGGGCAGAGATAACTCCTTGATCGGTTTGGAATTTGGGAAAGTACCCTCAATGAGGTTGTAGTATGTAGAAATACCTTTCTAACGATATAAGGACCAAGCCAATCAGAGATCGGAGCAAGGAAATATGATCTTCTCAATATGGCTAATAGTAAGGCACTTGAAATCCTATAGAATCGGCTAAGTTTTCGATACGTCTGCCTTCCAGTCAATTTTCGTGCAAATCCGTTGGGAATTTGGGAAACCTTCCTTGAAGAAAGTTGTAGCTCTTTGAAATAGCTTTCCAACGGTATATTATGGGGGTCAAACGGACATCTGTGCAAAGAGGTATGCCCATTTTACTGAATCCTGTTTGCTGGAAATTTCGCATGTGTTACGGTGGACGTTACGGGCCGTAACAGTGAGCCGTAACACACCAAAAATTTCCAGAACCTCACTGGAAATTTTAACCCAGGTACGGTCCCAAGTTACGGGACCGTAACATGGGGCGTATTTTGGTCCGTAAGTACATTTCGGGTCACCTGACTTCGAGAGGCCATAACCCTATCATAAATTGGGAATTAGGGGAAACCCAAAGAACGAAAGTTGTAGATAATTGAAATACCTTTCCAACCATAGGTCGTGAGCCTATAGTTAACATCGGGATAGGGAGATATGGACGTTTTAAGACAGAAAGGTCCCAACCCAATTTCAAGTTGGGTCAAACCCATTTCCCCTTGGTATTTAAGGGAAATGTTAACCCTAGCAGCCACATTTCATCACATTTTTAGATTTTATAGAGAGAGAGAGAGGGGGGAGAGTTAGAGAGAGAAAGTAGAGAATCAACCAAGTTGAAGGCCCTGAATCCCGAGGCTCGTGAAGGATAAAGTGTAGTACAAGTTGTTGCCGTCATTCTAAGCTAAAAATCGAACTTGGGGATGTTGATTTCGTGGTGACTACTCATAAAAGGTAATGTTTCTACTCCCTAATCATTTATAGTTGTGAATTGATGAATTCTTGGGAGAATAATAATTGGGTTTGATGAAGAGAATTATATGAACTATGCTAGAGTTGTTGGATTGTTGGCTTGGGATTGTTGTATTCATATGGGTGATGAAGAATGATGTTAATTACATCTAATTGAGATTGTAGAATCATCTAGAAGTAATAGAATGGGGATTAGGTGAAGAAAACACCATTAATGAAGGTTGTGGAGCTTCATGCCCACCAAGTATTTGATAAAATGCTTAGATGAAAAAAACATGGATATTGTTGCTAATATAGAATCCCTTTGACCTGTATTGCTATAGATTAAAGTTGAAGGAATTGGAGGACATTGTGATACGCTCAAAAGCAGGAAGTTAAGGTATGTAGAACTTCCATCCACATGTGGGAATCTCTACGTTCTTCCCCATGATCCGTTTCGTAAAATCTATGAAGTTCAAATCCTAGGGCATTAAACCCAACATATTGGTAGCCCGTAATTATGTATGTATGTACATGAATTTTGTATCTATGTTCATTATTGTATTCCTAATCTTCCATTACGGATATTAGGAATCCTAGCTTAATCCATGAATCATGAATTCTTTCTCATGCGTTCTCATTATGTTCATATGAAACGGTATGATTTTATTTTACAAGTTACAAGCATGTTTTCAAGTCAATTACAAATATATGATTATGAACTATTGTATTACTCATAAATCAAGAACATGTTTACAAGATATTTCATGAAACCATGTTTACAAGTTATTTCGTGAAATCATGATTTCAAGACAAGTACAAGTTAATTCACGAAAGTCATGGGCTTCTTAGCCAACTATATTATGTTCATGTTTTGGGAGTTGCACGAATTACCGAGAAGGCTCAGATAGCCTGAAACTATGTAGCCACCATAGGACAAGGATCGCTCCGCCCAGTTAGGACGATACCTTAATTTTACACTGAATGGATCCATCAGGCACATTACCACCTTATACCCTGGCAAGGTATAGGGGCTCTGCTGGTCCGGCGAGGTACCAGACTCCACGTATCCACGTGGTGATATCATGTGTCGGTTTATGAAATGCTCTCCCTACTTATCATGTTTTACTCATGTTATATATATATATATATATATGTACTCATGCTCATGCTCATGTTCATGTCCAAGTTTTCAGTTTCAGTTCTTATCATGTTATTCCATGTCCCATGTTGTTTCTTTCGGTTGCTTTACATACCAGTACATTCAATGTGCTGACGTCCCCTTTTATTGCCCAGGGGCCTGCATTTCACGATGCAGGTACGGATTTACAGGACGACGCTTCTGCTCATTAGGATTTGTACGTACCAGCTTATTGGTGAGCCCCATCTCATTCGGGGTTTAGACATTGTATTTCTTTATTTAGTTTTGCATCTAAAGGTATGCTGGGGGCCTTGTCCCAGTAAGTATGTTTTCCAGTCAGACTCATGATAGAGGTTTCATAGACTAGACAAGTCAGTTATGTCATGTCAGACATTTGGAGTCGTATAGCCATTTTGGCTCACTCATGTTTAAACAAGCATTCTATTAAGTATTATGACTTACCATGTTTTATAAAGGCTCATCATGCATTCACGTTATATTCCGCTTATGCAATGTATCATGATGATTCAGCAAGCCATGTGGTTCGCTCGGTCACATGCAGTCAGGCACCGAGTGTCGTGTTACGTCCAGGCCATGGTTCGGGGCGTGACAACTATCTCATTATGCCAACCTAACTGAACTAAGGTTCTTCATATCTCATACTAACCCTTCGGGTCTTCATATCTCATACTAACCCTTCGGGTCTTCAATTATCTCACTGGACCTACTGGCGATTTATGCATCTTCCCCTTAGACTAAGGCTAACATCTTATACTTACAAATTCTTCCCTTTTGATGGGATCCAATTAACGTTCCTTATCTTCTGTAATTCCCTTGTACTCTACAAAACTGACGACTCTCATCTGAGAAATTTCTCATGGGGAAAAACTAAATTTACTTACATGAACGGGTTGCTACTGTATTCATAACTGACATACTCCATCTTAATGACTTAACTCTGCTCACATTGTAAATCTTAAGGCAACCCCCTTTTTTTTTTTGACTACTCTTAAAGGTTGTTCTTCTGTAGTTTGCTCTCTTACGGCTTAGCTGATTTCTTCGTCCACTAATCACTCTACTCTGAACTTAACTGAAGCCCTTGGTTTCTAACACACATTCGGATGTATCCGAACTGTCACCCACTTAAGGTGTTCATCTGAATAGGAAATCAAATCATATTTCTCAAAGTCAGCCATACTCGTAACTTAGTCAAATCTTATCATTACTGTTGACATGGCTTTTCCAGACATATTACGAACTTATATCTCATTCTCCTTCTATTTCTAGGAAACATTTTGGCAGAGTTTCCTCTGTATTTCTTACTATCCCAAAACCTGCACGCAGGAAATACCAACAACGCCTCACAAGGCCAACATATATACATATATATCATATCATATCATAGCCACACAGGGCTCCCAATTCCAACAACAGTATAAAAATGATGAACTTACCTCATATGTCCAACTCAACTGTACCTGTTACACTTTCCTGTTTATTTTCCCTTTCAATCTTTAACTGCAGATGGAGTGGGTACTGATGACCTCCGGTAGAAAACTGTCTGCCACCACTTCCTTGAGATCCTTCATGATTTACCTTTCCTGCAGACTTAGCTCCTTTTCTAATTTCTCTAATATCCTCTCCCTGTTGTATCCCATTCTCCTTTCTCAAGAACATCATTATCATTCAACATACCATTCATTCCACTACACCCCTTCTCGGGCATCTTACATTGTATTACACTTTCAATAGCACTTGAAGTCTCATTCGTTACCAGTAACTACTGCACAATTGTACCCCCTATGGGTAAACATCCTTACTTAGACCTTGAATTATCTGTTCGTCGCCCGCGCATTCGAAACATACGTAAATTGATTGGAAGAGAAGGTTACTTATTACTCTAAGACATGACACGATCTAGAGTAGAAATAAATGAGACAATCCTGAATGTCTTGGTGGTCAACTGTTTATATGTGTGGGGCCCTCACACATATAAAAGAGACCCCACTGGACACGGTTTCATAGACTCCCTAAAGACTCTTGAACCTAGGCTCTGATATCAAGCTTTGTCACGCCCCGAACCATGGCCTGGACGTAACACGGCACTCGGTGCCTGACTGCATGTGACCGAGCGAACCACATGGCTTGCTGAATCATCATGATACATAACATAAGTGGAATATAACGTGAATGCATGATGAGCCTTTATAAAACGTAGTAAGTCATAATACTTAATAAAATACTTGTTTAAACATGAGTGCGGAAATAACATGAATGAGCCAAAATGGCTATACGACTCCAAATGTCTGACATGACATAACTGGCTTGTCTAGTCTATGAAACCTCTATCATGAGTCTGACTGGAAAACATACTTACGGGGACAAGGCCCCCAACATACCTTAGATGCATAACTAATCATAAAACAAAAGTTGACTAAACCCCGAATGAGATGGGGATCACCAATAAGCTGATATGAATGCTGTCCTACTGAGCAGATGTGTCGTCCTGTATATCAGTACCTGCATCGTGAAATGCAGACCCCCGGGCAATAAAAGGGGACGTCAGCACATTGAATGTACTGGTATGTAAAGCAACTGAATGAAATAACATGGGACATGAAATAACATGATAAAAGCTGAAACTGAAAACCTGGACATGAACATGAGCATGAGCATGAGCATGAATATATAAACATGAAGTTGAAACTGAAACTGAATACTGAAACTGAACATAAACATGATTACTGTAAGCATTAAATAATCTTTAATAATCTGTAATAATCTGTAATACCGACATGAACCACCACGGGGAGAAACGTGGAGTCTGATCTCTGCCCGATCAGCTAAGCCATCTCGTACCTTGCCGGGGCACGAGACATGAACATGACATGAATGGATCCAAAATCCCTCAATGGGGAAAACATGAAGGAATCGTTCTAACTGGGCGGAGCGGTCCTTATCCTACGTTGGCATACGTAGTTTCAGGCTATCTGAGCCTTCTCGGTATTAATACAACTCCCGAACATGAAAATAACTGAAAACATGATTTCTGAATCTTGACATGAACATGGGTACATAAAGACATGACAATAAATACATATATAAAAGTTTTTCATGAAAGTAAGCACAATATCTCATATCTTTTGTTATAGAACCCATGGGATGCAAGTTATGGGTTTTTCATAGATTACGGACTGAGTCTCAATTACCAAAACAGTAAATTAAGACTAATCAAACAGAATTGTAACTGACCATATAATATACATCATGGTTCAAGTGTCTAGGGTTTAGCAGGAATATACCTAGAATCCTAAAACTTGGTGTGTAATCTTGGAATACTGAAACATGGGGAAGAGCAAGGATGTTCCCACACGTGGATAGCGTCTACATACCTTGACTTCCTGCTTTGAGCGTATCACAATGTCCTTCAATCCCTTCAACTTTAATCTATAGCAATACAGGTCATAGGGATTCTATATTAGCAACAATATCCATGCTTTGATCATCTAAGCATTTTATCAAACACTTGGTGGGCATGAAGCTCCACAACCTTCATTAATGGTGTTTTCTTCACCCAATCCTCATTTTATTACTTCTAGCTGATTCTACAATCTCAATTAGATGTAATTAACATCATTCTTCATCACCCACATGAATACAACAATCCCAAGTCAATAATCCAAAAACGGTAGCATAGTTCATATAATTCTCTTTATCAAACCGATTTACTATTCTCCCAAGAATTCATCAATTCACAACTATAAATGATTAAGGAGTAGAAAAATTACCTTTTTGAAGTCCAATCCTCTTGAATTCGGGTTCTAGGGTTTCCACATCCAACAAATATGTTCCAATCATAACTCTATGGATTAGAAGGGTTTTGGGACTTGGATTCAACCTAGAATTATGATAAAACTTACCTTGAAAGGTTCTTGAGGTTGGGTACTTGTTCTCTATGAGTTTAGAGAGAGTTTTCGTGAATGGGATGTTGGGGAAATAAACCCCAAATCCCAAATATAACAAAAAAACGCGTAAACCCGACTTTTGACCCGAAATCGACCTGTTTCGCGATGGTTCCACGATGCGGGTGCATCGCGCAACATTCTGCAGCTAAAAAATCAGAGTTGGGCGATCGGTCCACGAAGCGGGGCCATCGCGTGCTCTCCCACGCGCCCTCACGCGCCCCGAGAAGCGACGGGTGTCGGTTCTGCACAGTGTTCGGTAAAATAGGCATAACTTCTTGTAGATAGCTCTGTTCAAGACCCATAATATACCGTTGGAAAGCTATTTCAAAGGGATAAAACTTTCATCAAGGAAGGTTTCCCAAATTCCAAATTAATAGAGGGTTTATGGTCGTTGGAAGTAAGACCTTCTATAAACTCACTTGCAAACATGCCCTGTAGAGTGGCTTCCAACTTTTCTTTGTCCAAAGACATTTTTACGACTTAATTGGTTTTCAAAACACTTCCTATAACCCTCATATTGGTTCCATTATATTATCATTTTATGAGTCAAACTTTCGCCCGAAGCTACGAGGTGTTACAGAATACTAGTTGTAATTATCACCTTCTAGGGAAACCACAACATTTTGTGGAAGAATTCCTGCCGCATTAGACATATTATGCCTATATGCCATCCAAATGCTTTCACGAGTTAAAGGGTTGGGAAGACAAGGGTATGGGTTTGAAGGTATAAACATTCCATAACTGTTTGGACGCTCTAGGTAAAATTTTCTTTTTCTTTTTTATTTTGTGGGAACTTACATTCTAAACTTGGTTCTTTTACTGTTGTGTAGAATTCAGAGGACTAGATCTACAAACTGGTATATTTACTTTTAAACAAATTAAAGCTGCGACAAGTAACTTTGATGCTGCAAATAAGCTTGGCAAAGGTGGATTTGGATCTGTCTACAAGGTGAACATACATGCAAATTCTCATAATTCTTCCTCCTAATTACCCCCTGTAGAGGAATTTCTAATGCATGCTATTGGAAATCATTTATGAACTTCATGCATTTTTTAATTTGTCGATGCTCAGGGTGCACTGGCAAATGGTACTATAATTGCTGTCAAGCAGATTTCATCAAAGTCAAGACAAGGGAACCGTGAATTTGTAAATGAAACAGGCATGATGTCAAGTTTACGTCACTCGGTCTCGTTTGACTCTACGGATGTTGTGTTCAACGGAACCAATATTTACTAGTTTATGTGTACATGGAGAACAGCAGCCTTTCTCATGCTTTGTTTGGTAAGTGCTATTCTTCATGGATTTTTATATTTGATGAAGGACACTAAGCCAAATGAATTTAAGTTTGACGATCCCATTCTGCCTCAATAATGTAATTGGCAATTGGCACAAGTCTCAAGTTTATATATTAATCTGTGTGCATACATATGTCTCTGTGTATGTGCCTAGTTTCAATTCTATAATAAATTGCAGGTCCTGAAGAATGTCGACCAAAATTGGACTGGCCAAATAGGCAAAAGATCTGTGTTGGCATAGCTAAAGGCTTGGCTTTCCTACATGAAGAATCACCTCTAAAGATCGTTCATCGAGACATCAAACCAACCAATGTACTCCTTGACAAAGACCTACATCCAAAGATCTCTGATTTTGGTCTGGCCAAACTTCACGAAGAAGAGAAAACAAATATCACCACCTGGGTTGCTGGGACTACGTGAGCTTCTAAACTACTCTAATTGATTAATCAAATTTTGTTATTAAAAAATACTCCCATTTGTATATTATCCTTCCCATTTTAGGTCGTGCCAAAGTTACTTTCAGTTTTTCCTGAATGTTAATCCTTAATCCTTGTTATATAATTCTGAATGGTAATGGCTGGCATTTTTACTGATCCCAAGAGTAAAACAGATTAGAAAGGTTATCTATCATTTCACATTTTCACTTTAGATCCTCTCGTCTTTTTAGAACCATGTTTTATGCTCCAACCATAATAAACTAGGTAAATGTCAATCATTTCTCTCTTAAAAATCCTAAGTCAAATTATGGCAATCGATTTTATAACGGAATGAGTAACAAAATTTCTGCTGTCCATTGCTACCTTACCTAGTGATGAGATAAATGGCATTAGTTTAAGCCTTTCATGAAGTTCGTGAATAGGTCTGGCTTGCATGAGTGCAATATTTTTACTTTGTTTTGCAGAGGTTATATGGCCCCTGAATATGCTCTTTGGGGTTATTTAACACATAAAGCACTTGTACAGTTTTGGGGTGGTTGTGTTAGAACTTGTTGCGGGGAAGAGCAATATGAAATATCATCTTGATGAGAATTACGCCTGCCTTATTGATTGGGTAAGAAACCCGAATCTCTTATATCAGTTCAATGAAGAGTGAATTCTGAAGCGGTTGTCGCTTTGCTTGATGAAAACTTCATATTGGTAGAAATCAAGGCATTGTATTTGATCAAGTAGACATGGTAGTATTTCAGACAGAGCATAGACCAGTAAGTGTCTTTCTCAATTTTTCTAATTCCATCATTGTGCTTATTCCAGGTCCTGGTTCTACAAAGAAAAGGGAAGTTTTCGGAGCTAGTGGCCCAAGGTTAGGTTCCGATTCCAATGAGGAGGAGGCGTTGAGGATGATTAAAGTGGCCTTACTATGTATTAATCCATCTCCAGCACTAAGGCCAAACATGTCTGCAGTAGTGAGCATGCTTGAAGGCTGTTTGGACGATAGGTTTAATTTTCAGGGACTAGGAGATGAGATTCAAGCGAACTCTGGTGAAAACCAATTAATCTTTCAATCAACTGACACAAAGGATACTGATCACTCTTCTTCAACCTTCCCTTCTACATCCACCTCTGTGTAAAAGTCTTTGTCTGCCCAATGTTGTATTAGAAAAGAGAAAAAAGGATGACGAAGGAGATGTTTGTCATGAATAGAGGGAAATTTAATTTAAAGTGTGCTTTGGAGAACAATAGCCTCGCCCGTGCTTTATTTGGTAATTTGCTATTCTTGTTCATTGTTTTAGTTGCAACCCAAACAGAAAATAACACTAAAATAAAACAAGAAAAAGATTTCTCTTTTGTAATTAATGAAAGAATCCGGAATGAGAAGTCACCATAGATTCTTAGTTCACACCAAAATGCAGGTCCAGAAGAACATCGGCTCAAAATAGATTAGCCAACCAGGCAGAAAATCTGCATCGGGATAGCAAGAAGCTTAGCTTTCCTACTCGAAGAATCATCATTAAAAGTAGTTCATAGGGACATTAAAGCGACAAATGTACTTGACAAGAAACTAAACCCAAAGATCTCTGATTTTGGTCTGGCCAAACTTGATGATGAGGATAACACACACATCGCCACTAGAGTTGCTGGAACCATGTGAGCTTTATGACAAGTCTCTCATTCATGCTTACGTTTTTGTGTTGTTTGGAGAAGTAGTATATCTATTATTGATAACCACATTAGGGTTAATTCCACGTCATAACTTTCTGCAATGACACCAAAACCTTACAATGAAAATTGATATAGGTCTGCGTGCTGTTCTCTTCCTTGCAGCATATATACATTTAAGTTTTTTAGAGCCCTTACCATATATCTCTCTCTTGGATTTTGGATATAAGTTTATAAACAGAAACTTGCCATAGTTTATATATTCTTAACCAAGAAAAACTTGTGAAGTTACAAAGATTAGGACATGATGGGCTGACTGCCCCTGAAGAAGGCGCATTCGGATGCTCAATCATATTTCTAGTGCTGATTGCGTTGCTTCTATTTTGAGCTTAAAGTTTTAAAGCTTCTGCCGGCAATTCTTTTATATTTCATCCCAATCTATCATCCTTGGCATTCTGTAATATCAAGCATGAAACTGATGCCGTTTTTAGAATCTTTAATCATGAGTTGAACATCTATATGTCACCCTAGTAGTAGTCTCCATGAATTTATAGTCCTCACTTTGTTCTGCAGAAGATATCTGGCCCCTGAATACGCATTATGGGGATACTTGACCTACAAAGTAGATGTCTACAGCTTTGGAGTTGTTGCGTTAGAGATTGCTGCTGGGAAGAACAATATGACATATCGCCCCAATGAGAAATTTGTCTGCCTTCTAGACTGGGTAAAGAATCATAATTCCCTATGTTAATTCCTAATAGAAGTAGTAATATTAAACCAGTTTCTGGTAACCCGCTCTACTTGGCCATGTTTAAATGGGTTGTTGAACCTAAAATGACCAGTCAAACTATTAGGTCAAAACGGGTAAATTAATGTAACTAAATAGGCCAAAAAGCACATCACACATCTCTTGCATTTTATTCAATTCTATTCTGATGCTTGTATTCAGGCCCTTGATCTACAAAGGCAAGGAAAATTGATGGAATTAGTAGATGAAACATTGGGTGCAGATTTGAACAAGGATGAGGCTATAAGGATGATAAATGTAGCTTTGCTATGTATCAATCCATCTCCAGCACTTAGGCCAACTATGTCTGCAGTAGTCAGTATTCTTGAAGATCATGTTGATCTTCCTGAGTTTAATAACTTGGAATCGAGATTCTGTGATGATTATGATAATGATGTTTTCAAGTTTCAAGGGTTAAGAGACAGGTATAACTAGATGCTCCAAAGGCAAACACTTTCCAATAGTATAGGAAGAGATTGTTCTTCCTCCACATCTGCTTAAAATTCGTAGACAGATCAATATTGTAAACAAAGTGTTAAGAATTAAACAAGCGATGCAGCGGAATCGATTAGGATGCACCAACACAAGAAGAATAATGCAAGAAAGCAATAAACGTAATGAACACAAGATTTACGTGGAAACCCAAGATGGGAAAAACCACGGGGCGCAAAGTCAGAGAAATTACCTATAAGGTGAGGAGTACAAAACGATCTCAACAGGGTGTCGAAGCACAACGAGATCAAAGGAAACGAAAGATTACAATCTCTCAATGAAAACTCTCTCTAACCTAAGTGTGAAATACAGTCTTGTGTGTAGGCTTGATAGTCTTGATAGTTGTTCTCTTTTTCTTGATGTTCTAGCAGAAAATCTCCTTTAAATAGGGGTTGAAGACGTTCAAAATCCCAGTTAGAATAGGACAAGCCATTCAAATCCCGGTTGGAATGGGACAATTATCGAATCTCAGTTGGAATGAGACAATTTCGTGAAACCCTTTTGAGACATATCCTAACAATCTCCACCTTGGACCAAAATCATAAACATCAACACTCGTTACCCCATAAAGCCCCGAACGACAATTTAAGCATGAAGAACACCAACTAAGTCTAAGCAATGCTTAAACTTAGTAATAGCAAGCGGCTTGGTTAACATATCTGCGAGATTATCTGACGCGTGAACTTTCTTTACCACAATCTCCCCTGCAGCAATAGTATCTCTGATAAAGTGGTATTTAACGCTAATATGCTTGGTCTTCGAGCGATGAGAATCGGCCTTGGTAAGATGAATAGCACTTTGGCTATCATAAAATACAACGGTAGTATCCTGTTGAACACCAAAATCAATAAGAAGACCTCGCAACCATGTAGCTTCTTTAACACTTTCAGTTGCAGCGATATACTCAACTTCGGTAGTAGAAAGGGCTGCAATAGACTGTAATTGTGCTTTCCAAGAGATAGCACCAGAGCACAGTGAAAAAATATAACCAGAAATGTGCCTCCTACGATCGAGATCACCACCATAATCAGAATCAACGAACCCAACAACATCATAAGATGATGCCTAGGCTCTATCAAATACCAAACCAATATCAACAGACCCTTTCCATAACGAAGAATCTACTTCACAACATTCCAATGATCCTTTCCAGGATTATGCATGTATCGGCTCACCATGCTTACCGCAAAAGCTAAATCAGGTCTAGTGCAAACCATAGCATACATAAGGCTACCAACAACACTAGCATACGAGATAGTAGACATCCTTTAAATGTCCTCCTCGGACGTAGGACAAGAGTCAGCAAGCAGTTTGAAATGAGCAGCAAACGGAGTAGAAACAAATTTACAATTAAACATATTAAACCTATCGAGGACTCTCAAAATACTTCCTCTGAGACAGGTAAAGCTTCCTAGCTTTTCGATCCCTCTGAATCTCCATACCTAGAATCTTCTTAGCTGCACCAAGGTCCTTCATCTCAAACTCAGAATTAAGTTGAGATTTTAACTTGTTGATCAAAGACTTGTCTTTAGAAGAAATCAACATATCATTAACATATAACAACAAGTAAACAAAGGAACCACCAGAAGACTGTCGAAAATACACACAATTATCATACTTACTACATGTGTAGTCTTTCCCAATCATAAACGAATCAAACCTTTTGTACCACTGTCTTGGAGCTTATTTAAGGCCATAAAGAGACCTTTTCAACCGACAAACAAATTGTTCCTTTCCAGGAACAACAAACCATTGGGTTGCTTCACATAAAGTTCTTCGTCTAACTCCATGAAGAAACGCAGTTTTAACATCAAGTTGCTCCAACTCCAAGTCAAAAAGAGCAACAATAGCAAGTAACACTCTAATGGAGGTATGACGAACAACAGGAGAGAAAACTTCATTAAAGTCAATACCTTCCTTTTGGTGGCAACCACGAACCACTAAGCGAGCTTTCCATCTTGCTTCTTCAACCCCGGGAATGCCATCTTTTAGTTTGTAGATCCATTTTGCAGTCAATGCACGACGACCTTTGGGCAGCTGACATAACTCCTATGTATTATTTTTGTGCAAGATTTCCATTTCTTCTTGCATAGACACTATCCAATTTGAGGAATTAGGACAAGAAATTGCCTCAGAGTAAGTAGAAGGATTAACTTTCGGGAATTTCTTATCCAACTGCAAGAGCATAAGCAATCAGCCCATCATTATCAGTGTCAGCATATCGAGCGGGCTTCTTTATAACTCATCTCGGTCTTTCACGAGCAATAACATAATCATCCTCCACTTGTGGCTCGACGGGATGTGTGGTACTAGTACTTGGCTCATCAACAGGAGCCTTCTCGCTAGCCTGAGGAACTGTAGAAGATATAGGGCCATCTTCGTGCATGAGCTTCATGGCTCACTTCTGCCTCGACCTTCTCACTGGCATCTTTCATATCATTATTACCCGGAGAGGAAACAACAGACTCTTTCCCAGAAGATAACATAACAGTTTCATTAAAAGTTACATCCCGACTCTGAATAATTTTCTTGGAGCTAGGACACCAGAAACGATATCCTTTAGACTCAGAAGCATAACCAAGAAACATGCACTTAACAACCCTGGGGGATAGCTTTCCATCATTAACATGAGCAAAAACAGTGCATCCAAAAACTCTAAGATTAGAGTAGTCAACGGGATTACCAGACCAAACTTCTTCGGGAATTTTAAAGTCAATAGATGAATGTGGAGACAAATTGATGAGGTAACAAGCTGTAGAAACGACTTCGACCCAGAAATCACAGCGGTGCCATAAACCAGTATTTGAGAGCATACAACGGGCTCTCTCAAGTAATGTTCTGTTTATACATTCTGCCACTCTGTTTTGCTGGGGCTTATGAACGAGAGTCTTATGTCTAGCAATACCATAAATAGCGCATAACTCATTAAACTCATTACCACAGAACTCCAAACCATTATCAGTCCTGAGCTTCTTAATTTTTCGACCAGTCTGGTTCTCAACAAGGGCTTTGAATTACTTGAAATAGAGAAACGCTTCACTTTTCTGTCTTAGGAAATAAACCCAGACCTTACGAGAAAAATCATCAATAAAAGTCAACATGTAGCGTTTTCCTCTAAGGGAAGGAACTTTGGAGGGACCCCATAAATACGAATGAATATGAGCAAGAATGCTATGTGTACGGTGTTTTGCTATGGAGAAACTAACTCTCTTATGTTTCCCAAAAACGCAATGATCACAAAAGTCAAGTTTACCAGTATCAGTTTTACCAAGAAGACCTTTTCTGCTCAGAATGGTCATACCTTTTTCACTCATATAGCCCAGACGCATATACTATAAACAGGTGAGATCATCGTCGGATAATGAACTAGAAACTGCTACAGATCCTGTCACAATTGAACCCTGCAGGTAATAGAGAGCCCCATGTCTTGTTCCTTTCATCAAGACCAGAGCGCCTTTTGAAACCATGAGAACTCCACCTTCAGCTGAATATTTGCGAAGAGATTCAAGAGTACCCAGAGAAATAAGGTTTTGTTTCAAGTCAGGAACATGATGAACGTTGGTCAATGTCCTGATAACACCATCATGGGTTCTAATTTTTACAGTACCAATCCCAACAACGTTGCATGGGGCATCATTCCCCATTGGGACAACACCACAAGTTTTCTCAAATGTTGAAAACCAGTCTTTATGAGGACATACATGATATGTACATCCAGAATCAAAAACCCATTCAAAAGAATTTTTCTTATCAACAGAGACAGCCATCAAAACATCACCTTCGGAATCACTTTCAACAACTTCCTGCTTCATCGGTTTTCTGCAACATTTTGTTATTTTCTTCTCTCTCTAGCTTATTCTTCAATTTATGACAATCACCAACTACGTGGTTTGTCTTCTTGCAGTATTTGCAGGATTTATCATTGTTGAATTTATGGCCTCTAGACTTGGACCTAAAATTCTTTTTATTACTCCCTCTATCATGACATCTTCCTTTAACAGACAAACCTTGTCCTTTGTCTTTAGAACGCACTTCAAAATTAAATTTTTCTTTGGAAAAGATTTGACATCCTCATAACTCAGTGTTTCATTACCACCATATAGCATGATTTTTTAAAAGTGCTTATATGTAGAGGGTAGGGATACAACGAATAATATTTCTTTATCCTCATCTTCGACCTTAACGTCTAAATTTTCTAGGTCAAGAATAATATAGTTGAACTCATCAAGATGATTTTGAAGGGGGGTACCTTCAGCCATAGAGAATGTGTATAACCGTTCCTTCAGACGAATTTTATTTGCGAGACTTTTCGTCATGTAGAGTGACTCTAATTTCAACCAGAGGCCTATAGCAGTAGTCTCATGAATAACCTCACGAAGAACCGTTTTAGATAGACATAGTTGGATATTCAAAAGTGCATTTTCATCCAATTCCTCCCATTGATCATCTGTCATAGACTTGAGTTTCTTGGATTTCTTAAGAAGAGCCTTCTTTAATCTGTTCTGGGTGAGAACTGCTTGTATCAGAAATTTTCAGATACTGAAGCTTATCTTGCTGTCGAACTTCTCGATATCAAACTTGGTTACGGTAGACATCCTGGATCTTGAACGCTCTGATGCCACTTGTTAAGAATTAAATGAGCGATGCAGCGGAACCGATTAGGATGCACCAACACAAAAACAATAATAGAAGAAAGCAATAAACGTAATGAACACAAGATTTACGTTGGAAACCCAAGACGGGAAAAACTACGAGGCGCAAAGCGCGGAGAAATCAACTATAAGGTGAGGAGTACAAAACGATCTCAACAGGGTGTCGAAGCACAACGAGATCAAAGGAAACGAAAGTTTACAATCTCTCAATGAAAACTCTCTCTAACCTAAGTGTAGAATATAGTCTTGTGTATAGTCTTGATAATTGTTCTCTTTTTCTTGATGTTCTGGCCGAAAATCTCCTTTTAATAGGGGTTGAAGACGTTCAAAATCCCACTTGAAATGGGACAAGCCAGTCGAATCCCAGTTGGAATGAGACAATTATCGAATCCCAGTTGGAATGGGACAATTTCGTAAAACCCTTTTGGGACATATTCTAACAGAAAGAGTAACAGATTTCGTTATGACTTAGGACAGTATATGTGAGGTTGTTGTTTAAGCAGTCTTGTAAAGTGACTTAGTATTCGATATACTTCTTGTATTTTAAAATCAACTACCTAGATTCTCCTACATGCACCCCCCTATAAGGTATATCTGTAACCAGTAACCACTCCCGCCCCCTTACCCCCTACCCTTGTCCTCTGTCCCCCGCTCATGCTCCCCTCAACACCCATAGTATTTGCCGATATATATATTTTCTTGCGTACTTATCCAACGTAAGATATATATTTGTGTGCAACTACTGTAAATATGAGGTGAATTGTATTGAGCCGTGGAAACAGCCTCTTGCAGAAATGCAAGGTAAGGCTGCGTATAATAGATCCTTATCATTGCCGAATATATGCATTTATGATTTGGGTAAAGTCGGATGAGGAAGACCTTGCCAAGCACGGCCGAGCTCAACTAGTAGTAACTTAGTAATAATACTGACATTCTTTAGACTCAAGTAGTAGTAATAATACTGACTTTCTTTAATAGTACTTTTTTCTACAACAAATATCTCGACCATCCATCCTAAGATTAAACGAGGTCCCATTATGTTCAATCTACTCTTCTTGTCAATTTCAAATAATAAATTATTCCAATTTGCGCACATGTATATGTCCCCATTAGATACAAATTCCACTTGACTTTTCAATGCTAAGATACAGTAATATAGTGACCGATTGTTATAGCTTTTTGACCAAGCTTTTGGGAGGCTATCAATGCTTCTTTTAAAATACTGAAGTGTTTGACCAATCTTTAAAGAGAAAATAAATACTTTTAGAGAGAAACAGAAGTTGTTTTTCAGAACCTAAAATGATATTTCTCCCCAAAAGTAATTTTTTGAAAAACACTTTTTAAAAGTTTGGCCAAACACTAATTGATGCTCAAAAGTATTTTTCAACTTGATTATGAAACACAAACTGCTTCTCGCCAAAAGTGTTTTTTTGAAAAACATTTCAAATTAAGCTGATTTTAAAAGCTTGGCCAAATCAAGGTTGATGTGTATACTTAAAGGAGATGACATAGTTTACGTGGTTAGCTTAACTATCTAATAAACACTTGAGAACATGTACAAAAATTTTTCCGAAATTTGAACCGAAAATGTCTGATATGAACAATTTATTGTGTGTTCGGTGCTCAACTAGAACAAGTCTTAATTCGAATCCCTAAATGAAATTTTCTGTCAGGATTAAGAGGCTGTCAATGTATTAAGACTAGCTTCTAACGCTTGTCCACAAATTAAAGAAGGCTGGCCTCTTTTGCTTAGAGTAGGTAAGCCTCTAATTAATTTCTCACATATGCAGCCCCATGTGAGCCCCCTGATTGGCATATTATGTGCAATTATTTGAATCAGGTTGATTTGTTAAATATTGAAACTGATCGAGCAACAGTAGATGTACAGAAAATGACGTATCGGACTGCATACCTCCATATATAACTACAACAACACTTCTTTAATATACTATATATACCGGTCTCTCTAGACACACTTATATTCCATGCTAATCAGTATTAATATTTTAAATATTTTAAAATGATACAAGTAATATCATCTAGTATTCATTTGGCACGTGCTTTGCACATGCTTCTAGTGTAAGTGATTAAAAAAAAAACTATAATGATGTACATATCTAAAAATATCTGTTTTGAGTTATAAAATAATAATTTAAACATTTAAAAGTAATGCTTAGCTATTCAAAGTTAGAATATCTGAAGAATAACTATCCATACTATTTCAAATGATTCAGTACTTTTCGAAATGATCCATCAAGCCAATAACCAAACTTTCCCAAAGCGTAATTTAGGACTTCTGATTACTACTATATATTTACTCGACATAAGGTTCTTTTTCAAAAGATAATATATCAATCAATAATTCAGTATCAAGGTAACAAATTCAACTCTGCCAATTTAGATAGCATAAACAAGAATTCACTACTTTCAAGCTGAGCAAGAATTTTTACACTTAAAATATGTCTCCTTACAATTAAAGATGCAATGAACCAACTGCATTCTTCTTGCGTTTATGGTCAATAAAACAGAGAACATAATAAATAAGTTAAAGATCGAAGACCTGATCTGTAAAGAAAGTAATAAACTACAAATAAAATAATGCTAATACCTTTGATATGGGTAGCATGTGTTGAAATTTGCCAGACTATATAATCACCCAATTTGTTTTCCGGGTTCCGTTGAAAGATCCAGCCAGTTAGCTAATAGCTATTGTCTGATCCAAAAGAGATTTTGAAGCATTTGAGCTTCTCTCTGATAATTTGTTTAGACAACGGTAAAGTTGGCATGCTCTTTTCTTCGAATATGTTGACAAGAAATCTTCTTGTGAATTGTTTATCAAAAAATACTTACTTATTACTAGTCATCAAACCATGATGAAATTGGTACATAATTTTCAAGCTGTATGATTTTTAGCTTAACCTTTCTTTCTTAATCTACGGAATATGAGAAGATATAGTCTGCTATTATGGTTGGAAGAAGGCAAACTGATGCGGAGCATGTATCTATTGAAATTGTTGTGGATTTTTTCCTTCTAAGAAGGTGATTGTCCATGAAAATCAAATATTTTTCACTTTACCTGGTATTTTGGAGTTAGAGTTGAATTTGGAGTTAAATATGAAGTTGTGTTTGGTTATAGTTTTTGCAAAAAATATTTGGTTGTTTGAATGTATTAAAGATGAAAAAAGTGAAAATATTTTTTTTTGTGTTTTTAAAATTTCAAATACAACTTCAAGTTGTATTGAAATTTTCATGGTCAAACGTTGATTTCCAAATAAAGTGAAAGCATTTTCCGGAAAAAAGTGAAAAAACTTCATGGCCAAACGGGCCTTAATTAACTTGAGGGAGAGTTTAGAGTAGGGGATGGCAAAACTAGCCCAACCCCATTTGACCCGTACAACCCGCTCAAGCTTTAATGGGTTGGGCTAGATATGTTAAAAATTTCTTTCTCTTGATATGTTAACATGGACAAGTAAAAGTAAACAAAGGGAGTGACTTTTATCCCCGTTTTTCTTCTTTGTCAATACTTTAAACGTGAAGAGAGGACGAACAATAGCAATGCAAATTTGTACCAAAAGTTATATAAATTATACACTTTAACCAACATACATTTTTATCCCACTTGGACATATGTCATAGTACTGAGTATTTATTCTCTTCTCATGTATACACGTATGCACTTCAATTTTAATTCCCCTACACATAACTTATCCACTTTTGACTTTTTACGTTCTTCAAGAATTAATAAATGAAGTATATATTTTATCACAATATCCATATTTATTGGTGTATAGTCTCATTTGCCTCAGAAAATGATTTGAAAATGAGTAATTAATATGAAGGGTAGAATAAGAAGAAGAATTTTTTTTTCTTGATATGTTAACGTGGACAAGTAAAAGTGAAGGGAGGGAGTGACTTTTATCCCCTTTTTCCTTCTTTGTCAATACTTTACTTATTTTACTCTCCTTTGTAGTCTCTGATTATTGTTTCTTTACATTTATACAATGTATTACTTTGTATTTTCATTTCGGAATTAAAATTTGGTGATTTACGATATAACATATATCTTTGTAATTTTGATTTCTTTATAACAATTTTTTAATCTATAATTGTTAATATAAAAATTATAATATATTTTTTAATTAATTTAATAAAAATATTTTATTAGTTTTGCATTTAAAAAATCTAATATATACAACAATGGTTCTTATGTTTTGGATCTGAACAGTTAGTTAATTGAAATGGATATCAACCTGTCGGTATACATATAAGATATTAAAAAAAAATTAAAAAAAAATTAGAATCAAAATATTAATTTTCCTCATATTCTTACTAATTTTCTTTTTCAGATCAATGAACAACTTTCATTGTTATGACAATGAGAAAAAAGGCCTACTCTTTCCATTTCAAAGACTTAATTCCATCATATGTTTTTAATTACAACTAATTTGATGGTACATAAAATACATTTTGTATATGTTGGTATATATAATAATAATTAGAATGTTTTTAAAAGTTATTTTCAAAATATAAACCTTAAAGACTGGTTAATTAAAGTGAATAGAATTTATTGCTAGTCATATTAAATTGATCATCCACTGGATTATAAAATTCTTTTAAGACTAACGCGGTTCAATAATTGGTCCTAGTTATACCACAACCACCGATGAATATAGTACGACAATAACCAAATCATCTTGCAGTACATTGGCCATTAATTACGTACTAGTATGAAACTAGAGATTTCATCAATTCTAACTAGGGCTGCGTATCGGGTGGTTTGGTTCGGATTTGAAAGTTATCGGTTAAATTTATCGGTTATCGGTTTGTAAACATGTTAACCCGTTAAAGAACTATTAAGGTATTGGTTACTGGGTTATTGACTAATCGGTTATTGATCGTTATCAGTTCGGTTATCGGTTTAACCGTTAAGATTTCACACGAATTTTTTTCAAGAAGAAAGAACCCATAAAAAAATGATTTGACTTACAGCTACATAACAAAAACAAGAACAATAGCTCAAAACTTAATTACAGACAATTAACCAACCAAACTAAACTTCCAATTCAGTCAAGTACCTCTACTAATTCTTACTCTTACCATCTTTGATGGCATTATCTACAACAACTACTTTGAACTTTTTGTACTCATCAAATTCCTTACTAATACTTTTCATTACTGCAACACTTTGTACAACAACATAACAGGCTAACAGCATTACTTGCATTAGCTACTGGCTTGACCATATAAAATGCACCTCATGAAATTGCAGCAACTTTCTCACTAAAAGCTTCACACATGAAAATTGATATAAAGATCAGGCTACTTGAGAATTGAGACTAGAGAGAAAAGGGTAAAACTGAAAGCGCCGTTTATGAAATGGAAGTCAAGTAACCCTAGTGACAATTCACAATTCAAACTAAAGTTTTATGAATTTGAGTTCAATGGTGACCTTTCCTCTTTTGTAAAGATAGTACACGTTCATTCTTCTAGTACATTAAAAATTAACGTAATCCTAAAAATTGTTCTCTTGAATATCATAGTCAGAGCTTCAAAACAGGCAACTTAATAAATCAAAAAAGGACAATCAATTAACGTAAAAAAAGAAGGGAGAGATCTCGCAGCTGTCGGCACAGAGGGGCGTCAAAAACCATGAGAGAGCACAAGTTGATAATAATTAAAGCTGACTATGGTAGACAATTAATATAAGCTGCGATGTGTATCTTAGTCGAACATACCTTCAGATATATTAAGTTTTTACGTGTAAAAGACTATTCAAAGACTATTATGGCAAAAGCGTAGTGTGAAAACTACAGAGTTTGAATGTGATATATTTTTTTTTAACGTGAAAGAGCTCTGGGCGCACGATAAGCAAGGACTGCTATCTTGCACCATGGCTCGTCGCCGCCGACAAACAACTCCACCTCCACCATCACCTTTGGAGGTAAAGGATGATGAACCGCCTGAAAAACCACCTCCAAAACCACCAGATCTGACAGAAACACTAGAGTGCAGACCTGGTAGCAGAACGGTAACGCCGGCAAATGGAGTAGCACAGCCATTAGCACCGACAATGCTAGCACACTGGATGCCAGGGCGAGGTAGTGCACCTACGGTATTTCAACACCCAAAGGAAACCTCGCCAATGGCCCCAACCACTGAAGAAATTAACATGGCAGCAGTAACTCGAAAACTTACATACTCTGCAGGGTCGAACAAGGCACTTATAGAAGAGGAAAATGTGCAAATTGAAGAGAAAAACGCAGAGCCTACTAAAACCCTAGCGGAAATTGTAAGAGAGAATCGGGTTAGACAAAAAGGTCTACAACTAAGCTTCTATCCACCAGAAATCAAGGATGGAGTGAAGGTTGTGAAATTGAACCACGAAGAGCTCGAGAAGCAGTGTGACAAATGGAAGACGACGCTAATTGGATATGTGATGGGGGGAAACCCGAGTTTCAAAGATATGCTGAAATTTGTCTATGGTGTTTGGAATTCAGTGGCTACACCTAGAGTTCATTATCATGACGATGATTACTTTGTCTTCAAATTCACATCTGAGGGGGATAAGGAAGAAATACTAGAAAGTGGGCCATATACATTTCAAAACAGACCACTGATAATTCGAGAGTAGACCTCTGATTTTGAAGTTAGCAAGGAACCACAGAGGATTGTACCAATTTGGGTAAATTTGCCAAGGTTGCCAGTTCAGTGTTGGGCTGAGGAAAACCTTGGGAGAATTGCAAGTTACCTAGGTAAACCACTGTGGTCAGATCGACTAACTGCAGAATGTGAACGACTCTCTTATGCAAGGGTACTAATAGAGATGGATATTACTCAACTGATGCCTAACGAGATGGTAATTGAGAAGCCTGATGGATCTACTTGGGGACAGGCTATAGAGTATGAGTGGCAACCAAAGTTCTGTGTTGATTGCAATTCCTTTGGGCACCTAGCATGGGATGCAAAGTAGAAAAGGTGGCTCCAAAGAAAAAGAATAGGCGGAAGAGAAGGGAGTATCCAACATGGCAAGCTAAAGATGTATCCCCAAATAAACCCACCATACCAGGACCTAGTACTGTAATGCAAAACACATCTGGGGAGCCGGTGGCAGAGGTAAATCTACAAGTGAATGCAAGAGGAAAACAGGTTGTAGTGACTCATAAGACACCACATATAGAGCCTGATGTTATGGCCTATAAAAACAACAATGCTACTCTGCAGACAGGGGCGAAACCTCCTGACATTCAACAACAAGATGGTATTGAACCGGACTGCTCGCAAAAGCTGTCCAAAGGGGGTGTTCCCACTACTATTCCTCCTATATGATACTGTGCTCATGGAACATTAGAGGACTGAATAAGTTCTCTAAAAAGAAAGAGTTTAGGAGTTTTCTTTATAAGAATAAGCTGGACCTAGTTGCCTGTTTGGAAACTAGAGTTAAGTAGAATAATAGTAGTAAAATACAACAGTTTATGGGACCTGAATGGAGCTTTATATCAAACTATACTCATGCACCCAATGGAAGAATGTGGCTAGGGTGGAAGGAAGCCACTGCTGAAGTGATTGCTCTATTTACTTTAGCTCAAATAATACACTGTCGAGTGAAAGATAAAATGTCTGATTTCAGCAGTTATGTCACCTTTGTTTATGGAATGCACACTGTGGCTGATAGAAGGCCATTATGGCAGGATTTAAGACTACTGAATACTAGTGTTAGTGAAGCATTGCTCATAATGGGAGATTTCAACACTCCATTACATGCTGATAATAGACTGAATGGAGCCCCTGTGCATTATAGTGAAACAAAAGATTTCCAGGAATGCCTAGATGATATAGGGGTGGGCCAACTCACTAGAAGGGGAAATCAATACTCATGGAATAATAAAAGGGATGAAGAGTCAAGAATATATAGCCATATAGACTGGGTTTTTGGGAACATTGACTGGTTCACTAAATACACTCACATAGAGGCAATATATATGCTACCTGGCTGTTCAGATCACTCTCCAGTAATGATTAATACAACTGCTACCAGAGGGCCACCAGTCAAACAACCATATAGACTGCTTAATGTGCTACTACCTCAAGAAAGATATAAGGAAGCAGTCCAAGCAGCATGGAGTCAAGAAGTGCAGAGATATCCAATGTATGTTATCTGTAGGAAACTGGCAAAACTGAAACAACTGAACCAGGGTATGCAAAAAGAGATGTCTACCACTGATATCAAACTCCAACATATGAAAGATGAATTGTGCAGAGTACAGACTAGGCTAAATGATGATCACCTTAACCCAGAGCTAATCCAAGAAGAAAGAGGACTCCATGTGCTAATATAGAAATGGAGTAATATTCAGAAGCAGATATTGAGGCAGAAATCCAGAGCTACCTGGATTGTACATGGAGACCAGAACACGGAATATTTTCATGCCCAGCTAAAAGCCAGACAAGCCAGAAATAAGGTTACATCCATTTACACTGAACAAGGTATACACCTTACTGATCCTAAACTAATACAGAAGGAATTCATTGAGTTCTTTCAAAAGCTACTAGGAGAATCGGCACCTGTCATGCCTAGTATAGACATCAACATAGTGAGAGATGGACCTTGTTTAACAATAGCTCAGCAACAACAATTGTTAAAACCTGTCACTGAAGAGGAGGTAACTAATGTGGTGAAAACTTTACCATCTGATAAGGCCCCTGGTATTGATGGGTACCCTGCTGAGTTTTTTAAACATTACTGGTCAATAGTTGGTGCTGATATTCAGAAAGCTGTTATGAAATTCTTTGATAATGGTAAAATGCTGAGAGAGATAAACTGTGCCACAGTGACTCTAATCCCAAAAGTTACTAATCCAACATATGTCAAGGAATTTAGACCTATCGCATGTTGTACGACTCTCTACAAGATTATAGCCAAGATCCTTACCAACAGACTAAAGACTGTTGTAGATTTCTTAGTTGGCCCTGCACAGTCTGCTTTTATAGAAGGTAGAAATATTCTTGACAATGTCATAGTGGCTCATGAGTTTATTAAAGGTTACATGAAGACAACAATCTCCCTTAGATGCACAATCAAAGTAGACATTAGAAAGGCATATGACTCTGTGGAGTGGGTTTTTTTTTAAATGATATTATTGGAATTTGGGCTACCAACTAAATTTGTAAACTTAGTAATGGAGTGTGTCACAACAATTAGCTACTCACTACTGATAAATGGAGGTCTGACACCACAATTCCAGGCAAAAAAGGGACTCAGGCAAGGTGATCCTATGTCACCTTACCTGTTTATGTTAGTAATGGAATATATGAGCAGGTCTATGAAACAGTTAAGTCTAAATCCAGACTTTAGCTTCCACCCCAGATGCTCCAGGCTACTTATTACACATATTTGTTTTGCGGATGACCTTTTACTTTGCTGCAGAGCAGATGAGAGCTCACTACAGCTTATGATGCAAGCCTTTAACCACTTCTCAGAAGTATCGGGACTTAAGGCCAATATGGAGAAAAGCTGCATTTATATGGCTGGAGTGACTAATGAATTCAAAGATCAGATACTACATCAGTTGAGCTTTACTGATGGTTCATTGCCTTTCAAGTATTTGGGGGTACCTCTATCCTCAAGGAAACTGAGTGTTAATCAGTGTATGCCACTCATAGACAAAACAGTTGCCAAAATCAAGTGCTGGACAACCAGATTTCTGTCATACTCTGGAAGGTTGCAACTTATCAAAAGTGTACTGTTTGAAGTCCAAACTTACTGGGCCCAGGTGTTCTTAATTCCCAAGAAAGGTCATCAACAGATCACAACAATATGCAGAACTTTTCTTTGGAAGGGAACAACTGAAAGTAGCAAAAAAGCCCGAGTGTCTTGGGAAACACTATGCAAGCCTAAATCATCAGGAGGCTTGGACATCATTGACTCTATCATATGGAATAAAGCAGCTCTCCTTAAGCTCCTATGGGCACTGGCAAAAAAAAAAAAAGATAGACTCTGGGTAGTTTGGGTACACAGTGTTTATATCAAGAGACAAGACCTGCAGACTTAAACACACATGAGGTCCAGGAGAAATTTAAAATAAGCAAAGCCTACAGAACACTTCAGCCATCATAGCCAAAGGTACATTGGAAAAAATTGATACTGTAGAAGGGATTGGTACCAAAGCACCAATTCATTCTATGGTTAGCCATACAAAGAAAGCTGGCAACAGTCGATAGACTTCAAAAATGGGGCATACAAGTGGAAAAGAACTGTGTTTTATGTGAAACAGATGTGGAGGAGAACTTGGACCATCTATTCTTCCAATGCTCATACTCTCAATTCATATGGAAAACTCTTATGACTTGGATTGGGATCAACAGGCAGATTGGCACTTGGGAATCAGAGATTACTTGGCTAGCACAACGGGCTACAGGTAGAAATTCAACATGCATAGTCCTGGGAATTGTATTTGCAGCAGTAGTCTACCACATCTGGCAGGAAAGAAACAATAGAAGATTCCAACGATAACGAAAAGAGAAGACAACAAGGGTCAGAGAAATAGTATTACTGATACATATAATTGGCCAAAACTATAAATGGAAAGGAGTCCTAGATACTCTAAATAGTTATCCATGCTAGTCATAGGATGTACACACTGAGGGAAATTGTCCAGGAACAATTCTTGAGCCTGAGATAATGGACAGTGGGTAGAGTATATTAGAGATTATGTTTATGGACAAACCTGACTCTATAGTCCAAAGAGCAGGCCGTGTAAATATTTCCAATTGGTTGAAATAAAAATTCCTTTTCGACCAAAAAAAAAAAAACTACAGAGTTTGGACCAATTGGAACAATTTTCAAATGCGCTTCATGCATATTACTACAAAAAATACTTACTCTTGTTACCCACGTGCACCTTTAAGTTTGTACTAGAATGACTTCTTTACATTTTTCAACATAGGTTAAAACTCAATAGATTTCATTCCAAGTTACTAGAAGAATTATACTCGTGGGAGGAAATAGATGAACATGTTATCCCAAGTCTTCCTAATAGAGATTGTTTTTTTTTTCCTTTCTAAAATATAAACTTAATATGTGCATTGTCATAGAATTTAGTAGCTGCACTGCACATGAGGGGTGGAGTCAGTATTTCTTCTAAGAGAGTTTCATATTAACACAAAAAAATCAAGGAGATTCAGCATTTACTATATACATAAAAAATAATCTTAACAATTTAATTTTTCATTGAAGAGAGTTCGGATGAACACGCTGTACTATCTGCCATGTGCAACCTTAACCCTACTTGGCTCCGCCCCTACGCACACGAAGTGCTATCTACCATGTGCAACCTTATCCCTACTCGGCTCCGCCCCTACGCACAATCGGTGTATATGCCACGTGCAACCTTATTATTTGAGTAGGGAGTAAAGTAACTTTATGCGGAAGAAAATTCTCCTATATATGAAATGGGGACCCCATACCCATGCAGTTCATGTAGACGTTTAATTTCTTGTCCAAGGTGTGCTCATTACCACACGAGGCCACAAACAAACACACACTTGAAATAATAAAAATGCATCATCCTTGATTCTTCTCCCCATAATTTCAAATCATATTCATCAACTTTTGTCTTCTCCATTTATTTTTCCAGAGCACCTTCATTTCCTCAAAAAAAAAAAAAAAAGCACCCGAAAATCTCTTTGTTTTTACCATTTTCATATGATTATTCCTCTAAATTTTCAAGCTTTTGAAGTCTAAAAGACCATGCCAAGATTCTCCATTTTGTTTCTCATCTTCTTTACCATAGTCATTTGTTTTACTGCAAGCAACATTAAAGCACAAACTGGTCAACTTCCTAAAGATGAAGGTAAAAAGACTTTGACTTTCCTTTTTTTTTTTTAGATAATGTATGTTAAAAAAAAAGTTGATACTTGATACCCATTACTTTGATTAATTGTAGTTGAAGCTCTTAAAGAAATTGCTGATCAGTTGGGGAAAAAAGATTGGGATTTTAAGCTAAATCCTTGTGATGGGAACGCATATTGGAGCACACCAAAAAGGAAAGATATGCCTCTGTATAATAATACTCTTGTCTGCAATTGCACTTTCCCTGGTAATATTTGTCATGTTGAAAGCATGTAAGTCTCCATTTCTCTATCTCAAATAAATGTGTTTTGTTAAGTGATACACTCAACGTTTCAATTTGTTTGTTTGATTTTGACTTGGCATGGAGTTTTAAGAAAGTAAAGAGAAACTTTTAGCGATTTTTACACGATAAATCACTTTTCTAAGAATATTATCGTTAATGGTAGTACTTTTTATTTATTCCTAAAATGACAGATCTTTTTACGAATTTAGCATATTTTAACTCTTAAGATAACTCATGAATAAAGAAGGACCACTAATTAAGGAATTCATTTAAATGCTGATTAGTACATACCATTTTCTCTTTCATCATCATCTTTTTCACTAATTAAAAAATTAGTATACGTCTAATAATCCTAATTCTTTCACTTTCATCATTATTTTCTCCACTATTTAAGCAATCCGTTTATCATTAATGATCTTTATTTTAGGTTTGGTTATAAGCAGTACTATATGTTATACCATATATATTTTTGTTATACCATGCATATACATGGTATAATAAAAATATATGGTATAACATATAAATACATACGTGGTATAATAAAATATGCATGGTATAGCATATATCCATACGGTATAATAAGGATATACACGGTGTAACATATAAATACATACGTTTATAATAAAATATGCATGGTATAACATATATAACCATAGGTATAAAATAGATATACATGGTATGCATATATAAAATAAATAATAATAATTAGCAGTTGTGTATTGTACTTAATATATACCACTAATACATGTTTTATTATATATAATTATTGAAATAGAAAATATGCAATTATCACCAATTAAAGTTATAACATGTTAAAATAAAATGTTAATATTCAAAGAAAGGAACAAAAGGAAGAATTTGCATGTATAAAAAGAAAATAAGAAAGAAAGACACGAGAAAAGGAAATGACAAAAAAGATGGAAAAATAGGATCTAACTGTAAATTGGGGATTTTTATTTAGTTGACATGGAATGTTAACTAACTAATGCTGCTACTATTATGAAAATATTTTTTAAATACTGCCTAATGTGGTCTATGTAGAATGTACCAAAATGACCTTTAATCTTGTGGTCTTAAATATATTATGTGAAAAGTTAAAATTAAAAAGTTGCTAAAAAAACAAAGAAACTAAAAAGAAAAGTAAGACAAATAAATTGAAACAAGGGAGTAGTACATTTTTTTAAAGATTAATCTGATGAAGTTATGAAAATTGCTGTGATAGTATAGTTCCGCTGACTTTAAAGTTGTTTCAGTTTAGACCTTTTACTGAATTTTCTGTTTTGAAGCAGCTCAAAAATATTCTTGTCTTATGTTTGGTCTTAAATGTCCAGATTAAACTGGCACGACCAAATTTTAGGTATATTGGGAAAATCCTCAGGATTTTCTTTTTCAAAGATCACAAGTCAGGGAAAAGGAAATTGAGGGCCTTATTAGTTTGGATTATTTCTACTGGTTTGGTTGATATCTGATTAAATAAAATTTGGTAAATGGTATTAGGTATAAGCTTATAAAAATATGGTATTAGGTTATTATTAGAATGTCATTTTTTTTATGTGAATATTCAAATATCACATTGATGAGCATGGATATTTTTGTGGAATTATTTGTTTAATAGTCACTTAGCATTATGAAACTGATTGAGATCATGTAAACTGGACAGGCTTATTTCTAATATCTCTAGTAATTCTGACAGCAGCTGCTCTAATTGTTTAACAGATTTCTTGAAGGACAGGATCTTGCAGGTGTCCTCCCTGCATCTCTGGCGAAGTTACAGTTTCTGAAGAAAATATAGTGAGAGTATCCAGAACAATTGTTAGAAAATCAGTTCGAATTTTTTGTTTTTTATAATCATTCTAGTTTTACCTTTTCTGCAGTAATCTCAACCGCAACTACTTAAGTGGTACAATCCCCCCTGAATGGGCATCAACCAAGCTGGAATTCATGTGAGGGAATTTGTTTATTAGGCATTGAAATGTATACCTTTGATTTGAACTCTCATGAATTGATTGTTTTCAGGGCTATTTCTAATAATCGGCTATCTGGACTAATCCCAAAGTACATAGGAAATATGACCTCACTTATGATTATGTAAGCTCCCTTGCTTCCACTTTTCTCAGATGGACTAACTGTACATGAATACTTGAAATTTCCTGAAGTCATCATAATTTTTCAGGTCGTTGGAAACAAACTTGTTTAATGGATCGCTTCCAGCAGAAGTAGGGAATCTGGTCAATTACAAAATCTGTAAGTCTTCCTTACTCTTCTTTTTCCCTAACTAATTTAATAAGTCAATTTACTGTTTGTATTTTGTGGAAGATGTGATCGAGAATTAAAACTCAAATGAAGCTAAGAAATAGAAAGGAGATGGTTGTTGAGGGAGAAGACTATGGCAATCCAAAATGAGATGTTTTGAGAGCCAACCATTGTCTCCTGGAGACCTGAGAGCCTCTTTTTTATGCTAAGGACCACCTTTGAGGTGGAAAGGGGTTCTTAGTTGTGCGAGGTTAAGATTCTAGTCTAAGCACCTTTGTATGATGCAGTTCTTTGCAAGGTCTAAAGGCAGTGGTGTTTTTCTTGACGAAGAGAGTTATGCTTCCATACTTGGTCACCGTCCATCAAGACATGAGGAAACCTTATTAGGTCATAGCTTATGTCGTCAATGAGGGCTTGTCATATTTGATGATAAACACATCTCTGTTGTCTAAGCAAGAAATGCAAAAAATCGACTTGCTTCTGACAACATTAAGTGAGAAGCGAGATACCGTGTACCTTCTGCAAAGTAAAGCGTATAATTTAGGAAAGAAACAATGTATTACTGTATAATTTAGGGAAGAAACAATGTATTACCTAGCATATGGAGATTTAGTATTTGTAATATCAAAACTGCAATTGACAATTTGACACTACTACTTTCAATATCATATTGAGCAATAACTAAATTAATTCAAACAACTCTTACTAACACATGGTTAATGTACATGTATAAAGATGTCAGAATAGAAAATGAAATAGAAAGGACAAACAAGAAAAGGAGAAAGAAATTGTTTTGACAGGATGAGAGAGAAGAGTAGAAAAAAATGCAAATATAGAAGTGGAAAAGAAGAAGACCAACACAGAAGGAGAAGACGACGACAACAACATACCCAGTGTAATCCCATAAGTGGGGTCTGGGGTGGATAGTGTGTACATAGAAGGACAAGAAACATAAGAAAGAAGCAAATCTAGGAAAAACAGAGTAGAAGAAGAGTCATAGTGAACTCGAGAAGAAGAATAAGAAAGAGTTCACTAAGCATGTGAAGAGAGGAGTCTAGTACTCAAATAACAAAAGGGTCTTTTTGTATCCCCCTTTTCATTTTTAAAGTCAAATTCAAACAAAAAAACTGCTGCTCACGTAAATTGCTTTGCGTGTTAATGATTGAAGCCCAACTTCTTCAAAGTTGTTTTACTTCACCCATGCCTAGCAAGGACACCTTTTCCAATAGATTATTCCCTTTAAATGAAGGAGTGGTTGCCTTTCAATTATAGTGTGTTCCTACAAGGGCAGATCATGTGTGAGCTGGATTTCATTCTAAATTCTATGAATTTTGATTGGTGCAGTCATCTCAGTGCTAATAATTTCACAGGAGAGTTGCCAGTGGAACTCAATAATCTGACGAAATTGATTGAACTGTAAGTGCATTTTGGATGTACATATAAGATGAGATTTGTAATTCTTTTTTCCACATATATTAATTTGAATTCTTGGCTTTCCCTTTTGGCATCAAGACAGTAGGATAAGCAGTAACAGCTTTGCTGGGAAACTGCCTAACTTTGAGAGCTGGAAAAACCTACAGAAGCTGTGAGTATTTTCATTTGGTAATATTTGTACAAGTTAGAAATTTTCAGTAGAAATTAATTTGTAGTATATGCTCTTTTAATAGAGAGATTGAAGGTTCTGGATTTGAAGGACCAATACCCCCAAGTGTATCTGTTTTGACCAGTTTAAATGAACTGTAAGTTTAAGTTTTTTCCTGAAACTTTATTTTGCTTTTTGCCATGTTCTTATGATTAAGCTAAGTAGAAACCAAGATAATTAACGCTCAGATGATGCATATACAGAAGAATCAGTGACCTGAAGGGAGCTGCTTCAGAATTTCCGCCACTTAGAAACATGACTGGAATGACTAAATTGTGAGTACTTAATAATTTGAGAAGTGCAGGTGGAGATTCCAACACTAGCTTTATCAAAGGGAAGTCATATCTCTGAAACTGAGTTTTGATTACAGGGTTTTGAGAAGCTGTAATATACAGGGGAATATTCCTAATTTTCTAGCTGAAATGAGCCAATTACGGTTTCTGTAAGTCCGCTACTTTCAATTTATTTTAAATTTTTTCCTTAATGATCTCTTTTTTTTCCTTTTCCTGTTATACAAGTTGTGTCCAATCCTTTAAAGCTAGACGTTTTGTGCATGTCTGACCCTCCTCAGGACTTTCTTGTTTTCTTCCTTTCCTTCTGCACGCCTCCACTTTTTGAATAGGAGAGGCAGAGGGTTGTTGGATCTTGAATAAATGCAAACAACATACCTCACTTTCTCTATATGGAACAATATTCTTGCTTTCTTGAAATAAAATGATCTTCTTGTACAAACCTGTCATCGGAGCTATCGTTTTCCCTATCCTTTATCTGAACTTAATTAAGCTTTTAACAATTGTGCTATAGTTTTCTCAGCTATATATGATTGAGCATTGTTTTGGGTTTTACTCTGTTTATTGTTCATTGGCAGAGATCTGAGTTTCAACAAGCTTGAAGGAGGAATCACAAATCTCAAAGGCCTGACTAACTTGGAGGCCACGTAAGTCAGAACAACATGAAGATTCCTATAATTATATGTGGAAATGTTTCTTTTGCATCTCTGTTTCATGATACTGGTCTTACTATATGAGAGTTGATGGTCCATCTATCAATCTTCTGTATCCTTTCCAATTGCCCAAGCCCTTTTCTTTGTTTGAAGGAAATCAGAAAATAGCCTCAATGAAAACAATCTTAGATGGCAAATGCCTTTATATGATATTTCTTATTTTTTGCCCACAAAGTTTTGAGATCTTAATGTTAGATGGTTTGTTTATAGCTCAGTAGTATTCTCTCCATGAGCTGCACACAAAAATGAGTATTCATTTGACTGGAGATCTCTTTCCATTTTTGTGTCTAGCTGATAGATGGGGTCATATTCTTGAACATGTAATACAGATATTGCGTTTCAAATTTGTAATCTCCTAATTAAATCAAATATTTGCTGCGTGCTAGGTATCTGACTGGCAATGCTTTTGTTGGGCGAATTCCAGAGTGGCTTATTACTCGAGACACCAGATAGTAAGTATAATTCTTTGTCTTACTTTTGCATATACACTAGTTATTCTTTTGAACTCAATTTAGAAAAGGACGTGTATAGCTTCAGCGTAGGATTATATAACAGGGTGACAGATAGAGAAGGAAGCATTAAATGTCACAAGTAAATGTGGTTGCTCGCATAGAGAATCAGATTAAAAAGTCATTCATAGTTCTCTAGTCCAGAACTTGAGTTCTTGAGTCTTGGCATTCGTAAGTGTTTTGTGAAAATGAGTTGGATCATGGATAGGCAATAAATAAATATATTGAGATTTAACTAGCTGAATTGTCATTAATTTAAGTACATTTAAATCTGTCTTCTCTAAGTGGAGGTCCCTCTCATTAGATTGAAAATACTTGATGAACTCTTAACCATGTCGGATACCTTTGATGCAGCGTGATAGACCTTTCCTACAATAAGTTCGATGAGAGCTCAGAACCATCTACCTGTCGGGACAACCTGTATGATCCTTGTGTTTCTTACGCTTTTCTTCTATCTTCTTTTATGTATATACGGTTCAGATGATTCCATGTTTGGTTTTCTTTTCTTATCAGAAACTTATTCAGAAGCTTTAAGGCCGAGAATTTTGTGTAAGTGTTTAACGTCAAATAAACTGGTGACTATTATTCTCTTGAAAAGGAGTAATCCTTTCTGACACCTCTTTCAACTACTTCAGAGAGAACGGGAAGTGCTTGTCAATGACTCCATGTTCAGAGGGTGAGTACTCACTGTTTGCAAAGCTTTGAATTCTACCCTTTCCATTTATTTCTTTTGTTTGATATTGTTCCATTATGCAGTAGTTTATCAGCTTCTTGTTGACAATAAATAGGAAGAACTAGCAGCGCATAATTTGGTTCCTTTGGTAAACTAGTTAGATCATGGAAAACATTGACGCACTAGACAGTTTTTATGACAATCAACAAGAACTGAACAGTTATCATTGTCTTATATTTCTAAAATATATTCATCATCTCCAGTAACCTTTCTCTGGTTTGAATATTGCAAACAAGTACTCGTTGCACATAAATTGTGGTGGAGGAAGAGTAACTATTGGAGACACTACTTATGAAGTAGATGAAGACTCAGCAGGTGCTGCAAAATTTGTTTACTGGAAAGGGAACAGGGGAGCCAGCAGTACAGGACACTTCTGGGATCGTATCATATCCTTGAATGACTACAAAGCAGATAATGTATCTGCTATCAAGGGAGACGAATCTCAGCTCTACATGACAGCTCACCTCTCCCCTTTATCTTTGATTTACTTTGCACGTTGCTTAGCAAATGGAAGCTACAATTTGACACTTCATTTCACAGAAATAGTTAACAGAGACAACCGATCTTTCCAAAGTCTTGGAAGATGGATATTTGATGTATACATACAGGTGAACCAACATATCAGGGAACTAGAATATGGTAAAAGAGCCAATTAACTGCAGCTGATTTAGTTGAACTGGGTGCAGGACGAATTGAAGCTTAAAGATTTTGATATTGAAAGAGTAGCCGGAGGAGTTGATAAAGCTTTGAAACAAAAGTTTAATGTAACAGTAAAAGATAAAACTGTACAGGTGCGCTTTCAGTATGCGGGGAAAGGAACTAAAGCAATCCCAAGTAAAGGATGCTATGGTCCTTTAGTATCTGCCATCCTCTGGAAGCTAGTAATGCTCTCTGTCTTCACTTTCATTTCTTATGTCTAGCATCTCTTCTCTTCTTCTCTATCACATAACGAGACTAAGTCTTTTTCACAAAAGTTACTCACCCTTCCATCTTATGTAAAAATTAAGACCTTCTCGGAGTTGGAATCCGCACAAGACTATGATTATATAGTTGAAGCTCTAGAAGATATTGATTAAATGTTGTCTCGTTGAATAAGTTATGCATAATATCTATGATTTCCGGCATACAAGTAAATTCCAGGCGTCTAACATTCTTAAACTTTTTGTTCTGCAACTAGACTTCAAGCCCCCTCCTCCGCCAGAGACCTCTTCTAATCAGAAAAAGAGGATTCGAATTGTAGCTGCAGCGCTGATGTCAGCATTAGCTCTCATTTTGATGATTCTCTTTGTTGCTTGGGGCAAAAGAAGAAACAGGAAATTGAAGGAACCAGGTGATTCTAAACCTCAATTTTTGTCTATGCCTGACAAATAAAATGTAATTAGAACTTTTGTCTGTTGCATTCTACGCGGTTCTTTGAGTTCTATCAAAATGAAGTGACAAAGAGTGTTTTTTTTTTTTGCAAATTGAAGTGGATGTGAATCATTGTACAAATGGAATACTAGGTGTAGTTATTATTTTGGAAAACTTCCTGCCACATTAAACGTATATGCCTATACGCTATTCAAATTCATGATTTCACTAGTTAGAGGTTAGGGAAGACAAAGATGATAGATATGGGTTTGAAGGTGCAAACTTTCCATAACTTTTTGTATGCTTTTCAAGCCAAAATGTTCTTTCATTTATCTTGTGGGAAACTACATCCTAAACGTGTTCTTTTACTGTTTTTTAGAATTAAGAGGACTAGATCTACAAACTGGTATATTTACTTTCAGACAAATTAAAGCTGCGACAAGTAACTTTGATGCTGCAAACAAGCTTGGAGAAGGTGGATTTGGTGTTGTCTACAAGGTGAATATGTATAGGAATTCTAATAACTCTTCCTTTTTACCCCCCCCCCCCCCCCCCCTCTTGTGGAATTCCTAATGGATGCTATCGCAAAACATTTATGAACTTCATGCATTTTTTTAACGCTCAGGGTACACTAGCAGATGGTACTATAATTGCTGTCAAGCAGCTTTCATCCAAGTCAAGACAAGGGAACCGTGAATTTGTAAATGAAATAGGCATGATGTCAGGTTTACATCACCCAAATCTCGTCTGACTCTACGGATGTTGTGTTGAACGGAACCAACTTTTACTAGTTTATGAGTACATGGAGAACAATAGCCTATCTCATGCTTTGTTTGGTAAGTGCTATTTTCATGGATTACTTAGGTACAAGTGAAAAAGGACACTGGGCAAAAAAACAAAGTTTGGTGATCCCATCTCCACCAATAATGTTCTCAAGTTTGTATCTTCATCTACGTGCATATATACGTACATATATATGTGTGTGTGAATTCCTGTGAGTATGGGCCTAGTTTCAATTTCACAGTAAATTTGCAGGTCCAGATGACTGTCGACCAAAATTTGACTGGCCAACTAGGCAAAAGATCTGTGTTGGCATAGCTAAAGGCTTGGCTTACCTACATGAAGAATCACCTCTGAAGATGATTCATAGAGACATCAAAGGAACCAATGTACTCCTTGACAAAGACCTAAATCCAAAGATCTCAGACTTTGGTCTGGCCAAACTTTATGATGAGGAGAAAACACACGTCACCACCAGGGGTGCTGGACTATGTGAGTTTCTAAACTACTCTAATTAATTAATCAAATTTTAATTGTTCTAAATACTCCCTTCTGAATGCCATCCTTCCATTTTAGGTTGTATCAGTTACTTCACTTTTTCCTGGATGTAATCTTTACTCCTCGTTATATAATTCCAAAAGGTTATGGCTAGCACTTTACTGATCCCAAGAGTTCAACAGATTAAAAAGGTTATTTATCATTTTACATTTTTCTTCAATGCCACTCATCTTTTGAAAATCCATGTTCAAACTTATTATTATTAAAATGATCTGAACTGTTTCAAAGACCCATCATATTACAACTATGATAAGCTAGTAGATGTCAATCATTATTCTCTTCAAAATCATGTAACTCGAACTACGACCGTCAATTTTACAATGGAAGGAGTAACAAATACTTCTGCTGTCCATTTTTACCTAGTGTTGAGGTAAATAGTGTTAGTTTAAGCCTTTTAGGAAACTCCTGTTCAGTCATGCTTGCATGAGTATAACTTGTTACTTTGTTTTGCAGAGGTTATATGGCCCCTGAATATGCACTTTGGGGTTATTTAACACATAAAGCAGACTTGTACAGTTTTGGGGTGGTTGTATTAGAACTAGTTGCTGGGAAGAACAACATGGAATATAATCCTGATGAGAATTATGTCTGTCTTCTTGATTGGGTAAGAAATCAGAATCTTTTGATATCAGTTCCATGAATAGTGAACATTTAAAGCACGTCTTCGTTTGCTTGATGAGAACTTCATTTTATTATAAACGAATGCGTTTTGTTAATCAAGTAGACTTGGTAGTATTTCAAAAAAAAAAAAAAGGCCAAAAAGTATCTTTCGCAAGTTTTCCATTTCAATCATTGTGCTTCTTTCAGACCCTGGTTTTACAAAGAAAAGGAATGTTTTTGGAGCTAGTAGACCCTAGGTTAGGTTCCAATTACAACAAGAAGGAGGCATTGAGGATGATTAAAGTGGCCTTACTATGTACTAATCCATCTCCAGCACTAAGGCCAAACATGTCTGTAGTAGTGAACATACTTGAAGGTCGTTTGGATGTTAACGAGTCTACCTTAGATTCAACCGTCCACGATGATGAATTTAATTTTCAGGGACTAAGAGACAAATATGATGAGACGCAAGTTAATTCTAGTGAAAACCGATCACTCTTTCTTTCAACTGACACAAAGGATACTGATCGATCTTCTTCTACCTTCCCTTCTACATCTACCTCTAAATAAGTCTTTCTTTTTGCTCGATGTTGTATTATAAAAGAGGAAAAACGACGGAGGAGGAAATGTTGATCCTACCACAATGTATATTTTAATTATTGCTTTCGACACTGAGTTAATATTTGGTCATAGATTGTTCTATGCTTCTGTCATTTTTTCGTTTAATTGACACCCTAATTTTGATGCTATAGAATAATCAGAAAGAAGAAATAGTAATGCTTTGGAAGGAGTTTACGTTACAATTTCTGCCACAACTATCTCTAAAAGTGAGCTTTGCAGAAGTGTTGTCATGTATGAAACATATTCTCCCTTTAATCTCCTCTCTTCAAAGACAGAAATTGTACTAGTTTTTTTTTCTTTGAATGGAAAAAGAAAAAAGAGAGGTGACTTTTGGTGGGATTTGAACTCCTTAAAAGTTGAAAACTTGCAATATAATCACTACACTGCAAACTACATCTTTGTATTGTTAGGAGTATTTGTTTATTAGTTTTTATTGTTCATTCTGATGAATTCTTAGTTTTTGTTTCTTAATCCCTTTTTTTAGGATTGACAAATAAGTATAATAACATCATAACCATCTGATAAATAACAAGTTACTTGCAAGCAGAGGCGGATCCACCTAGATCCACCCTAAGGGTTGGGAGTGGCATGGCACCCTATAGATTAGTAATTTTTTTATGTACTTATGTTGTAATTTGTTTAAATTAGGTTAAATATTTGATCTTGCCACCCGCAGTCTTAAATTAGACAAAAGTGTCACGGCTGGTAGTGCAGCGGCATCTTGGAACTGAGTTTAAACTCATATCATTAGAGTTCTAGTGGAAACACTGAAGGTTTGAACGTTTTGCGAAAATGGTTGATAGGCCTATTTCGGGCAGCGATAACTCCTTGATCGGTTTGGAATTTGGGAAAGTACCCTTAATGAGATTGTAGTATGTAGAAATACCTTTCTAACGATATAAGGACCAAGACAATCAGAGATCGGAGCAAGGAGATATGATCGTCTCAATATGGCTAATAGTAAGGCACTTGAAATCCTATAGAATCGGCTAAGTTTTCGATACGTCTGCCTTCCAGTCAACTTTCATGAAATTCCATTGGGAATTTGGGAAAACTTCGTTGATGAAAGTTGTATCCCTTTGAAATATCTTTCCAACGGTATATTATGGGGGTCAAACGGACATTTGTGCAAAGAGTTATGCCCATTTTACTGAAGCCTGTTCGCTGGAAATTCTGCCTGCGTTACGATGACGTTACGGGCCGTAACACGTGTTACGGGCCGTAACAGTGAGCCGTAACACACCAAAAATTTCCAGAACCTCACTGGAAATTTTCACTAAGGTACGGTCCCAAGTTACGGTCCGTACTACGTGATACGGGACCGTAACATGGGGCGTATTTTGGTCCGTAAGTACGTTTCGGGTCACCTGACTTCGAGATGCCATAACCCTATCATAAATTGGGAATTCGGGAAAACCCAAAGAACGAAAGTTGTAGATAATTGAAATACCTTTCTAACCATAGGTCGTGGGATCACAGGTGATATCGGGATTGGGAGATATAGACGTTTTAAGACAGAAAGGTCCCAACCCGATTTCAAGTTGGGTCAAACCCATTTCCCCTTGGTATTTAAGGGAAATGTTAACCCTAGCAGCCACATTTCATCACATTTTCAGATTTTAGAGAGAGAGAGAGGGGAGAGTTAGAGAGAGAAAGTAGAGAATCAACCAAGTTGAAGGCCCCGAATCCCGAGGCTCGTGAAGGATAAAGTGTAGTACAAGTTGTTGCCGTCATTCTAAGCTAAAAATCGAACTTGGGGATGTTGATTTCGTGGTGACTACTCATAAAAGGTAATGTTTCTACTCCCTAATCATTTATAGTTGTGGATTGATGAATTCTTGGGAGAATAATAATTGGGTTTGATGAAGAGAATTATATGAACTATGCTAGAGTTGTTGGATTGTTGACTTGGGATTGTTGTATTCATATGGGTGATGAAGAATGATGTTAATTACATCTAATTGAGATTGTAAAATTAGCTAGAAGTAATAGAATGGGGATTTGGTGAAGAAAATACCATTAATGAGGGTTGTGGAGCTTCATGCTCACCAAGTGTTTGATAAAATGCTTAGATGAACAAAGCATGGATATTGTTGCTAATATAGAATCCCTATGACCTGTATTGCTATAGATTAAAGTTGAAGGGATTGGAGGACATTGTGATACGCTCAAAAGCAGGAAGTTAAGGTATGTAGAACTTCCATCCACATGTGGGAATCTCTACGTTCTTCCCCATGCTCCGTTTCTTGATATTCATGAAGTTCAAATCCTAGGGCATTAAACCCAACACATTGGTAGCCCGTATTCATGTATCTATGTACAGAAATTTTGTATCATATTCATTGTTGTATTCCTAATCTTCCATTACGGTTATTAGGAACCTAGCTTAATCCATGAATCATGAATTCTTCCTCATGTGTTCTCATTATGTTCATATGAAACTTTATGATCTTATTTGCAAGTTACAATCATGTTTTCAAGTCAATTACATATATATGATTATGAACTATTGTTATTACTCATGAATCAAGAATATGTTTACAAGCTGTTTCATGAAACCATGTTTACAAGTTATTTCGTGAAATCATTATTTCAAGACAAGTACAAGTTAATTCACAAAAATCATGGGCTTCTTAGCCAACTATATTATGTTAATGTTTTTGGGAGTTGCACAAATTACCGAGAAGGTTCAGATAGCCTGAAACTACGTAGCCACCGTAGGACAAGGATCGCTCCGCCCAGATAAGACGATACCTTAATTTTACACTGAATGGATCCATCAGGCACGTTACCGCCTTATACTCTGGTAAGGTATGAGGGCTCTGCTGGTCCGGTGAGGTACCAGACTCCACATACCCACGTGGTGATTTACTACCTTATACTCTGGCAAGGTATGAGGGCTCTGCTGGTCCGGCGAGGTACCAGACTCCACGTACCCACATGGTGATATCACATGTCGGTTTATGAAATTCTCTCCCTACTTATCATGTTTTTACTTATGTTATATACATACATATGTACTCATGCTCATGTTCATGTCCAGGTTTTCAGTTTCAGTTCTTATCATGTTATTCCATGTCCCATGTTGTTTCTTTCGGTTGCTTTACATACCAGTACATTCAATGTACTGACGTCCCCTTTTATTTCCCGGGGGCCTGCATTTCACGATGTAGGTACTGATATACAGAACGACACATCTGCTCAGTAGGATAGCATTCGTATCAGCTTATTGGTGAACCCCATCTCATTCGGGGTTTAGTCAACTTTTGTTTTATGATTAGTTATGCATTAAAGGTATGCTGGGGGCCTTGTCCCAGTAAGTATGTTTTCCAGTCAGACCCATGATAGAGGTTTCATAGACTAGACAAGTCAGTTATGTCATGTCAGACATTTGGAGTCGTATAGCCTTTTGGCTCATTCATGTTATTTCCGCACTCATGTTTAAACAAGTATTTTATTAAGTATTATGACTTACTACGTTTTATAAAGGTTCATCATGCATTCATGTTATATTCCGCTTATGTTATGTATCATGATGATTCAGCAAGCCATGTGGTTCGCTCGGTCACATGCAGTCAGGCACCGAGTGCCGTGTTACGTCCAGGCCATGATTCGGGGCGTGACAGGTAGACACAAGTTTGAATCTATCTTCATTTTTTGACTCCTGTTTTTCTTTGTGCTTTTTTACTTGCTTTGTTCTAGTAATTTCCTTTTCGGCCTTCCCAATTTTCTATTTATTTTTTTATTATTTATATTGCCTTTTCTTTTTTCTATTATTTTATCTGTGATTTCTAGCGAAAACACACAAATAGAAACTTCAAAATCCCTTAAATTAAGCATTTCTCTTAATCTCAAATCTGTGAGTATTTAAATCGAAAAACTTGGGTCTCAATGGGAATTTTGGATTGAGATCAAAATTCATTTTTTTTTAATAATTTCTTTTGTTTATTACTCTCCCCTTCCATGTTTACTTGTCTATATTTGACTTGGGACACTCTTAATAAGCAACAAAAAAAAAAAAAGAGAAATGAATTGGAGTACTTAATAATAAGGGTAAAATAGGTATAAAACGGTAAATTATGTCTTGGTTTTTCAAACTATATAACTTACAAGTAAAAGTGGACATATATTTTTAGCATAATGGACAAATAAAAATGGTTGGAGGGAGCGTATTATAAAAATTTATACTATTCTATAATTGTTAAATTCAATTTAAATTACTTTAATAGTCAAATTGTGATGGAAATTTTGTGAGCACTGCTTAGAAAAAATGTGAAATTTTTTATTTTTGAGAACTTGTATTTTATCTAATTCTACATTTACTTATGGGGTGTATTTACCTATTGAAGAGTTTTTCTATTATTTTTCTTATTTTGATTGGTGTAATTCCATTATTGAAGATGTTATTTTACTTGTGCAAATTCATTTTTTAACATACATGAGATACAATTCCCTTGGTGAAAGTGTTGATTTTACTTTTGTTGTTAATGGGTGTTAATGGGTGTGATTCCTTGTTTAAGATGCTAATTATGTTTGTTTCTTGATTTTTGAGATGTAATTTCATATTTGCAAATAAAAAAAAACCTATCAAGTTGATCCAAATAAACTAAAAAGAGATGGATCCGATCCAAATACACGTTCCTAATAAGATATACATTGAAGAAAATTGTGTCACCCGCTACATTTAAATTCTAGATCCGTCTCTACTTGCAAGTAATGTATACATGCTGCATGTGAGTTAACGTGTTGAGAGTTATGATTAAGAATTACTTGCATGCAGCATATATACATCTAAGATTAAATACATTAACTTTTTTTTTTCTTAATCCTTTCTTCCATGCAGCATGTATACATTTAAGATCTGTAGAACCCTTGCTATTTCTCTTTCTTGGATTTTGGATATCTTATATGGGGCAACTTTCGATAGTTTTTATGTATTCAAATTCTTAACCAAGAAAGAGTGGTGAAGTTGAAAGACTATGACATAATGGCGTTAGAGATTGCTGCTGCTAAGAACAATATGAAATATGAGAAATTTGTCTGCCTTCTAGATTGGGTAAGGGATCACAATTCCCCATATTAATTCAATCTAGAGGTGGAAAAATCAAACCACATCTTAGGAGTTTAAATGGGTTGGGTTATGACATGTAGCATGTATGTTGATTTGACACAAAAGGTTGAACATAAAATACCCTGTCAAACTATTGGGTCAAAATGGGTCAGACTAGTTTAATCCAACGGGTCAAAATGCAACGCAAAATACATATCTCTTGCATTTCGTTCAAGTCCATTCTGGTGTTTGTATTCAGGCCCTTGATCTACAAAGGCAAGGAAAAATGATGGAACTAGTAGATGAAACACTAGGTTCAGATTGAAAAACATCAGATATATACTTGTGTCCAACTATAGTAAATATGAGGTGAATTGTATTGTACATCTATTGCCAAGTATATGCATCTATGATTTATAAGTTAAGTCAGATGAGGAAGACCTTGCCCCCGTGTTTAGCACGGAGTAGTAACTTAGTAATAATACTGACATTCATTAGACTCAACTAGTAGTAATAACACACTGACATTCATTCATTTACGCTCAACTAATGAGTACTTTTTTCTACAACAAATTAATATCTCGACCATCCAACCTAAGATTAAACGAGGTCCCATTTATGTTATGTTCAATCTATCTTCCTGTCAATTCCAAGTACTCCGTCCGTTCACTTTTACTTGTCCATTATGAATTTTGCACACCTCTTGAGAAATATAATAAATAAAGTACGTATTTTACCATTATACTCATATTAATTGTTATATAGTCTCAATTAATTTGAAAAATGATTTAGAATGAGTAATTAGTCCTAAGGGTAAAACAGAAAAATATAAACAAGTAAAAGTGAAAATTTATCTTTAATGCAGTGAACAAGTAAAAATAGAGGGAGAAAGCAATAAATTAGTCCAATTTGCGCACATGTATTTATGCCCCACTAGTTACAATTTCCACTCGACTTTTCAATGCTAAGATACTGTAATATATTCATCGATCTTTAGTAGGACCAGGCTATAAGAAGATGTCTCCTCCATCAGTCTTACTTTAGTAGGACCAGGCTATAAGAATAGTGTCTCCTCCATCGGTCTTACTTAGGAGTAGGCATGTGCACGAATTGATTCGGTTTGGTTTTGACTATCATTGAGTTGAAATATCGAATTTCGGCTTTTTAAAATTTTCAACAAAAATCGATCCATTTTAGGTTCAATTTGATTCGTTTTTGGTTATTTCGGTTTGGTTACACAAATCGATTTGTTCAGTTTGTTCGAAATTTAAACAAATAACTATTTTCATTTCAGTTTTAGAGCAAACATAATCAAAAGTAATGAGATCCTAAATTTGTAGCCCTATAACCACGACATTAACCAAGAAAAAATCATAAACTTGCAAGCAAAATAACATATAAATAGCAAAATAAGAGTTTGACAACTTGTGCAAGCATACAAATCCGCATATAGCTAAACAAAATTAATGGTTTACCTTGAAAAACACTTGAGAAGAAAAGATATTGTATTAGGATTTAGGAGCCTGTGAAAGAGTGAGTATGAGAAGAGAAGACAATATTGAAAGGGAGTGAGTGTATTCCTTTACTAGAATATTAGGTCTGCAAAATATTGGGATTTGGGCCTGTGGTATAAAATATAAAGTATTAGGTTGTATTAGAGTACTATTAGTCATTAGTGTTATATACCCAATTCGGTTTGTTCGGTCGGTTCGATTTATAACCGTATTCGAATCGAAAAATCATAACGGTTCGATTTATAACCGTATTCGAATCGAAAAACCATAATATTTGACAATTAAATTTGTAAACCGAAATCGAATTCCTTCGAATCCGTTCGGAAATTCGGGTTGAACCGATTTGTGCACATGCCTACTTGGGAGTATTTGTTACTATGTGAATTATATGACTAGTTCGAAAATATATGTCTACTCCACCCATCTCAAATTATTTGTTACCCACCAAAATTAAACAAGAAGGGTGTTTGACCTACTTTACCCATATTTATGTCTAAATTATAATCTCTCTTCATTAAATGTTTATTCTATTTATATGTCATCTACAGTAATGATAAAATTCTATTAAGGGTAAAATGGAGAAAAAATAATTAATGATGTCTTGAACTTCTAAAACGACAAATAATTTGAGACAACTATTTTTAGTAATCACGACAAATAATTTGAGACGGAGAGAATAACATTTATAGCCATTTTATGTTTCAAATTTGATAAAGCGCAAAAGGATAGTTACATCCGTCGTCTCCTTAATGGCATTTGACTCAACCGATAACGTGATTAAGTCCGCTTTTAATTGCCTTCGACATTATTTCTATGCCCTTTTTGTTCACAGATCATTGACTTTCTAACAATAAAAAAGGTTGACTCATGAATAAATATTAAATTGAATTTTTATTATAATTCAGAAGTATATTTAGTACGACCGAGAGTAATTACGAATTTATCATATTATCAACTTAGTTGTCTGCTCATTACGAATTTATCATATTATCAACTTAGTTGTCTGCTCATATGTTCTAAATCTTCATGCCCCGTCCTAAAACAAATTTCCGTCTTAACCAGAATTATATGATAAGGATAAGGAGGGGTTGCTCAGATGTTAAGCACCCTCCACCTCCATAACATGTGATGGGTTCAAGTCACCAAAAGAACTAAAAGGGGAGTTCCCGGAGCTATAGGGGTAAAAGAAGAAAATGATACAGTAATTTTATTTATCCTGACAAAAAGTACATAACTAGGAATCATCACATATTTTAGATGGTTAACTTAACTACTTAATAAACACTTGCCATGTGTAAAAGTTTTTCCAAAATTTGATCGAATTGAAAGTGTCTGATAGAAATAATTTATTATGTGTTCAGGTACTTAATTAGAATAAGCCTAAATGAAATTTGCTGACAAATTTAGGAGATGTCGATGCACTAAGCCTAACTTTTATATATCCAATATATAGATTGTTGAAGTTTGGGCAATTTGGAAGATTGCCTTTATTTGGAGGTGGTCTTTAATTTTTTCCCTTAAATTGCTTATCTTTAATTTTTGCCCTTCACCTAAAATATCCCGAGGTTCTGGGTTCGAACTTCGCTTAGTTAAAAAAAAATAGCAAGGCATAATTTCGTAGCAAAATTAGGCCTATTCGGGCAAAAGTTAGGCCTTAAGACCTACTTTTGTAGAATTCCAGCCGAGTAAAAACAAGTCGCAAGGCAGACTTTTGCAATTTGCCTAAAGCCAGAATTTTCACGAAGCCTTGTCTTGCAAATTTTTTTTTTTTTTTTTTACTGAATGGAGGTTCGAACCCAAAACCTCCAAATATTTTCGGTCACTTTTTTAAGCGAAGGAAAAAAAATTAAAGACAAGCAACTTGAGCGACAAAAAATTAAAGACCAACGCCTTTGATGGGCAATCCGTGCAAACAAATGTTGGAAGTTTCAACCTGACTCTTTCATTCAACGTCTTTCTAACACTTTGTCCACCAATTGAAGGCTGGCCTCTTTTGCTTAGAGTAGGTAGGCCTCTAATAGGTTCCGATTTCTCACTCATATGCAGGCCCCAATTATTGGCATATATGTACAATTATATTTGAATCAGATTTGATTTAATGTTGAAATTGAGACTGATCAAGCAATAGTAGATCCACGTACAGAAAATGACGTGTCAGACGGCATGCCTCAACTGCACATTCAATTAGCCTATCAATAATTTTTCACATTGGTATGCTAAAATGACTTAGAATAATGTAAATAATCTTATTCTAATTGATAGAAGTGCATATATAGTGTAAACAATTTGCGCATGTATAGTGTACTCGTTTTTTGTTGGCTTAATACATTGACGACCCTTAAACTTGCAAGTAAATTTCATTTAGATATTTAAAGTATCGCGTATTCTAATTGAGCACATGAACACATTATAAAATGTTCTTTATTAGACACATTTGACTCAAATTTTACACAAACCTTTATACGTGTTCTCAAGTGTTAATTAGTTAGTTAAATTAAACCGCATAAAAATATGTTATCTCTTTTAATTATACACATGAGTCTTAATCGGAACAGGTCTAAGGTTTTACAATTGATTGAGGATAATGTGTATAAGTAAAGGAGGTGACATATTTTAAGTGGTTAACTTATTTACGTAACGGACACTCGAGAATAAACACAAAAAAAGTTCCAAAACATGAACTATAGTGTTTAGGTGCCCAATTATTGAAACAGGCCATAATTAAAGTGTCTAAATGAATTTTTTTGTCAAGTTTAAGGGATTATCAATGTATCATTTTTTTGTGCGGATTGCAGTCTCTGTGTTATACCCCATTTTAACCGGGTCAAAGCGGAGTACAGCATATTGGTGATTCCTAAATGTTTAATTCAAGGAGTCGCCACCTAATTATTTTAACGGTGAATTTGGACACCTATTTTAACTAAATAAATACCTAAAATAAACTCTAATTTTAAAGGTCGTACTAACCTAATACATTCTACATAAGGGTTCTAAATATCCTAATGGGAAGGTCTTAGGCATCCACTAGAATCCGTTAAATACGGTTACCGACCAAACTTAGGTTAATACAAGAAATAGTGACAAAATATATTATATTAATATCTTACAAATAACTTGAGAAAAAGGTACTCTTAATTAAGTATTTTCATGATTAAAGTAGAAATATTTGGCAATTAATAACGTGAGGACTTTCTAAATTTAAATGGAGAAAATACTAGGGCATCCAGCAAGTGGGATAGCTTAAAATCATTTTGTAATCCATGCATGTTGGCGTCATTTAAAAAAAAAAAATGGAACTCAGCACTAAGTTATCATTTTAAGAAGTCTTGCAAGTTTAAATCTTTGGTTGGAAATATATCATATGAATGTTCAATGATCTTAGAAACCTGAATAAAGAGTACTTCCTTCAATTAGTTCCTTCTAAAAATAAAAATTGCACCTCTATATTAGAACTTGATAGTTGTTTGTTAAAAAATTTAGCCAATACTTGCTTAATAGTATTTCAACTTCCTTCACCATAAGGAAAACCAATTTTTATTAACTCGAAAGAAACTATTGAAGTTCTGGAAAACCAATTTGCACTAGATTCAATTAAATCCAAAAATTCAGGTTTTTTAATTATAGGTATTAAGGACTACCAAAATGAGAAAGAAAAGAAACTATTGGTTTCCCCACATAACATCTACCCTATCTAAGTTACAGAGCTAATCCTGGACCTATCCCTCTATCAAGATAATGAAGGTAAAAATCTCAACGAGTTACTAACAAAAACAGAAAGAAATCAAAGAGAAGGAAAGCTCAAAAAGAAGTAACTCCCTCGCTCTCATTTCCTTTTTCGTTCGGATGCGAGAGAGTGAGAAAGGGAATAGTGGACGTTGGATATTTTGAATTTTATCTCGCCCCTCTTTCCTTCTGTTCAAATGCATAGTGGAAGGGAGAGCGGTGCTTGACGGGACGAAATGCAAGTTTCTCGATCTAACGGGGATATCGAGTCCCATTTGAGACTCCTTGCCACTCCGGATATCATGCAAAAATAGTTGGAAAAGAGCAAATTAGTGCGGTAAAATATAATTTCATGATAAGTGGTAAAGGAAAATAATACAGTAAAAGAATCACTTGTCCATGACATGTAGAACCAAATTTAGACAAGTGATTTGCATCTCAAGCCCACTAGAAACATGTAATTAAACCCATATTCTGCAGAACATAATCTCAAACAAAGTAATCTTATTTTCAGAAAAATAAACTTTTTCTCTGCTTCTAAATTATCCAAATAAGATCATCACTAAGCATGTCAAGGAAGTGGATTTGAACAAGATCCTAGTAAACTTCAGAACATTACCTCAACTACATAGTTTAAGACAAACGACTTTTCTTTTAAAATTTTGAACAAGCTAAAACTTCAACCAATCATGTAAAATGCTGGTTCAACAACCATATCAGAGTGGGACAGAAGTTTAAGGTAGTTATCAAATATCAAAGATCACTTAAAAATTGAACAATCTGTGTACAACGAACTCATTCAGACAAAAGCTAAAGATTTAGGTCTTAAACATCCTAAAACAAATATGGTATGAAACAGAAAGATGAAACACTTAGCATCAATATATTTTCATATTAATAAACAAAACATATTACTGATTCTTATTAAAATCCCAAACTATCAATGGCTTGTAACTTAGTCAATAAAAAGATTAAGTTGTCCGGAACAGAATGTGTGTTAAACGCAACTTTAGAAAACATGACAACTAAAATATCAGACTGCTAGCACTCTCTGAATGTTTGAAATAGACGAATAACATGGAAAATTAAGATGTATAAACCATTGGTAGGCAAACTGAAAAGCGCTTGTTAAAACTAAGATTCAAGGTAGCCATACTCACTGTTATATTTTCTATAGTCGTATAGTCTTAGTAGCTAATGTAGAGTATCACCATAAGATGTACAAAATAAAATTGGAAGGTTATGATTTATAGCTTAGGTTGAAACAACTGTTGAGCTAGGGAAGATAGACAAGTTCAAAAAAAAAAAAAAAAAAAAACTACAGGCTAGTCATTAAAAAAAAAAAAAAAAGGACTCTAAAATATGATTCAAATGAGCATTTTCATTACAGGTCTATTAATCTTTAAAGGGAGTGTAGACAAGTCCAGGCCAAATAATTAAAGAAGTCATATACTAGTTCTTCATATCTAACAACCAGAACTCAAATCAATCCAACCATGTAATGAACTAGATATGCTATTTAAGCAACAAATCAAGCTTCAAAAGGCACAAGCAAACTTCTTATACACTTCAAGGATTGTAAACACAACAGTAAGAAGAATTAATGTTGAATTTTAGAACTAAATGCCTACTTAGTAGGGGGAAAAATCATTAAGGAAAACAACATGCTACATATGCAAACCACATAATCTAACGACCCAAAACTTGGAATAAACTTGTCCCCTTAAACTAAATTCATATTGAAGATATAAAGCATTCAGAAAACTATATAACGATTTGGACTTTTTACACATACTATAACCAAAATAAGGCTAAGACAAACTCGAAATCGAATCGTCTAACTCATGCTTAAATAAAACAAACTAAACCTTAACTAAATATGCTGTAATTTAAACAAAAAAACCGAAAATAAAACTACAAGTACCACACAAAGAAAATAATCACAGAACCAAAAAATGGAGATACTAAAAGACTAAATCGAAACAGAGCTGAAATTTAAACAAATTACCAAAGCAAAAACGAAAATAAGACAGGACAAACAATGAAAAGGGAGAAGATTATGTAATAAACTAAAACCATTTTACACACACAAATAAGGAATCACAAATACACATCAAAAATCAAATCAAACTAAAAAGAGAGGAAGAGAGGGATTGCACCGACCTTTCTCGTGTGCAGTGAACAGGGGCGTAGATCTCGAGTCACACCGTCTACAACCTTGACTCGAACAAAGGTAGAATGCCTCTGTTTTGGTTAAGCAATCTGTCACGCCCCGAACCATGGCCTGGACGTAACACGACACTTGGTGCCTGACTGCATGTGACCGAGCGAACCACATGGCTTGCTGAATCATCATGATACATAACATAAGCGGAATATAACGTGAATGCATGATGAGCCTTTATAAAACGTAGTAAGTCATAATACTTAATAAAAATACTTGTTTAAACATGAGTGCGGAAATAACATGAATGAGCCAAAATGGCTATACAACTCCGAATGTCTGACATGACATAACTGACTTGTCTAGTCTATGAAACCTCTATCATGAGCCTGACTGGAAAACATACTTACTGGGACAAGGCCCCCAGTATACCTTTAGATGCAAAACTAAATAACAAAAGAAAATGTCTAAACCCCGAATGAGATGAGGCTCACCAATAAGCTGGTACGTGCAAATCCTAATGAGCAGAAGCGTCGTCATGTAAATCCGTACCTGCATCGTGAAATGCAGGCCCCCCGGGCAATAAAAAGAGGACGTCAGCACATTGAATGTACTGGTATGTAAAGCAACCGAAAGAAACAACATGGGACATGGAATAACATGATAAGAACTGAAACTGAAAACCTGGACATGAACATGAACATGAGTACATATGTATATATATAACATCGTAAAAACATGATAAGTAGGGAGAGCATTTCATAAACCGACATGTGATATCACCACGTGAGTACGTGGAGTCTGGTACCTCGCCGGACCAACAGAGCCCTCATACCTTGCCAGGGTATAAGGTGGTAACGTGCCTGATGGATCCATTCAGTGTAAAATTAAGGTATCGTCTTATCTGGGCGGAGCGATCCTTGTCCTACGGTGGCTACGTAGTTTCAGGCTATCTGAGCCTTCTCGGTAATTTGTGAAACTCCCCAAAACATTAACATAATATAGTTGGCTAAGAAGCCCATGATTTTCGTGAATTAACTTGTACTTGTCTTGTAATAATGATTTCACGAAATAACTTGTAAACATGGTTTCATGAAATAGCTTGTAAAACATATTCTTGATTCATGAGTAATAACAATAGTTCATAATCATATATATGTAATTGACTTGAAAACAGGCTTGTAACTTGCAAAATAAAATCATAAAGTTTCATATGAACATAATGAGAACACATGAGGAAGAATTCATGATTCATGGATTAAGCTAGGGTTCCTAATAACCGTAATGGAAGATTAGGAATACAACGACGAATATAGCTACAAAATTCTTGTACATAAATACATAAATACGGGCTACCAATATGTTGGGTTTAATGCCCTAGGATTTGAACTTCAGAATATCAAGAAACGGAGCATGGGGAAGAACGTAGAGATTCCCACATGTGGATAGCGCCTACATACCTTAACTTCCTGCTTTTTGAGCGTATCACAATGTCCTTCAATCCCTTCAACTTTAATCTATAGCAATATAGGTCATAGGGACTCTATATTAGCAACAATATCCATGATTTGTTCATTTAAGCATTTTATCAAACAGTTGGTGGGCATGAAGCTCCACAACCTTCATTAATGGTGTTTTCTTCACCCAATCCCCATTCTATTACTTCTAACTGATTCTACAATCTCAATTAGATGTAATTAACATCACTCTTCATCACCCACATGAATACAACTATCCCAAGTCAACAATTCAAAAACTCTAGCATAGTTCATATAATTCTCTTTATCAAACCCATTTATTATTCTCCCAAGAATTCATCAATTCACAACTATAAATGATTAGAGAGTAGAAACATTACCTTTTATGAGTATTCACCACGAAATCAACATCCCCAAGTTCGATTTTTAGCTTAGAATGACGGCAACAACTTGTACTACACGTTATCCTTCACGAGCCTCGGGATTCGGGGCCTTCAACTTGATTGATTCTCTAATTTATCTCTCTAACTCTCCTCTCTCTCCCTCTCTCTCTCTAAAATCTGAAAATATGAGAAAATGGGGCTGCTAGGGTTGAGCATTTCCCTTAAATACCAAGGGGAAATGGGTTTGACCCGACTTGAAATCGGGTTGGGACCTTTCTGTCTTAAAACGTCCATATCTCCCTATCCCGATGTCACCTGTGGGCCCACGACCTATGGTTGGAAAGGTATTTCAATTATCCACAACTTTCATTCTTTGAGTTTTCCCAAATTCTCAATTTATGATAGGGTTATGGCCTCTCGAAGTCAGGTGACCCGAAACGTACTTAACGGACCAAAGGACGCCCCATGTTACGGTCCCGTATCACGTAGGACGGACCGTAACTTGGGACCGTACCTTAGTGAAAATTTCCAGTGAGTTTCTGGAAATTTTTGGGACGTTATGGCTCACTGTTACGGTCCCGTAACACGTGTTACGGCCCGTAACGTCCACCGTAACACAGGCAGAATTTCCAGCGAAGACAAGCTTCAGTAAAATGGGCATAACTCTTTGCACAGATGTCCTTTTGACCCCCATAATATACCGTTTGAAAGATATTTCAAAGGGATACAACTTTCAGCAAGGAAGTTTTCCCAAATTCCAAATTAATAAAGGGGTTATGGTCGTTGGAAGTAAGACCTTCTATAAACTCACTTGCAAACATGCCCCGTAGAGTGGTTTTCAACTTTGCTTTGCCCAAAGACTCTTCTCATGTCTTTATTGGGTTTCAAACACCATTTATACACTACTAAAATTGGGTTCATTATACCCCCATCTTATAAGACAAATCTTAACCCGAATGCACGAGGTGTTACACAATCAACAGAAGCAAAAAGCAGTTAATTTTCTTAAAAAAGAAATCTTTTGGAGGGTAGAACTGTGAGTATTAGAATCGGCAATGGCTGCCCCCCAAAAAATATTTTTTCTTCCCCCCAAAACGAGTAGTAAAGCTCATATTTATAGTGATGAACTAGGGTTTTTTGTTAGGCGCGGGAAAAAGTCTTCGATTTGCATTTCAAAATAATCCTTTGAAGATCAGTCCAGATCATGACAGAAAAAGCTGAAGAAATCTCTGTCACCCGATTCAATATTTGAAATGTGGACATTATCACCAAAGGAATAGAAAGGGTTCTGATAGATGTTGAAACAAGTCAAAGTTTGCGCAGCTGATGGGTTTTGTGATGAAAATGTTGGCAACCCTAGTTGATTTTTAGACGAAACGGGTCAGGTCGGTTTAAAGAATAGTGGGCTGTATATTGGTCCTATTTTTAAGAAATGTTCAGATGGGCCATTTATTTGGCCGAATGGGCTACTCATTTTGGGCTATTATTGACCAAATTAGGACCATATTTTATTTGAACTGGGCTAGTATGAAGCCTATTTATCTTGGACTTAATATGCTTTCTTCCTTATAGTTATTTAGGTTCCTAAATCAAGATGAAAGACACTTCTTTAGTTAATTATTGTAGGAATCCGTGATCTGTATTGATGTATGAAAGTCATTTATACAAAGTAGGTATCTCCCGATCAGAATGATACTAGGCTAAATTATAGGACCTAATTACTATACATAAGGAAGAGACTATTTACAATATTTACAATGACTATTACATAGTCTATCACACCCCCGCAGTCGAAGCGGGAGGTTGTCGTACGCTTAGACTGTCCCTGAAATCATCAAAGAGCACGCGCGGAAGACCTTTAGTGAAGATGTCTGCGATTTGGTAACGGGACGGGACGTGAAGAACACGAACTTCTCCACGGACAACTTTCTCACGTACGAAATGTATGTCTATCTCAATATGTTTAGTGTGTTGGTGCTGAACTGGATTACCTGATAGGTATATGGCACTAACATTATCACAATAAACCAATGTAGTTGTCCGGATGGGACAACGGAGCTCCAAAAGAAGTTGGGGTGAGGGGCTGGACCGAGGGAACGACGGGTGGAGTAGGTTGTGATAGAAAATGCAGGGTATATGGAGAAATCCCATGGTCCAAAAAATCATAAGAAGTTGGGGTTGGTGAGTGCAATTTGGAGAAGGGAAATTGAGTTTCCTCAAAGATGACATGCCTTGATATGATGATTTTGTTGGTGGATAAATCATAACATTTATATCCTCTATGATTCAAGGATAGCCCAAAAATACACACGGAGTGGATCTTGCTTGTAACTTATGAATAGTTGTAGATGGGAAAAGTGGATAGCATAGACACCCAAAAACCCGGAGATGAGAATAGGAGGGGGTTCGTTGATAGAGAACTTGCGTTGGTGATTTATACCCAAGGACTTTGGTGGGAAGTGCATTAAGGAGGTATGTGTCCATTTGGCGAGCATGATGCCAAAAAGAGGGGGGCATGAAGGAGTGGACAAGAAGAGTGCGCACTATGTTGTTAATGGATTTAATTTTTCTTTCCGCTTTGCCATTTTGAGAAGAGGTTTGGGGGCAAGAAAATTGGAAATTTAAACCATTTGAGGCGCAAAAAGATTGAAAATGCCCATTGGCAAACTCCCGCCCATTATCACATTGAATGTTTTTAATGTCTCTTTCGAATTAAGTCCGTATTAATGCCTTAAAAGATAGAAAAGTGGAATAGACTTGGGACTTGTTAGAGATTGGAAAAGTCCAAAGAAAATTACTATTATCATCAAGAAAGAAAACATAATAGCGGTGCCCATTAGAACTTAAAACAGGAGATGTCCATAAATCAATATGAATGATATCAAATGGCATAGTAGTAAATGACAATGAATCATAAAATGACAATTTAACATGTTTCCCCAAAGGAAAAGAGGTACAAAAAGAAGTTCGGGCCCTATTACATTCAATTAAGGCATTACTACGAAGAGAACTAAGGATAGCATTTCCCGGATGGCCAAGTCGGGAATGCCACAAGCTAGGTGATGCGGCAATGAAGGTTGATGGTAGAGTGGTCCATTTTGTGGCAGTGATAGGATACAATTACCTGGTGCTCTCACATCTCATTAGGCGGCTCCCCGTCGGTAAATCCTTCACAGAAAACCCAAGAGGATTAAACTCAACAGAAACATTATTGTCCTTAGTGAATTTACGTACGGAAATAAGGTTTTTGATGAGTTTTGGAGCATGCAAGACATTTCAGAGACGTAATTGGGGATTAGGTGGGGGTAGGGACGTATGACCATAGCCTCGGATTGGAATAGTGCTACCATTGCCAACAGTGATTCCAGAATTATTGCTCAAATTAAAATAAGACGTGAGAGTACCTGAGTTGGCAGTCATGTGGGAAGTCGCTCTGGTGTCCATGTACCAATTATCATCCGGTTGATGCATGGAAAGAGTGTGCATGGTTGCCTCCACGTCTGTCGGAGTGTACCCAGAATAGGTCGGACCATGCATAGAATAGGCCTGCTGAGGTCGTGGATCCGCACCGAGAATGCCGCTGCCGGGCCGCTGTGTGGTGGGACGCTGCTGCCACGGTCTCGTCGGATACGGGCAGGGGGGGGGGGCATTGGCCACTGCTGGGGTGGCCAGGCAGGCCAGTAGTAGCCCCCTGCCGGTGGCTGTCCCGTCGGCCACTGGCCGTGGCTGGTCTATCCGCCGCGGCCGCGGCCGAATTTCCCGCGGTTGTTGTTCCCCTTTCCCTTGTTCCTGTTAGAATTCGTGCCACGATTATTATCACGACGGTTAGTTGAATTATTGTTGCCGCCAGGTGGCGGGGAGGGAGTATCATTATCAACAAGTAGAGTCGCGGGACTAGAATCGCGGGCACGTTCCTTGGCTACGGCATCTTCGAGCTTGAGTTTGGAGCACACTTCAGAGAAAGAGGGCAGCACATCCTTCTGCTGGATGGTGGTGACAAAGTGTGCATATGTCTCCGGTAAGCCTGCAAGGAGGCGCAAGACCATACGTTGGTCAGACACCGGCGACCCCACGTTGGCAAGCTGATCCGTGAGAGACTTGAGCCTATTATAATAGGCCAAGACCGAGCCGAAGTTGGCCATTTTTGTGGTGGTGAATTCAGTTTCAAGGTACGCTGCCCTTGAGTGCTTGTTATCTTGGAAAAGTTGAGCAACTCGATTCCAAGCCTTCTCCGCAACATCATCCGCCACGAGAATAGAGGTAAGAATATCATGGGATACGGTGGCGTATATCCATTGAAGGACCACCGCATCTAGCTGTTTCCAGAGCGGAAGGTTAGCCTCCTTTGTTGCGTTGTACGCGGTGAGTTCAGTGGTGTCAGTTGGTGGTATGATGTGTTCAAGTACGGAGTGGACGCAGGCTAGAACTTTGAATAGTGTCGCCCATTCGTGATAATGGCCGGTTTCCATGTCTAGAGTGATTGGGATTAAAGATTTCACATTCGTGACGGTTAAAGCAGAATGGAAATTTTTGTTGTCAGCCATTGAAGAGAGAAGAGGGAGGAGGAAGGGGTGGCGGCTACGGCTAGGGTTAGGAGAGAGGGAGGTGGACGACTAGAGTTTAGGATGCTAGGGTTTTTAGGAGAAACCTGGTCTGATACCATGTAGGAAATCAATCCGTGATCTGTATTGATGTATGAAAGTCATTATATACAAAATAGGTATCTCCCTATCAGAATGATCCTAGGCTAAATTATAGGACCTAATTACTATACATAAGGAAGAGAATATTTACAATATTTACAATGACTATTACATAGTCTATCAATTATATATTACCGCGTGCTAAAATATTACTTAATATAAAAATATATTTATTAGTACTCAAATAAAATTACATGATATCGTAATAGTTGCGCGATAACATTTATAAAGCCTGAAAGTAAGTAGTAAAATAAATGCGATGCGTTTTCGCGTAAGATGCTAAATAGGAAAACTAAAAGTGATCATGACGATCATAATATTAAGTGATGGCAATATGATGAAAATAATAATAATAATAATAATCATAATAAATAATCGTAGTAGTAGTAGTAGTAGTAGTAGTAGTAGTAGTAATAATAATAATAATAATAATAATAATAATAATAACAATAATAATAATAATAATAATAATAATAATAATGACGGTAATAATAATGATAATAGCCAATGACTATAGTTGGATAATGGAAAACGATGATATTAATAAAATCTAAATTGTAATAAAATATAAATAATTATTCTTAAGTTATCAAAAATATTAGAAGCGCAAATAAATATTTCAGAAGAAAGGCGAGACAAAATTGGGTGTCAACACTCTGATTATTGTTTCTTTACATTTATACAATGTATTACTTTATATTTTCATTTCAGAATTAAAATTTGGTGATTTACGATATAACATATATCTTTGTAATTTGGATTTATTTATAACAATTTTTTTAATCTATAATTGTTAATATAAAAATTATAATATATTTTTAATTAATTTAATAAAAACATTTTATTAGTTTTGCTTTTAAAAAATCCAAAATATACAACAATGGTTCTTATGTTTGGATCTGAACAGTTAGTTAATTGAAATGGATATTAACCTGTCGGTATACATATAAAATATTGAAAAAAATAAAAAAAAATAGAATCAAAATATTAATTTTCCCTCATATTCTTACTAATTTTCTTTTTCAGATCAATGAACAACTTTCATTGTCATGACAATGAGAAAAAAGGCCTACTCTTTCCATTTTAAAGACTTAATTGCATCATATGTTTTTAATTATAACTAATTTGATGGTACATAAAATACATTTTGTATATGTTGGTATGTATAATAACAATTAGAATGTTTTTAAAAGTTATTTTCAAAATACAAACCTTAAAGACCGGTTAATTAAAATGAGTAGACATGTATTGCTAGTCATATTAAATTGATCTGGATTATAAAATTCTTTTAAGACTAACGCGGTTCAATAATTGGTCCTAGTTATACCAATGATCACAACCACCAATGAATATAGTACAACAATAACCAAATCATCTTGCAGTACATTGGCCATTAATTACGTACTAGTATGAAACTAGAGATTTCACCAATTCTAACTAGGGCTGCGTATCGGGTGGTTCGGATTTGAAAGTTATCGGTTATCGGTTTGTAGACATGTTAACCCGTTAAAGAACCGTTAGGATATTGGTTACTGGGTTATCGGTTAATCGGTTGATCATTATCGGTTCGGTTATCGGTTTAACCGTTAAGATTTCACACGAAATTTTTTCAAGAAGAAAGAACCCATAAAAAAAATGATTTGACTTACAGCTACATAACAAAAACAAGAACAATAGCACAAAACTTAATTACAGACAATTAACCAACCAAACTAAACTTCCAATTCAGTCAAGTATCTCTACTAATTCTTACTCTTACCATCTTTGATGGCATTATCTACAACAACTACTTTGAACTTTTTGTACTCATCAAATTCCTTACTAATACTTTTCATTACTGCAGCACTTTGTACAGCAACATAACAGGCTAACAGCATTACTTGCATTAGCTACTGGCTTGACCATATAAAATGCACCTCATGAAATTGCATCAACTTTCTCACTAAAAGCTTCACACATGAAAATTGATATAAAGATCAGGCCACTTGAGAATTGAGACTAGAGAGAAAAGGGTAAAACTGAAAGCGTCGTTTATGAAATGGAAGTCAAGTAACCCTAGTGACAATTCACAATTCAAACTAAAGTTTTATGAATTTGAGTTCAATGGTGACCTTTCCTCTTTTGTAAAGATAGTACACGTTCATTCTTCTAGTACATTCAAAATTAAAGTAATCCTAAAAATTGTTCTCTTGAATATCATAGTCAGAGCTTCAAAACAGGCAACTTAATAAATCAAAAAAAAAGGACAATCAATTAACGTAAAAAAAGAAGGGAGAGATCTCGCAGCTGTCGGCACAGAGGGGAGTAAAAAACCATGAGAGAACACAAGTTGATAATAATTAAAGTAGTTAAGCACCTCCACCCACGACCGGTAGGTCCTGGGTTCGAGTCACACTGGAGGGGAAGTGTCGAAACACTATAAATCCTCCTAAATGGGGTGGGGAAAAAAAAAAGAAAAAAAAAAAAAAAAGATAATAATTAAAGTTGACTATGGTAGACAATTAATATAAGCTGCCATGTGTATCTTAGTCGAATATACCTTCAGATATATTAAGTTTTTACGTATATTAAGTTTTTACGTGTAAAAGACTAATCAAAGACTATTATGGCAAAATCGTAGTGTGAAAACTACAGTGTTTGGACCAATTGGAACAATTTTCAGATGCGCTTCATGCATATTACTACAAAAAATACTTACTCCTGTTACCCACGTGCACCTTTAAGTTTGTACTAGAATGACTTCTTTACATTTTTCAACATATGTTAAAACTCAACAGATTTCATTCCAAGTTACTAGTAGAATTATACTCGTGGGAGGAAATAGATGAACATGTTATCCCAAGTCTTCCTAATAGAGATTGTTTTTTTTTTTCCTTTCTAAAATATAAACTTAATATGTGCATTGTCATATAGAATTTAGTAGCTGCACTGCACATGAGGGGTGGAGTCAGTATTTCTTCTAAGAGAGTTTCATATTAACACACAAAAAAATCAAGGAGATTCAGCATTTACTATATACATAAAGAATAATGTTAACAATTTAATTTTCCGTTGAAGAGAGTTCGGATGAACACGCTGTACTATCTGCCATGTGCAACATTAACCCTACTCGGCTCCGCCCCCACACACGAAGTGCTATCTACCATGTGCAACTTTATCCCTACTCGGCTCCGCCCCTACGCACAATCAGTGCTATATGCCACGTGCAACCTTATTATTTAAGTAGGGAGTAAAGTAACTTTATGTGGAAGAAAATTCTCCTATATATGAAATGGGGACCCCATACCCATGCGGTCCATGTAGACGTTTAATTTCTTTCTTATCCAAGGTGTCTTCGTTACCACATGAGGCCACAAACAAACACACACTTGAAATAATAAAAATGCATCATCCTTGATTCTTCTCCCCATAATTTCAAATCATATTCATCAACTTTTGTGTTCTCCATTTATTTTTCCAGAGCACCTTCATTTCCTCAAAAAAAAAAAAAAAAAAAAAAAAAGCACCCGAAAATCTCTTCGTTTTTACCATTTTCATATGATTATTCCTCTAAATTTTCAAGCTTTTGAAGTCTAAAAGACCATGCCAAGATTCTCCATGTTGTTTCTCATCTTCTTTACCATAGTCATTTGTTTTACTGCAAGCAACATTAAAGCACAAACTGGTCAACTTCCTAAAGATGAAGGTAAAAAGATTTTAACTTTCCTTTTTTTTTTTTTTTAGATAATGTATGTTAAAAAAAAGTTGATACTTGATACCCATTACTTTGATTAATTGCAGTTAAAGCTCTTAAAGAAATTGCTGATCAGTTGGGGAAAAAAGATTGGGATTTTAAGCTAAATCCTTGTGATGGGAACGCATATTGGAGCACACCAAAAAGGAAAGATATGCCTCTGTATAATAATACTCTTGTCTGCAATTGCACTTTCCCTGGTAATATTTGTCATGTTGAAAGCATGTAAGTCTCCATTTCTCTATCTCAAATAAATGTGTTTTGTTAAGTGATACTCTCAACGTTTCAATTTGTTTGTTTGATTTTGACTTGGCATGGAGTTTTAAGAAAGTAAAGAGAAACTTTTAGCGATTTTTACACGATAAATAACTTTTCTAAGAATATTATCGTTAATGGTAGTACTTTTTATTTATTCCTAAAATGACAAATCTTTTTACGAATTTAGCATATTTTAACTCTTAAGATAACTCATAAATAAAGAAGGACCACTAATTAAGAAATTCATTTAAATGCTGATTAGTACATACCGTTTTCTCTTTCATCATCATCTTGTTCACTAATTAAAAAATTAGTATACGTCTAATAATCCTAATTCTTTCACTTTCATCATTATTTTCTCCACTATTTAAGCAATCCGTTTATCATTAATGATCTTTGTTTTAGGTTTGGTTATAAGCAGTACTATATGTTATACCATATATATTTTTGTTAGACCATGCATATACATGGTATAATAAAAATATATGGTATAACATATAAATACATACGTGGTATAATAAAATATGCATGGTATAACATATATGCATACGGTATAATAAGGATATACACGGTATAACATATATAACCATAGGTATAAAATAGATATACATGTTATGTATATATAAAATAAATAATAATAATAATAATAATAATAATAATAATAATAATAATAATAATTAGCAGCTGTGTATTGTACTTAATATATACCACTAATACATGTTTTTTTTATATATATATAATTATTGAAATAGAAAATATGCAATTATCACCAATTAAAGTTATAACATGTTAAAATAAAATGTTAATATTCAAAGAAAGGAACAAAAGGAAGAATTTGCATGTATAAAAAGAAAGACACGAGAAAAGGAAATGACAAAAAAGATGGAATGGTTGTTGTGGGAGATAAAACTTTGATCGGAAAAATAGGAGCCAACTGTAAATTGGGGATTTTTATTTAGTTGACATGGAATGTTAACTAACTAATGCTGCTACGTACTATTATGAAAATATTTTTTAAATACTGCCTAGTAATGTTTTTTCCCCAAACTTTTAACTTGTGGTCTATGTAGAATGTACCAAAATGACCTTTAATCTTGTAGTCTTAAACATGTCATGTGGAAAGTTTAAATTAAAGAGTTGCCAAAAAGGGAAAGAGACTAAAAAGAAAAGTAAGACAAATAAATTGAAACAGGGGAGTACATTTTTTTCATGATTAATCTGATGAAGTTATGAAAATTGTTGTGATAGTATAGTTCTGCCAACTTTAAAGCTGTTTCAGTTTAGACCTTTTACTAAATTTTCTGTTTTGAAGCAGCTCAAAAATATTCTTGTCTTATGTTTGGTCTTAAATGTCCAGATTAAACTGGCACGACCAAATTTTAGGTATATTGGGAAAATCCTCAGGATTTTCTTTTTCAAAGATCACAAGTCAGGGAAAAGGAAATTGAGGGCCTTATTAGTTTGGATTATTTCTAGTGGTTTGGTTGATATCTCGATGAAATAAAATTTGGTAAATGGAGTATTAGGTACCTTATTAGTTTGGATTATTTCTACTGGTTTGGTTGATATCTGATTAAATCAAATTTGGTAAATGGTATTAGGTATAAGCATATAAAAAACATGGTATTAGGTTATAATTAGAATGTCATTTTTTTTATTGTGAATATTCAAATATCACATTGATGAGCATGGATATTTTTGTGGAATTATTTGTTTAATAATCACTTAGCATTATTAAACTGATTGAGATCATGTAAACTGGACAGGCTTATTTCTAATATCTCTAGTAATTCTGACAGCAGCTGCTCTAATTGTTTAACAGATTTCTTAAAGGACAGGATCTTGCAGGTGTCCTCCCTGCATCTCTGGCAAAGTTACCGTTTCTGAAGAAAATGTACTGAGAGCATCCAGAACAATTGTTAGAAAATCAGTTCAAATTTTACATTTTTTATAATCATTCTGATTTTGCCTTTTCTGCAGTGATCTCAACCGCAACTACTTAAGTGGTACAATCCCCCCTGAATGGGCATCAACCAAGCTGGAATTCATGTGAGGCAATTTATTTATTAGGCATTGAAATGTATACCTTTGATTTAAACTCTCATGAATTGAATGTTTTCAGGGCTATTTCTAATAATCGGCTATCTGGACCAATCCCAAAGTACATAGGAAATATGACCTCACTTGCGATTATGTAAGCTCCCTTGCTTCCACTTTTCTCAGATGGACTAACTTTACATGAATACTTGAAATTTCCTGAAGTCATCATAATTTTTCAGGTCCTTGGAAACTAACTTGTTTAGTGGATCGCTTCCAGCAGAAGTAGGGAATCTGGTCAATTTACAGAACCTGTAAGTCTTCCTTACTCTTGTTTTTTCCTATGACAATCCAAAATGAGATGTTTTGAGAGCCAACCGTTGTCGCCTGGAGACCTGAGAGCCTCTTTTTATGCTAAGGACCACCTCTAAGGTGGAAAGGGGTTCTTAGTTGTGCGAGGTTAAGATTCTAGTCTAAGCACCTTTGTAGGATGCAGTTCTTTGCAAGGTCTAAAGGCAATGGTGTTTTTCTTGATGAAGAGAGTTATGCTTCCATACTTGGTCACCGTCCATCAAGACATGAGGAAACCTTATTAGGTCATAGCCTATGTCGTCAATAAGGGCTTGTCATATTTGATGATAAACACATCTCTGTTGTCTAAGCAAGAAATGCAAAAAATCGACTTGCTTCTGAGAGCATTAAGTGAGAAGCGAGATACCGTGTACCTTCTGCAAAGTAAAGCGTATAATTTAGGGAAGAAACAATATATTTATTACCCAACATATGGAGATTTAGTATTTGTAATATCAAAACTGCAATTGACACTACTACTTTCAATATCATATACAGCAATAACAAAATTAATTCAAACAACTCTTACTAAACATGGTTAATGTACATTTATAAAGATGTCAGAATAGAAAATCAAATAGAGAGGACAAACAAGAAAAGCAGAAAGAAATTGTTTTGACAGGATGAGAGAGAGGAGTAGAAAAAAAAATGCAAATATTGAAGTCGAAAAGAAGAAGACCAACACAGAAGGAGAAGACGACGACGACGACAACAACAACAACATACCCAGTGTAATCTCACAAGTGGGGTCTGGGGAAGATAGTGTGTACACAGAAGGACAAGAAACATAAGAAAGAAGCAAATCTAGAAAAAACAGAGTAGAAGAAGAGTCACAGTAAACCCTAAGAAGAAGAAGAAGAAGAAGAAGAAGAAGAAGAAGAAGAAGAAGAAGAAGAAGAAGAAGAAGAAGAAGAAGAATAAAGAGATCACTAAGCATATGAAGAGAGGAGTCCTAGTGCTCAAATAACAAAAGGGTCTTTTTGTCTCCCCCTTTTCATTTTTAAAGTGAGATTCAAACAAAACAACTGCTGCTCACGTAAATCGCTTTGCATGTTACTGATTGAAGCCAATGCTTCTTCAAAGTTGTTTTACTTCACCCATGCTTAGCAAGGACACCTTTTCCAATAGCTTATCCCCTTTAAAAGAAGTGGTTGCCTTTAAATTATAGTGTGTTCCTACAAGAGCATATCACGTGTGAGCTGGATTTCATTCTAAAATCTATGAATCTTGATTGGTGCAGTCTTCTCAGTGCAAATAATTTCACAGGAGAGTGGCCAGTGGAACTCAATAATCTGACGAAATTGATTGAACTGTAAGTGCATTTAAATGTACATCTAAGATGAGATTTCTAAGTCTTTTTCCACATATGTTAATTTGAATTCTTGGCTTTCCCTTTTGGCATCAAGACAGTAGGATAAGCAGTAACAGCTTTGCTGGGAAACTGCCTAACTTTGAGAGCTGGAAAAACCTACAGATGCTGTGAGTATTTTCATTTGGTAATATTTGTACAAGTTAGAAATTTTCGGTAGAAATTAATTTGTAGTATATGCTCTATTAATAGAGAGATTGAAGGTTCTGGATTTGAAGGACCAATACCCCCAAGTGTATCTGTTTTGACCAGTTTGAATGAACTGTAAGTTTAAGGTTTTTTCTGAAACTTTATTTTGCTTTTTGCCATGTTCTTATGATTAAGCTAAGTAGAAACCAAGATAATTAACGCTCAGATGATGCATACACAGAAGAATCAGTGACCTGAAGGGAGGTGCTTTAGAATTTCCGCCACTAAGAAACATGACTGGCATGACTAAATTGTGAGTACTTAATAATTTGAGGATTGCAAGTGGAGGTTCCGACATTTCCTTTATCAAAGGAAAGTCATTTCTATGAAACTCTGTTTTGATTGCAGGGTTTTGAGAAGTTGTAATATACCAGGGAATATTCCTGATTTGCTAGCTGAAATGAGCAAATTACGGTTTCTGTAAGTCCGCTACTTTCAATGTATTTTAGAGTTTATTTTAATTTTTTTCCTTAATGACCTCTTTTTTTCCTTTTCCTGTTGTACAAGTTGTGTCCAATCCATTAAAGCAAGACGTTTGTGCATGTCTGACCCTCCTCGGGACTTTCTCGTTTTCTTCCTTTCCTTCTACAAGCCTCCTGTCACGACCCAATTTCACTAAGTCGTGCGGGCACCTATCTTTCCCACCTCGGTAGGCGAACCCTTAACTCAACATTCGCAATAATAGAAAATAGCGGAAGAAAGTAAAATAACATAAGTCTCACAATATATTATAAATAAGTACGGAAGTAAAAGAAATCCACTTCAGTATCTGGTCTGGTCATACAAGAGCATCTAAACTAAATACTACAAGTCTGAATAATAATAGATAAATAGTCTCAAAATAAAAAAATAAGACATAATCATAGGAAGAGTCTTCCGGCAACGAACGTCCTCATGCTCACCCTGTAGAGACTCGAACCATCAATCCCCGAATATCAGCCACGAGGGGTAGAAGTAGATCCAACCTGATACTCTACATTTATAAAAGAATGCAGCAAGTGTAGATCAGTACAAATAACAAGTACTGGTAGGTATCATAGGCCGACTAAGACTGACTAATGTATATAAAGGCAACAAAGCAAGATAAACACGTAAAACAACAAGGTACAAGTCAACACGAATCCATATCCTCGGTATAGGTCATCGCCTATGTTATAGCATCTAAACCCAACCATGCCAAGTCTCAGTATAACCAATCCGAACCAGTACATCACAACCATATCATAGGAAATCAAAGGTACAATGCAATGCAATAATGTATCTATGATGAATGCAATGCATATGTACCGTACACATGTACTCTAACAATGGAACATCACATCTCGGTAGCACAACCCATGGGAGACTGAAATAACATGGAAATAACATGGGACATGGAAATAACATAACAGAGACTGAACTGAAACATGATCATGATCATGAACATGAGTACATATACAGATATAACATCTGTAAAGTATCGTGAGTAGGGAGAATAGTAAATGTAACCGACAAGATGGTCTGGTACTTGTGTCCTACCAGCAGAACACTCATACCTTGCCAGGGACATGAGATTTAATAATATTATGAAAAGATCCAGTCATTATGAGAGATCGTCCTAAGCATGGGTGGAGCAATCCTCATCCTACGGTGGCTACGTAGATTCAGCCCTGGTGGGACCCTAGCCCTGGTGGCCCATGCATGCTGACATGTCATGACATACTGGGGTATTGTGTGAAAGGGTGCTTAGCCAGCTTGAGAATACACGCTGCAGCGCCTCGAACCCGCGACCTTGCAGTCACCTTTACATTCCCCTGAGGGAATCGCCTCTTACCAATTGAGTTGCAGCTCAATTGGTAAGAGGTGATTCCCTCAGGGGAATGTAAAGGAGCCTGAGGTTCCGGGTTCGATACCCCGTAGCGCTGCAGCGTGAAGAGGGAGTATGTGCGAACTGGCTGTACCCTGGCACAGACAATACCAGTGCATGTCAGATCATGGGCCCATCAGGGGTCAAGTCCCACCAAGGGTCCCCACAAAAAGGCGCATTTTTTGTGAGGACCCCTGGTGGGCCCCTTTACATGCTATGGGGTGTCTAGGACCTGGCCCCTTCTTGACATGCAGCCCACCAGGGGTCCTCACATAAAGCCTTCTCAGTAATTAATGCAAGTCCCAAAAACATGAACATGTAAAAATAAGTGGCATTTGCTGCCCATGGTTTCATGAATCATAACTTGCTTGTACGTGGACATCATGAATTATAACTTGCTTGCATGAACTTGCAAAACATAGGATTTTCTTGAAAAATATCATAGCATATCATAACTTGCATGTAAGAAGTCATGGAATGAGATATATGGGGTTTCATGAATTACGGACTGATTCTCAATAATCATATGGAGTTATTAAGAACACAATGATATAATAATAGTAATTCATACATAATATAATCATGGACATGGACCTAGGGTTGTTATGAGCATGGTATAGAAACCCTAGTTTTCGTAAAGATTCATACTTTATGGATTAAGAGGCGTGGGGAAGAACAATGATGTTCCCACACGTAGATAGTAACTCCACATACCTTAATCGCTCCAAAACTTGAATTAAAGACTTAAACTTTGAAGAAGAACTCCAAAAGCTAGAATCTTGATCTTTATGTGAGTTTTTTTGAAAACCTAGGTTAGGAATGATGAATTCTTGATTGGTAATCATCGGTACATGTTAGAATTAACTTGGAATGATAAGAATAGGCTTACCTTGGTGTTCTTGATGATGGAAGAGGATAGGAGGTCGCTCTAGGGCTTGAAGGAATGAAAATTAATGATTTGAACTGATATGGATTATACTTTTCTGGAACATTCAATTTTACGCCCAGCAAAATACTGGCCGTATTTTGAAAGACGGGCCGTATTTTGAAATACGGTCCGTATTCTGTGTGGACTGCACTGCGACTCTTCAGTAAAATGATCATAAATCTTTGCACAGATATCCGTTTGACCCCCATAATATACCGTTGAAAAGGTATTTCAAAGATCTACTTTCGTTAAGGAAGTTTTTCCAAATTCCAAATATGTTTTAAAATACAAGCCGTATTTTGAAATATGGTAAGTATTTAACAATGAAATCTCCCAATGCCAAATTCCAGAATGCTCAGTGATCTTTGGTGCCAACTTACGACTTGAAATACGGGTCGTATACTGAAATACAGTCACTGTTCATGGGCGTAAACCTCCATCTTACAACTGAAGAGGAAATTTCAATTCCCACATTCTTTATCTGGTTTTCTAAGTCTAGAATCAGGGTCAAAGCTTAGGTTAAAGGTACGGGTGTTACATAATATCAATAATAAGGCTACACAATAAGCCATAATGGAATTACAATTCTCTTCTCAATATCAATCAAGTAAAGTACCGCAATATCATAGTCATGATATATCACTAGTCACAAATACCCAATGTCTCAACGTGACAACGAGCCAATAAGTAAATATATCAAGATAAGTCAACAACACAACAGGGCGGCTAGCCCTCAAATCATACAACAAGGCCCAACCTAAGACAATATCCAATCCAACTTCATACCCGAAGGTTTACATGCATTCTCCGACAATATCATCTAAACATACGCTTCGTTAATTGAAGTCTCACCATAAGGTAAACCGTAACCTACCTGGAGAGCCGAACAGCAAAGTTTTCAATAGTCAAACCTTAGTCTTTCCCTTCCTTTGAGCCTCGAGATAATGGAAGTCTAATCATATCCAAATCATGAAATTAGAATCAAGAAGAAACATCATTCAACCTTACTACTATTCAAGATCCAAATACCAACCTATGGAATGGGGTTTATGAAAGAGATGAAATTAGGAATCTATAAGTCTCAATATGAAATTAATGTTCTAGGTGATCAATTCCCATCAATTATAAGCTAGAAGAACTAACAAATCACTTAAATTCGAATTTTAGGCAAAAATCCCAAATTTGGGTATAAACCCTAACTTCCAATTTCATAAAATAGTCTCTAATTAGGAAGGAATCATGCAATAAAAGATTCTGATCATCAATTCCATGCTTAATGAAGCTAACCCAATCAATAAATCAAATTTAATAGCCTAGAATGAAGAACCCATTGAACTCTTTTTTAATCCTCAAGCTCTTAATGAAACTAGCATGATTAATGGATTCCTAAAGTGATTAATGGAACAAGGAATGGAAAGGAAGGTGAAGGAACTTACCATAATGATTTTCTACGAAGAATAGCTTTGAATGCTCTCAATAATCTCTAAAGTCAGAATGAATAAAGTCGGTACCGTTGCCGCCATAGCGGGCACCAGACACCAGAAACTCCAAAGTTTTCACTAATTCAACCTGAAATCCCGACTATCATCCGAGGCCATCTGCTCACAAACCATATATGCAGACATACATAAAAACACGCTACGAACGCACTCATGGCCTCAAAATTGCCAACGGAGGTCTCGTTGACCGAGTCAACCTCCGTTATCTCAAAACCAATATCCCAACCCAAATTCCAAAATGTACCCGAGTGCATTGGGAACCGAATTGAATATACACACAAGTTTTAAATGATCATCCGGACCTCTCAAAATCGACGGATTCTCAAAAAAGGTCCGTTTACCCAAAAGTCAACTTTGAGTCAACTTTTTTTTGCTTTAAGACCAAATTTCCCACAAAGTCAACCAAATCATATCCAAAGATCTTGGGAAGCGTGTCCACGGTATCCTCGGGTCAAATGTGAGCTAACAAAGCTCGGGAAAGGGTTAAAAGCATCAAAAAAGCAATAATGACCAAACGGGTCGCTACACCTCCTCTTTTTGAATAGGAGAGGCAGAGGGTTGTTGAATCTTGAATAAATGCAAAATACATACCTCACTTTCTCTCTATGGAGCAATGTTCTTACTTTCTTGAAATAAAATGATCTTCTTGTGCAAACCTGTCATCGGAGCTATCGTTCTCTCTATCCTTTATCTAAACTTAATCAAGCTTTTAACAATTGTGCTATATTTTGCTTAGCCATATGGGATTGAGCATTGGTTTGGTTTTGACTCTGTTTATTGTTCTTTGGCAGAGATCTGAGTTTCAACAAGCTTGAAGGAGGAATTGCAAATCTCGAAAGACTGACTAAGTTGGAGGCCACGTAAGTCAGAACAACATGAAGATTCCTATAACTATATGTGGAAATGTTTCGTTTGCATCTCTGTTTCATCATACTAGTCTTACTATATGAGTGTTGATGGTCCATCCATCAATTTTCTGTATCCTTTCCAAATGCCCCAGCCCTTTTCTTTGTTTGAAGGAAAGCAGAAAATAGCCTCAATGACCAAAACAATCTTAGATGGCAAATGCCTTTACATGATATTTCTTATTTGTTGCCCACAAAGTTTTGAGATTTTGATGTTAGATGGTTTGTTTATAGCTCAGTAGTATTCTCTCCATGAGCTGCACACAAAATGAGTGTTCATTTGGCTGGAGATCTCTTTCCATTTTTTTTGTCTAGCTGATAGATGGGGTCATATTCTTGAACATGTAATACAGATATTGCATTTCAAATTTGTGATCTCCTCGTTAAAAATCAAAAATTTGTTGCGTGCTAGGTATCTGACTGGCAATGCTTTTGTTGGGCGAATTCCAGAGTGGCTTATTACTCGAGACACCAGATAGTAAGTATAATTCTTTGCCTTGCTTTTGCATATACACTAGTTATTCTTTTGAACTCAATTTAGAAAAGGACATGTATAGCTTCAGCGTAGGATTACGTAACGGGGTAACAGATAGAGAAGGAAGCATTAAATGTCACAACCAAATGTGGTTGCTCGCATAGAGAATCATATTAAAAAGTCATTCATAGTTCTCTAGTCCAGAACTTAAGTTCTTGAGTCTTGGCATTTGTAAGTTTTTTGTGAAAATGAGTTGGATCATGGATAAGAAATAAATAAAGATATTGAGATTTAACTAGCTGAATTGTCATTAATTTAATTACATTTAAATCTATCTTCTCTAAGTGAAGGTCCCTCTCATTAGATTGAAAATACTTGATGAACTCTTAACCATGTCGGATACCTTTGATGCAGCGGGATAGACATTTCCTACAATAAGTTCGATGAGAGCTCAGAACCATCTACCTGTCATGACAACCTGTATGATCCTTGTGTTTCTTACGCTTTTCTTCTATCTTCTTTTATGTATATATGGTTTAGATGATTCCATGTTTGGTTTTCTTTCTTATCAGAAACGTATTCAGAAGCTTTAAGGCCGAGAATTTTGTGTAAGTGTTTAACGTCAAATAAACTGGTGACTATTATTCTCTTGCGAAAGAGCTATCCTTTCTGACACCTCTTTCAACTACTTCAGAGAGAACGGGAAGTGCTTGTCAATGAATCCATGTTCAGAGGGTGGGTACTCACTGTTTGCAGAGCTTTGAATTCTACCCTCTCCATTTATGTCTTTTGTTTGATATTGTTCCATTATGCAGTAGTTTATCAGCTTCTTGTTGACAATAAATAGGAAGAACTAGCAGCCCATAATTTGGTTCCTTTGGTAAACTAGTTTGATAGTTTTTACGACAATCTACAAGAACTGAACAGTTTTGTCATTGTCTTATATTTCTGAAATATATTCATTATCTCCAGTAACCTTTCCCTAGTTTGAATATTGCAGACAAGTACTCGTTGCACATAAATTGTGGTGGAGGAAGAGTAACTATTGGAGACACTACTAATGAGGCAGATGAAGACTCAGTAGGTGCTACAAAATTTGTTTACAGGAAAGGGAACTGGGGAGCCAGCAATACAGGACACTTCTGGGATCGTAACATATCGTTGAATGACTACAAAACAGATAATGTATCTGCTATCAAGGGAGACGAATCTCAGCTCTACATGACAGCTCACCTCTCCCCTTTATCTTTGACTTACTTTGCACGTTGCTTAGCAAATGGAAGCTACAGTTTGACACTTCATTTCGCAGAAATAGTTTACAGAGACAACCGATCTTTCCAAAGTCTTGGAAGACGGATATTTGATGTATACATACAGGTGAACCAACATGTCAGAGAACTAGAATATGGTAAACTATCCAATTAACTGCAGCTGATTTAGTTTAACTGGATGCAGGACGAATTGAAGCTTAAAGATTTTGATATTGAAAGAGTAGCCGGAGGAGTTGATAAAGCTTTGAAACAAAATTTTAATGTAACAGTAAAAGATAAAACTGTACAGGTGCGCTTTCAGTATGCTGGGAAAGGAACTACAGCAATCCCAAGTAGAGGAAGCTATGGTCCTTTAGTATCTGCCATCTCTCTGGAAGCTAGTAATACTCTCTGTCTTCACTTTCGTTTCTTATGTGTAGCATCTCTTTTCTTCTTGTCACATAGCGAGACTCAGTCTTTTTCACAAAAGTTACTCACCCTTGCATCTTATGTAAAAATTAAGACCTTTCCAGAGTTGGAATCCGTACAAGACTATGATTATATAATTGAAGCTCTAAAAGATATTGATTAAATGTTGTCTCGTTGAATAAGTTATGCATAATATCTATGATTTCCGGCATATAAGTAAATTCCAGTACGTCTAACATTCTTGAAAATTTTGTTCTGTAACTAGACTTCAAGCCCCCTCCTCTGCCAGAGACCTCTTCTAATCAGAAAAAGAGGATTCGAATTGTAGCTGCAGCGCTGCTGTCAGCATTAGCTCTCATTCTGATGATTCTCTTTATTGCTTGGAGGAAAAGAAGAAATAGGAAATTGATGGAACCAGGTGATTCTAAACCTCAATTTATGTATATGCCTGACAAATAGAATGTAATTAGAACTTTTGTCTGTTGCATTCTACGTGGTTCTTCGAGTTGTGTCAAAATGAAGTGACAAAGAGTGGTTTTTTGCAAGTTGAAGTGGATGTGAATCATTGTACAAATGGAATACTAGGTGTAGTTATTATTTTGGAAAACTTCCTGCCACATTAAACGCATATGCATATGCTATTCAAATTCATGATTTCACAAGTTAGAGGTTAGGGAAGACAAGGATGATAGATATGGGTTTGAAGGTGCAAACTTTCCATAACTTTTGTATGCTTTTCAAGCCAAAACATTCTTTCATTTATCTTGTGGGAAACTAACATCCTAAACTTGTTCTTTTACTGTTTTGTAGAATTAAGAGGACTAGATCTGCAAACCGGAATATTTACTTTCAGACAAATCAAAGCTGCCACAAGTAACTTTGATGCTGCAAACAAGCTTGGTGAAGGTGGATTTGGTGCTGTCTACAAGGTGAACATGTTTAGGAATTCTAATAACTCTTCCTTCTTCCCCCCCCCCCCCCCCCCTCCTGTGGAATTCCTAATGGATGCTATCGCAAATCATTTATGAACTTCGTGCATTTTTTTAATGCTCAGGGTATACTAGCAGATGGTTCTATAATTGCTGTCAAGCAGCTTTCATCCAAGTCAAGACAAGGGAACCGTGAATTTGTAAATGAAATAGGCATGATGTCAAGTTTACATCACCCAAATCTCGTCCGACTCTACGGATGTCGTGTTGAACGGAACCAACTTTTACTAGTTTATGAGTACATGGAGAACAATAGCCTATCTCATGCTTTGTTTGGTAAGTGCTATTTTCATGGATTACTTAGGTACACGTGAAAAAGGACACTGGCCAAAAATAAAAAAGTTTGGTGATCCCATTCTCCACCAATAATGTTCTCAAGTTTATATCTTCATCTATGTGCATATATACGTACATATATATATGTTTGTGTGAATTCGTGTGAATATGGGCCTAGTTTCAATTTCACAGTAAATTGTAGGTCCTGATGACTGTCGACCAAAATTTGACTGGCCAACTAGGCAAAAGATATGTGTTGGCATAGCTAAAGGCTTGGCTTACCTACATGAAGAATCACCTCTGAAGATGATTCATAGAGACATCAAAGGAACCAATGTACTCCTTGACAAAGGCCTAAATCCAAAGATCTCGGACTTTGGTCTGGCCAAACTTCACGATGAGGATAAAACACACGTCACCACCAGGGTTGCTGGGACTATGTGAGTTTCTAAACTACTCTAATTGATTAATCAAATTTTAATTGTTCTAAATACTCCCTTTTGAATGTCATCCTTCCATTTTAGGGCGTATCAGTTACTTCACTTTTTCCTGAATGTAATCTTTACTCCTCGTTATATAATTCCAAAAGGTTATGGCTAGCACCTTACTGATCCCAAGAGTTCAACAGATTAAAAAGGTTATTTATCATTTTACATTTTTCTTCAAAGCCACTCGTCTTTTGAAACTCCATGTTCAAACTTCTTATTATTATTAAAATGATCTGAACTCTTTCAAAGACCCATCATATTACAACTATGATAAGCTAGTAGATGTCAATCATTATTCTCTTCAAAATCATGTAAGTTGAACCACGCCAGTCAATTTTACAATGGAAGGGTAACAATTACTTCTGCTGTCCAATTTTACCTTGTGTTGAGGTAAATAGTATTAGTTTAAGCCTTTTAGGAAACTCCTGTTTAGTCAAGCTTGCATGAGTATAACTTGTTACTTTGTTTTGCAGAGGTTATATGGCCCCTGAATATGCACTCTGGGTTATTTAACACATAAAGCAGACTTGTACAGTTTTGGGGTGGTTGTATTAGAACTAGTTTCTGGGAAGAACAACATGAAATATAATCCTGATGAGAATTGTGTCTGTCTTCTTGATTGGGTAAGAAATCAGCATCTCTTGATATCAGTTTCATGAATAGTGAACATTTAAAGCACGTCTTCGTTCGCTTGATGAGAACATTTTATTATAAAAGAATGTGTTGTGTTGATCAAGTAGACTTGGTAGTATTTCAAAAAAAAAAAAAAAAAAAAAAAAAAAAAAAAAAACATAGACGAAAAAGTATCTTTCGCTAGTTTTCCATTCAATCATTGTGCTTCTTTCAGGCCCTGAATTTACAAAGAAAAGGAAAGTTTTTGGAGCTAGTGGACCCAAGGTTTGGTTCCAATTACAACAAGGAGGAGGCATTGAGGATGATTAAAGTGGCCTTACTATGTACTAGTCCATCTCCAGCACTAAGGCCAAACATGTCTGCAGTAGTGAACATGCTTGAAGGTCGTTTGGATGTTAATAAGTCTAACTTAGATTCAACCGTCCACGGTGATATTCAAGGATTAAGAGACAAATATGATGAGATGCAAGTTAATTCTAATGAAAACCGATCACTCTTTTGTTCAACTGACACAAAGGATACTGATCGATCTTCTTCTACCTTCCCTTCTACATCTACCTCTAAATAAGTCTTTCTTTTTGCTCGATGTTGTATTATAAAAGAGGAAAAACGATGAAGAAGGAAATGTTGATCCTACCACAATGTATATTTTAATTATTGCTTTCCACACTAAGTTAATATTTGGTCATAGCCTGTTCTATGCTTCTGTCATTTTTTCGTTTAATTGACACCCTAATTTTGATGCTTTAGAATAATCAGAAAGAAGAAATAGTAATGCTTTGGAAGGAGTTTACGTTACAATTTCTGCCACAGCTATCTCTAAAAGTGAGCTTTGCAGATGTGTTGTCATGTATGAAACATATTCTCCCTTTAATCTCCTCTCTTCAAAGACATAGTTTTTTTTTTCTTTAAATGGAAAAATCTTGTAACCGTAAGTGAATCCACTCATGACGAGCCCTAGGCAATACCGTTACCTTAATGTGGTCATACCTTTCTTTCAAACCAGTCCACAATTCAAGTGGATCTTCACTGTCAGGTATTCAACCTTCAATCCTTCATCATCATGAAGGAAAGTCATTGCCTTCGCTTTGTCCTGACTCGATGGTATATTATCATGAGTAATAGTGGCACCAAGACCTTTGGCGTCTGGGTGAATTTCAGCATCGAGTACCCATGATAGGTAATTCTTTCCGGAGATATCAAGTGCCACATACTCAAGCTTCGACATGATGATCAAAACTATCATAAAAATATTTGAGTTAGAAATAATAAAATAGCATAATCTCAAAACAATATCTTTATTTCCGCTAACCAATAACCTTTTTTTTTTCACAAACAGTATGCAGAACAAAAGTAAAAATTACTCGTACAGTTAATATATCATGTATCATAGTAAACTAAATGACATCACGGACGGTAATACCATCCAATCCTTTTATGATTAGTGTTACTGTTATATGTTTAGAAATTCTTAGTACAAACAGTAGCTTTACACTTTAAAGTTAGTGGCATTAAGTAGCAAATTTGCATCAAATTGAAACTAGCAGGTACTTCTAAATTAACATTCTTTTTTGAAGTTATATTATCAAGTTAAAAAAAAAATGTATGATGCTATCTATTCTGTATTCACAGAAAGATCATAAGTCACAAACCAAATGTAAGTATGTTTAAAACAAATAAATCTGGCGCTGAATATTTATCGAATCTTAACAGACAAATAAGACTTCACCCGAAAGGAAATCGAACTCGAACTAACGATGCAAATAGAATTAGAGTGCTTCGTGCTGATAACGTGTTGCAAAACCAAGCTCAAAGTAGCAATATAAAATATAAGAACAAGAGAAACAATATAGAATAAAACAATGTAAAGATGGTTTTCTTCTTTTCTTTCAAGTGTGTAGTACATCACATATCATATCCTTATTTATACTACCGCATAGAGAGGGGGTTACAACATTGTCTTGAATATGGCATTAACCCCTTGAGAAGGTGGGAAAGAATATGGGAGTTGTGGGAGATGAATGAGGGAGTAGTGGAGATGTGGTATAACTACACATAATGGTGAAATCTCCTAGACGTTGTGGACATCCATATTATTATCCTATTTACAACATCTGCAAAATTATAGGAACGAGAAATCAGAAATGAAGAAGGATAAATTTTTGGAGAAATGTATTATCAATCATTTGAACGAAAATTTCCAGTAAACCTTCTTAACCTTTTAAGTTTTGGAAACAAAACCCCCTAACTCCTTTTGAAAGGGAAATTATATCCCCTTGATATTAAATTAGCAGTAAAAAATGAGCGAGTCAGTGCATGTATTTTTAAAATGTAAATAAATATCCTTCAATTAGTATAGATTATAATATGTACATTTTTTTTCAATAATTAAAAATTTAAGCAATTTATTGTATAAAATTTTAAATTTCATACATCTATTTTTTCTCCTTAAGATTTTCAAAACCTCTTTTTGTTCCCGGGATATTCTTTTTGTAAAGCTTCCAATTTAAAACGGAAAAGGGCCAAATATACTCCTCGTTATACTTTGGGTCCAAATATACCCCTACAATTATATTTTGGGCATAAATATACCCCTCCACCGTTAAAATTGACTAAGGTGGAACCCAATCCCACATGACATTAATATTTTAATAAAATAAAGAAATATTTACTCATTGTAGCTTCTTTTAAGACCTAATTATTAATATTAACTACCCTTTTATTTAATTATATTTAGTAGCTAATTAACTTTTCTAAATTACAATGGGTAGCTATATCAAAAATACATACCCAAATACATATATCTTTCTTTTTTCCCAATCATTACCCATTTCAGATTTTTCATTTCTCAAAACCCTAAAAAATCTCTCCCTGTAACACCTCGTAAACTTGAACTAGGTGTGAATTTGTAAAAATCTAGTGTTAAGATGATATTTTATCTATATTAATCCATTCTTGATGAATTCCGGTGGAAGATGGTCATTTTGAAGTCAAACCAACTAGTGAAATTCTTAAGGCCTCTTAAATTTGCCTAAGTTTTGGGAGGTCTGTCTTCTGGGCGATTTTCAAAACAATTTGTTACGAATTTGGAAAAATTTCCTTGATGAAAGTTGTAGATCTTTGAAATAGCTTTCCAACGGTAGGTCGCCCAGCCCAAAGAAAGTTGCGTACAAAAAGTTATGCTTGTTTTACTGAAGCCTATCTTCGCTGGAAATTTGGCCTGTGTTACGGTTAGACGTTAAGGACCGTAACACGTGTTACGGGCCGTAACATGGCACCGTAACGTCTCAAAAATCACTAGAACTCTCTGGAAATTTCCACTAAAGGACGGTCCAAAGAACGGTCCGTAACACGAAGGACAGTCTGTCTTTCGGGGGCGTCCTTTGGCCCATTTTCACCAGAAAAGTATAAATAAGACACCTGTTTTGTTTATTTCTCCACTTTCTAAACAACCCTAAGGACGAAAATCATTCCTCCAAATCTCCAAATCAAAGGCAAGAACATCCCTAACATTACTAATTCATTCTAACATTAAACCCATGATTCTTAACATGATTCTTGTGACCAAAACCTAGGGTTTGCAACATAATTCTTCCCGAAGTGATTCAAGCTAGGGTTTGGGTGTTCTTCATTAAAAAAGTGAATTGTTAAACTTTGTTTAACAAACTAAGGTATGTCTCTTTTGAACATACTCTTTCTATCGGTTTTTACAAACTTTTCGGTTATGATTTGCATGTCTCTTTTAAAATCATTTTTGACTATAAAGGTGATTTGCATGTCTCTCTTTTAAAAACCTTATTATGGATATATGTCTTTTTCTCGAAATTTATTTATTGAATAAAAATGGTGAACTTCTCATACAAAACTCTAATGTATGGCTCTTTTAAAATCCTCCTTTTTGAATATAAAGGTAATTTGTATATCTCTTTTAAAAATCTTTTTTGACTATGAAGGTGATTTGTATGTCTATATTCCAAAAATCATCTTTTCAACTATGTCTACTTGTGAAGTACGCTTATATTGTGAAAGCATGAATTGTATTTGAGAATCCTTCCTTGATTGTTTGTATAAGTTATAACTCTTGTTTGGTGGAATTTATTCTGGAATTAAAGTTGATTTCTTTTAAACAAGGTCATGCGTGTGTAGGGTCAAGCCCGCATCAAACCTTATATGAACTATACTACTTTGTGAAACTCGTTTTTGCCATTATTGGATGATTGAACTTATTTTTCTAAAGGTTGGACCTTAAACTTGTTTTGCTGTTGAATGGATTTCGTTGAACTTAAAAATTGAATAAGAGACTTGAATAAGACTCTAAATCGGTTATAACTTGAAATGCCTCTATTTTGAGATGATGACTTGAGAAGTGAGATTTGGCTCTAAGCCATGATTGATAATTTGGTAATATGACATGATTTGTATTTTATTTGTGTTTGGGCCTGTATGGGCAAGCTGTGCTAGTCCAGAGGACGATTAGTCGTTATGGATCCTAACGTATCGATACGAGTATTGTTGTGTCAGTCCAGAGGACGATTGACCTTCGTTGCTTCCTAGCGCGGAGTATCTATTGCTGTGCTAGTCCAGAGGACGATTAGCCTCCGTATCTTCCTAGACCGGAGTATCTATTGTTGTGCTAGTCCAGAGGACGATTAGTCTCCGTTGCTTCCTAGCCCAGAGTATCTATTGCTGTGCTAGTCCAAAGGACGATTAGCCTCCGTGGTTTCGTAACCCGGAGTATCGATTGATTGATTAGTTCGCCTATGAGTGGCTTGTTTCGTATCTTGTTGCCTGTGAGTGGCTTGTGGTGATATTGAATTCGTAAGTGAAATGCTTGGCATGGTAAATGGTAACGAGTTAAGTTAATATGTCTTTCGTTGTTGGATACTTTCATGACTCTTTAATGTTGCTGACTTACGTTATTCCTGGGTTTGAATTGTGATTTTTCATTAATATCATTTTATTAATTTTATTCATCATATCTTGTTTGTAACTATTGCCCCTTAGATACTCACTGTGTACGAAGTACTCACACACACCATTGTTGTTTTTTATGGTATGTTACGTAACAGAGAAGAGCAGGTTCTTAACACTTCAGGTGCTTAGGAAGAACTTACTGTTGCTGCTGATTTGGTGAGCCCACACGTTCATTCGTGGGACACCCTATTTATTTGTTTGTTCATTATTAGTTTTTCGGGCTGCGTCCCAATGAGTCAAACTATTATTCCTTTATCTTAGAAGCTCTATAGTATACGTTCTTGTGGGTAATTGTTGAGTTATTGATTAACTCTCGGGCACGTGATTACGTTTGACTAAGTATTGGATGAATAAAGACTTTCGCTGATTTAATTCATATATTCATGATTTGTTATACTTATTTTATAAACTGTTGGAGGCGAATATTGAACCTGGCGGGTTCAAGTGTCATTATTGCACGGTTTAGGTTCTTCCGATGTTGTTCATGACGTCGGATGCCGGTCACGTCTAGGGTGGGGTTTTGGGGGCGTGACACTCCCCTTCTCTCAACCACCACCACCACGGCCGCGCCGCCCATCTCTCTCTTATCCCTCTCCCTTTGTGCTCACCCCTCTCTCTCTCTCTTTTCACTCTATCCAATGATCGGCGGGTGTTTGAGTGGCCTAAGATGGCACACGATGCAGACGGTGGCAATGAAGACTTGGCGAAGAGGAATAAAATGTGGATGGCGATGGCACGGATCTGGCCGTGTGTATTTTTGGTGGTGGCGGCGATGGCACTGATTTTGAGATGGCGGCGGAGAAGATGAATTGGAGGTGGAGAGATTAGGGTTTTGGTAGTGGTGGAGAGATTAGGGTTTTTAGTGGTGGTGGTGTCTCAGATTAGGCTTTTGGTGGTGGTGGAGAGATTAGGGTTTTTGGTGATGGTGGCGGTGTCTCAGATCTGGCCGTGTGTATTTTTTATATTTTTGTGTGTATTTATTAAAAGCCAAATACAAATACATTCAAAAAATCTACATCTCACAAATACACTGTTTGTGAATGTATTTATCTTTGTATTTTTTTGAGTGTATATTGTTAATAGCCAAACGCAATGTTTTTTAATGTATTTGATTTTTTTTTGTCTTGTATCTAAATGTATTTGTTGAAATCCATTCAAATACACGAAAATTTTAATGTATTTGGCTTCATATGTAGTTGGAATGTACACAATGTGTTTGAAATACATAAAAAAAATCCACTGAAATACATCAAAAACAAAAAAAAAAATCACTGAAATACATAAAAATAAAGGCTAAAATCAAGGATCCTGTTTTTTTTTTTTTACTGTATTCTCATGTATTGGCAACAAATACACGCGAAAACATACACTATTTTACCAAAATGTAGCTACAAATAGTAATATTTAAAAGAGCAGTTACAAAGGGTAGGAAGCTACAAAAGGTAGTTATTTGAGTAATTTTACCTAAAATAAATGTCATGTGGCATGCCACATCACTAATCAAACCCAATTACCTCCACCCCTCTCCTTCCATATCATCTTTCACCATTAGCACCTCTCCCTCCACCACTGCTACACCATTATGCCACGACCATTTTCACAAACTCGAAAGGCGGAAGAAATTATAATGCTTCAATTGACTTTAATCATTTTCTTTAGTGTTGGATGATAAATATATGAGTTATTTTCACAGCTCTAATTCTCGTCACTTGTGTAGCTATTGCCTTTGGTTTCCTCTTCTTTTCCTACTTTGATGTATTATCACGCCCACTAAAAAAACTCAAACTTCCCGTTGTTCTCTTAATTTCGTCAGATGGGTTTCGTTTCGAATATTAATACAAGACAACATATCCCAAATATAAATAGATTTATTAGGAATGGGCGGAAGGCCAACTGGGTTTAATTCCTGTTTTCCCAACATTGACTTTTCCTAATCACTGTGCTACTGACTTTCAGTTCTTTCTCCAATCCTTCTTACTTAGTTAATTTGAAGCATTCATAACTATATTTATTAAGAGAAAAAAGAAAACTTGAAGCATTATAATTTCTTCTAGCTTTCGAGTTTGTGAAAATGGTGGTGGCAATAATGGTGTAGCAGTGGGTGGGAGGGAGGGTTAGGGGCATGAGTATTTAGGGGGGGGGGGGTGTTAATGGTGAAGGATGATAGGAAAGGAGAGGGGGGGTGAAGGTAATTGGATTTGCTTAGTGATGTGGCATGCCATATGATTTTTATTTTATTAAAATATTAATGTCATGTGGATGAGGTTTCACCTTAGTCAATTTTAACGGTTGAAGGGTATATTTGTGCTCAAAGTATAACTGTATGGATATATTTAGACCCAAAATATGACGAGAGATATATTTGGCCCTTTTCCGAATTTAAAAATGTCTTGATCCATCTTATTACTTGTATTATTGTTATTTGTTAGTATTAAAAGTTTCCTTCAACCAGGAGAAATTAGTAAATTTTCTATAACATATTTATTCTATATTCTCATGCCATATTTCGAAGTCTAATGTTTTTGGAAATCTTTTGAAAATGAAATATTTTGATTAGACCTTTAAAAGTTGAGACTCCAAATCCAATGGTCATTAGTCAGCGGTAGGAACTCCCTAATTTTATCTCTCTTTTGACCTTCTTTATCTTTTGAAGGAGAGAACAATCGGATATATCGGATATATTAATTGCTAAAAGTCCGTATCGAATAATGAGGACTCTCTACAGGTCAATACTTTTCCTTAATACTGATCTATATGAATCAAGTAGCACGCATCATATTAAATTGATACTCCACTGGATTATAAAATTCTTTTAAGACTAACGCGGTTCAATAATTGGTCCTAGTTATACCAATGATCACAACCACCAATGAATATAGTACAACAATAACCAAATTATCTTGCAGTACATTGGCCATTAATTACGTACGAGTATGAAACTAGAGACTTCACCAATTCTAACGGTTACATTTTCATCCAGTAGGTGAAAAATCTATATCTTTAGCTTGGAATTCGCGATTTTTGTAGCGCACAAAAAAAAAAAAAAAAAAAAAACATTACCAGGTTTCACGCATGAATTTCGTGCGTGAAGGAGCTCTTCTGTTTTTTTTTTTTTTTTTTTTGTGTTACCTTTCAAATCACGTTTTTTTCCATACTTTGGGCAAAGATTAGTCATGTTTCAAAATCCCAAAATATCAATATTTTATATAAAACTTAATATCTTTTTTTGCGTACAATAATGTCGGCTCATTACATCAAGTCCACCTAAACGCTTGGATCGTCGTTTTAGGGGTTCTAAAGTGCCTCGAAGTAAGTTTTGAAACTTGTCATATTTATAGGATTTTGATTTTAAGTGTTTTATTATATTTGAATGTACAAATATAAATATTATACTAATTAAAAAATAATTCATTCCATTTAATTACAATACTAATTCAAAGCAATACAATAATAAATTACAATAACAATACAATCTTCAAGTTCTAGAGGCTCTATTACTTCGAGACGTGCTTGTACTACCACGGCCCTTTTGCCCAGACGAACGCTTGTCATGGCCATATTGCTTACATGTAGAGCACTTGCGAGAGCAAGTTCTTTCACTAACATCCATTTGATTGGGTCTACGACTCCGTGAGTTAATGCCCAATTTCCTGATGTAATCCTTGTTAGCAACCATCGAAAACGGCTCGTTTGGCTAATAAGCTTCATTACCAAGTGGGTGGAATTGGCCGGAATATGCTCTAAGGTAACTGTGGACCTTGTATTCCCCCGCCACATAACTTGTTACAGTTTTTCTCATTCTCTCGAAGCACTTGACAACATGAGAACACGGCATGTGGTACGTTTGCCACTTACCACAAGTGCATGTTCTTGTTGCCTCATAAATGATATGCACGTTTCCACCCTTACCGTTGTAATAACCCGTCCTAACTTCATACACATGTTGAATTGGGTCATACTCGGTCATTTGGTGATGCTCACATTTTTTTCTATAATGCTCCATATTTTTTAAGGGCTTTGGCATCCATGTCCCTCCGTCGGCTAATATCGCTCTGGCCTGCCTTGTCCTAACAACCAATCGCTCCACAACCTGCTTGAAAGTCATTCTCACCATTACGGTGACAGGTAGTCCTCGAGCATATTTCAGCAAGCCATTGAAAGACTCTGAGCTGTTTGTTGTGAGCATGCCCCATCTTTTGCCTCCATCGGCATGAAGCGTCCATTTTTCAACTTCGAGCTTCATCAACCATACGTATGCGGGTTCACTCACTGCCCTGATCAGATCTATTTTTGCAGCCCATTTTCGTTGTTGATGCTCCATCGCAGCCCCCCACATCAATTTGTTTAGAGTGCCATTGTGAAACTTTGATTGCAAATTTGCCTTCAAGTGCCTTAAACAATAGCGATGGTAAACAAAGGGAGGCTGCCACCCCGGTAAAGTATCCATATTGTGCAATATGCCTTTATGACGATCAGACAGCACGCATATGCCGGTATGATCCTTATTAACATGAGTTTTCAAATGGGTCAAAAAGATCCCCCATGTGTCGTTGCTCTCGTTAGCGGCAATTGCGAAAGCAAGAGGAAATATTGACCCATTGGCATCCATTCCTATTGCAATTAGGAGCTTGATGTCGTAGGCACCATATACATGCGTACCATCTATGGATATCACTGATCAGCAGTGAGCAAAACCATCAATGCATGGTTTGAATGTCCAAAATACGAAGTTGAAGATTTTACACTCTATAAGCCGCCACTCTACAACAATACCATGATTAAAATGTTTTAGAGCTGCCATATACCTTGGCATCCATTGAAAAGAAGTATGCCAATTTCCAAAGACCATCTCAAAAGCGCGTCTACGCCCGAGAAATCCCTATCTGTTGCTTATAGTTTTACTATATACGGTTTGAACGTTTCGAATACAATCTTTGATGGGAAACCTGCACAAGTTTAAACAAACAATATTTAGTAATGATCTTTAATTGATATACGACATATAATGTACTAGGTAGGATAAGTTACCTTGGCGTTTCAGCAATGTCTTTAAGTAACACTTGAGCAATCATGTTTGTATCTAAATTATAATGATCTGCTCGATTTTCTTCCATATCACAAGTGTGTCTTTCGCGGAATTTTGTGATAGCCCACATACCATCAGGCTTAACAATTCCCCGAAGCAACCACTCACAACCTTGATACCGTCGTCTACAAACTAGCCTCCATATCTTTGTGTTTGACTGATCAACCTTAAACTCCCTCATGTCCTTAAAACAATAAATTTTGACAGCCCGTTGCAACGCCTTTTTGGATGCGAACAACATTCCCTTTGCAAGGTAGCATCGATCTTTATTGAGATCCTTTGGTTCAATCCAGGTTTTCAGGCGACTATCATCATCTTCTCTTGTGAAGACAAATGCATCATCACGACCCTGCAGGCTGTCAAGATAAGGGATATTGTTAGAATGCCACTGAATTGGGCTTTCAAAAATTGGTTTTTCAGCCATCGGTGGTGGTACGTGGTGGTGCATTGGGTCTTGTTGGTTTTGGCTTTGAGGAATATTGTTGGTCATACCAACTTGAACATCACCATCTTCATCATCGGTTACCTCTGCATTATTAGCTATTTCATCGTCATCACTTGATGATGACTCATAATAATTAGGAAAATCTTCATTATCAAGTGCATTCATCCGCAGGCGTAGAGGAATGAACCTGAAATAATATATAAACAATTTAATTTAGATTTATTCTAAAATGAACCTGAAATAAACAAATAATTAATAAATTATTTTATTTTATTGTAAAAATCAAACCTGTGTGTCGACGGCCTCCTGAGATGCCTAGTGAGAGGGCTCCTGAGCTGGCTCCTCAACGGTCTCTTGAGTGGGCCCCGGTGCAGGAGATAGGTCCACAGGCTTAGAAGAATGAACCTAAAATAATATATAAACAATTTAGATTAGATTTAACCTGAAATAAACAAATAATTAATAAATTACACTTTTGTAAAAGTCAAACCTGTGTGTCGACGGCCTCCTGAGATGCCTGGTGAGAGGGCTCCTGAGCGGCCCCCGGAGCAGGAGATGCAGATGGTGCCGTATCAAACACGAAGTCCTCGAACATGGAGTCGTCGAAGTGCAAATGTAGTCCACCCTGTAGATCACGAATCGGCCGCTCACCCTGTGGATCACGAACTGGTGGATGTGGAAATGAAGGCCAGGGCACAAAATCTGAAAAAGGGTCCGGCGTATACAGAGGTGTCTGTGAAGTCGGCGGCCGGGAGTGAGAAGTCGATGGGATATCTGTAGTCGCCGGCCGGTAAGAACTCGGCGGGATCTCTGAAGTCGACGGAGCCTCATCACCTCTGCCAGCCTTACCACCTCTACGACGGCCACCAGCTCCTCGGCGACCACGACCACCTACTGCCCCAGGTGTGGCACCGGGAACACGCTCATGGAGACGCTCAAAGTCATGTGCCTGTCTCATACCGGTCTCGGCAAGCTCAATCATCCGTGCTGCATACTTCGTCGCCTCGGGGGCCTCCGTACGGGCAGTGCTCTCTGTTGACACCCAATTTTGTCTCGCCTTCCCCAAAATATTTATTTACGCTTCTAATATTTTTGGCAACTTAAGAAATAACTATTTATACTTTACTATGATTATTAGGTTTTTATTAATATCAGCGTTTCATTATCCTATTGTAGTCACTAGCTATTATTATTTTTTATTTTATTTCCGTTACTACTACCACTATTATCACTATTATCCGTTATTATTATTATTATTATTATTATTATTATTATTATTATTATTATTATTATTTATTACCAGTATTGTTATAATCTGCATTATAATCATTTCTAACATTTTATTTACCGTCTTATGCATACGCATCACATTTATTGTTGCGCAATTAAACAATCACGTTTATTTACTGTTGAATTTTTTTAAAAAAATATTATCGCACGACTATTACGATATCATATAATTTTATTTTTTATCTGAGCGCTAATAAATACATACTTTTATATTAGGTAATATTTTAGCACACGGTAGTATATAGTTAATTAAAATAGGCCTTTTATTTAAATTTAGAAGCCCAAATTATTTCTTTCATTATAAGCCCAAATCCGAGTCCAATCAATCGACACTATTTTTCGGACCAGTCCATAAAATCAGCCCACACTTTTTTCATCAACCCAACCCATTATCCTCAGCCGACCCAGTCCATTAACCTCTTAACCCGGTGACTCGACCCGAGTCATTCAACACAAATGAACCATTAGGGTTATCTCTTTTTCACTCAGCGCCGCACCCCCCCCCCCCCCCCCCCCCCCCCCCCCCCCGCTCCTCTCTCTTCCCTTTCCCTCTCTCTGTCCTCACAAAAATGGCGAAAATCGCAGACCTATTTCGCCTCCCACAGACCGCGTATGGTCAATTCGGGAATGGAAATTAAATACACCGTACCTCCTCTATCAGAGTCAACATGAATGGTGATTTTCTTTCCCTCTTTCTGTTCTTTTTCTTTTATTTTTCGATCTGAAACCCTTAATGGGTTTTGGCCATTTGTGAGTTCAAATCTGTCTTTTATCAGTTCCTTTGCATTTTTTTGAAGTACAAGTTTAATGGTATTTGTCTTCTTCATCTTGGTTTCTGATCGAAGACAGAAAAAATCCCCTAACGTTTTGATTTGAAAAGATTTTTGACCAGAAATCCCGCCCAATTTTCAAACCCTAGAAAAAACCCTAGATGTTTCCTATAAATAATGGCTTATTAATTCATTTGGATAAGTCTTCAGCCGCCCAAAAAATTCCCCTAAGGAAACACAATTTTTCTTGATATCGATTCAAAAAAGATACTAAGTCATTTTTTGTTTTCTTTTGCCTTTGGAATTATTTCGAATCCGAGTGTATGCGAGTTCAAATTTCGTAGTGTTCGAGTGTAGATCGAAGACTTAAAACCCAGTTCGCTGCACTCGAAAAAGGTAAACAATCCTCCTTTCCTCATTTATTTTATGCATTTGATTTCCGCTATGTTTTGTACGTTAGTGTAGTCCATTTTAGTTTGGCATGTTAGTTTGTTGTTAGACTGGTATTCTTGTTCAGCTCTGTTTACTTATTATTGATGATCTGTTCGCTGTAGCATGAGAATAGGATTAGTTGATCGTTAGTATATTAAGCCTGTTGTTAAGTTAAAATTCATAGTTTCTATTTGTTTAAAATGATGCTAGGATGCTTATGTGTTGAGTTAATCATGTTAATTGGCTTAAGTTGCATATTGCCGTATAAATCTGGATAATTATTTAGTAGAATATAGATGATGTTTAGTCCACGGAAGTCAGTTCCATGTTCTTGATTAGCTTATCATGTTTAAGTTATGGTGGTTGGTTTCCTATTTTGTTAAGTTTATTATGCACAATTTGTGGTTATCAATTCCTTGTTTGTTCAGTTTATTTTCTGATAGTTGCCTTCTTGTTTTGGCTTAGTTCAACATGCTTTAGTTTGGTTGCACTATTTGTTGTTCAAGAGATTTAAGGGATTTAGTTTGTTTGGCTTGATTGGTTGATGTTAATACCTAATCAAAATGTAAATGGCTTATAGGGCTTGTTAGAAAGTTGTATCATGTAATGTTGATTGAGTAAACTTAAGGCTATCACCTAAGTTTGAACAGCCTGAGATTATTTTTTTGACTCCAATATGTGGGGTGGGTCACTAAAATGCTATTATTAAACTTCAATGGGTGCTTAAACATCTCGGCCCTGTCTGCTGTCCTGTTATGGAGAAATAAGTGATAAGGTTACAGTTTGTTAGGATTCATGATGAGAAATGTAGTCTCATGGTCCGAAAGGTGTGATATTGGTTGAACATGGTAGTACTAGCTGTCCAGTTCATTTTTATATACCTGTTGTGTACTGCTGTATGACTAGTTGTGTGTTAAGTGTAGATTGAAAGGTTTGCTAATCATGTTTTTATGCCTAACTAATTTATGGTATGCCTAACTAATTTATGGTATGCCTGCCTAAGCTTAGATCACCTAAAGTCTGTTAACACTATGGAATTTGAGGATCTAACCTATGTCGTTGTTCTATATGTTTAGTTCTGTCCCCTTTTGTTGTCTCTATATTTATGACGCAAAATGCTTTGTGTTCTGTTGGTCTGCCTCTGCGTGTGTCTAAACTGAAGAACAGATTTAAGCATTATCGTAAGCTGTAAAAAAAACTGGCAGTTATTTCAATACATCGAGGTTGTTTGTGTTTTTAAGATTCGAAATATGTGGTTGTCTGAAGATTTTCTTTGTGAATTGCAAATGCGTATTTTTGTCTGAATCCTATACATGTTACTTCAAGTGTATCCTTGTTTGAACTTCATAAGCCTTTGCAAGTATAAAGCATGTCCTGTCTAAATCTTATAGATAGTAACCTGGCTCATCCCAATCCGTGCATATCTAAACGCAACAAATGTCACACTGTTTGATTCTGCCTATGTCTGAGTGTTGCCCTACTTATATGTCATAAGTGTGCTGTGGCTGAATTATGTATATGTGCGTATATTACCGGTATACCTTCATTTAAGCATGTTAATGGGGAGGTTAGATTTGCATTATGGATCAAGCTTGAACCCTCCCCAGTGTTAGCCATGCCTGGGATTCATGAAATCCCTTGGAACTTGTGCAACATCGGGAAGGCGGGGGCGAAAGCTTTCCAATACTAACCATCTATACATCCTTTTGAATGTGTATACATGAGGTATACTTAAATATACACAGTGTATATATAATCCACTGGTCTGTTTTGAATTTACATTATATATGCTTAGCCTTATTTATTGGTCACGTACTAATCCTTTTCTTTCGTTTTTATGCATGACCATCGCATACGAGTCCGAGGGACACGTCTTCTTCTGCATTCGATGTTGGGCTAAAGCCCAACATGACCTTTTTCTCGAGTCAATCCCTGTCCGCAGCAAATAAAAAAAAAGACTTCTGGGCCGAAGCCCAACAGGAGCAATAGATCGCAGCATCCTAAAATGGGCCAAGCCCATTTAAACTTCTTTATTTCCGTGGCTCTATCTTTGTGTATTTGATTGCTTGACTAACACTTTGTCTCATTTTCATTTTCTTAGCTTAGATGAATCCTAGCGGATTAGTGGGGATAGTTTTTAGTAATAATAGGTAGTTAATTCAAGGAGAAACCAATAGTTAATTCCATAGGTTTCATTTTTTTTATGTTAAAATTATTTGTAGTATCTATGATATTTATTTTTCACTAGAACAATTGATTTTTCAATAGCGCGAATACATATTTTCAGTTAAGGGAATCACGCTTTATTCTTACTATCTTAAAAAATTTAAAACGTCACTAATACGCAAATATGAACTCAAGTATATTTTATAAATAATTTTTTTTTAAGATTTATCCAATTATGCATATTTTTAGTCGAATATAGTTAATAAAAAATAATGAAAGGAGGAAGAATACTCACGTCCTTTTACATCGTATTTATAAAATAAATCTAGATTTTTATTTACGTTACCAGATTCTGATAACATAATTTTATTCAAGGCTCAAATTTGCTAAATCTTCTTTTTTAAAGCTATTATTTATATGAAATTCCTTATTTAAATTCACGCAAGTTGTGGTGGAAATACTTTTTATAAAAATTAAGATGTATGATTTATAAAAAAAATGATTTTTGCCCTTTTGAAAATAATCATTTCCCTACGCAAAGTTTAGAAACGCATTATATTGTTTATTTGCAAGATTTCTCTATTTTAATTACATATATGCATCTCATGAGACATCTTTTTTTTTAAATTACTTATAAAATATTATTTATTATATTTTCCGATATTAACCTAAGTTTGGTCGGTAACCATAATTAATGGATTCTAAAGGACGCCTAACCCCTTCCCTTTAGGATAATCAAGAACCCTTACCTAGAATCATATAAATTAAGCAGACTGTTAACGGAGGTTTAGTTTAACTTTACCTTAGTTAATAATTAGGTGTCCTAATTCACCTTTAAAATTAATTAGGTGGCGACTCCTTAAAATAAACAAAATAGGAATCACCAATATGTTGTACTCTACTTTGACCCGTTTAAATGGGGTATAACAGCTTGGCGACTCCGCTGGGGATTTTAGGTTCTAACCATAACAGACTTAGGTTAATAAATAATTTGTTCGATGTTTTGTTTGTTTTCTTTATTTTGCCTTTATTGCTGCTTTTTCCCTTATGTATTTTTAAATGTTTTTTTGTTTTATTCCTTATGTGAATTTTCTATGTAATATGTATGTTATTGCTTTCCTTAAATTGACATTCCGTTCATACTCCCTCCACTCCTGGAAAATTCACACAAATTCACACACTTTAAGCGGTTTCGCGGTTCGCGGCCGTGCACTACTAAATCACCCTTTTAGTTGGATCGATCTTGTGGATTTAGTCGATCGGCGGTGCAGTCGACAACCACGGACTTTTCACTCCCAAGTTGTCCACTTGGGGGAGCCTTGCGTCATAGGAAACCAACTCCTAGTCAGCCTAAGATAGAGCTAAACCAAAACCCTCTTTAAGGACATGCATCACGAAAACCTAGGAGGCTTAATACCCAAGGTGTATTAAGTCCATTAGTCAACCTCGTCCAAATGTCTGAGTGGGTCTATGATCCCAAGCGACGGTTATCACGTTATGTGCATTAATTTGAAGGATAAACATGTGTGTTATGTGGACCATGTGCTATTTAGGTAGAACTAACCATTTGTGAACGCAGGTAGCCATGAGTCAGTACAATGCTTACTCGCGGTTTAGCATGGTTTTGAGCGTTCCTTCTCAACTAAAAGCATGGTGGATTGATTTGGGGGATTACGGACAGCGAGTGGTACGTGGAGCGCTAGGGCACTTACCGTCTTTAATTGATATCCAACCGTGTCGAGACATCATCGAGGCAGCAACTGTGTTTTGGGATGAGAAGAGGGTTGTGTTTAGATTCGGCAACATTGAAATAACCCCATTGTTAGAGGAAATAGGTGGCTATGTAGAAAATGCTGCTTTGTTACATAAGAAGAAAAAACGGCAAAATTGTGGCATGATTATTCCAAAGGAACCTTTACCAAAGGAATTTGTTGACAGTTTCGGATCAGGAAGGGTAAAGGTGTAGAATGCTTACAAGGGTCTACGATACCGTTTGATTACTTGTATCATAGATTTGGCTATCAACAAAGTTTCACCAATCATCAAGACAAATTTTTCTCGTATGACTCTTGGAAACAAAAACGGTGTTTCGCTTTCGCGGTGTGATTTTTGGGAACTATGGTGTTCCCTAAAGGAAAAACAAGAGATATTCACACCCGTCTCATCACTGTAACTAAAGCTCTATTTGGTGGCATTGACGGGAAATACTACACTGTGGTCCCTATGGTCGTGGCAGATATCTATCGAGCATTAGGACATTGCATACACGGGTACAAGCATTTTGGGGGATGCAACTTGCTTTTACAGATTTGGTTGATGGAACATCTTCAAAAGGTCGACAGATGTCTAGCATTTCGAAAGCCGACGGGTGAAAATCACATTCTTGGACAAATTCCGGGCGCTATTTTGACTAAGAGATCATTTGAAAAGCCAAATTGTGTAGAAGGGTGGGTAAGAGTTCTTAGCCGTTTGAACGATGATTCAATTCAGTGGATGTTCAGTTGGTTTCCATCCGAGGGTTTGGTGTTTCGTACGAAGATCGTGCCATTTTTAGTTTTGATGGGACTTCGGGGCTTACAACCTTATGCCCCACTGAGAGTTTTAAGGCAATCTAGAAGAAAGCAAAACATACCTTTAGTGGCAGACATGGATCATTATCGAGCCGACTACAAAGAGGGAAAAATTCCTTTTGCAAAAGAAGTTATAAGCATGTGGAAATCGAGGGAAACCATGAAAGCAGATTCAATTGAGCCAAATAGATACCAAACTGGATGTGAGGATAACTATTTGGAGTGGCTGACCGCTAACTTGGAAGGATCAATCAAACCTGGCGTTAGCCTGAGGGGACAAATTAAGGATGGAGAAGCAGAAGCACACATCTTACTCCGGCAACTGCGAAAGAAAAACCTTGTCTCTGAAGCCGAGCACCATGCACAACTTGAGGAAAAAGAAAGGGAAGCAGAGAAATGGAAACAGCAGGCACTTAGTTACGAGCAAAGCATGCAAGAGTTGGATACACTTCTAGCTGAGCAAGGAGACACTTGAATCAAAGAAGGCATCAAAACGGGAGGAGTTCTGGATATGTCATACATTATCCAAAATCACCGAAAGATTGGTCAATCAATCCAAGCAACCAAGAGGCTCAAGAGTGACGAAGGGCCTTCCTCATGTTAATTAGCTCATGAAAGCCAAGTAGTAGTTGTAATAATTTCTTTTGTACCAGGTTTTAAATTTTCAAACATTGTATGTTTTGGGGGTCCTCAATTAATAGCACATTGGGATGACATATAATTACATATTTTATCCTTCAGATCCGCGTTAGGCCAACCTCTGCACAAAAGAGGTCCCGTGCATAATAGGTCGCGCTATGTTTGCTATATTTCTCTTTTATATGATTTTTTTGCTATGCAATATGTGTTTCTTTCAACGTTATTTGCCCAACGTTCGCATTATTTTATTTAAAGCAGTAATCATTCGCACTATACTAACGCAGTTTTCTTTATTTTTTAAGGTTTTCTTTTATTTTGATTATCCTTTCAAAGGTTGATTCGTGTTGACTGCAAACTGTCAGACCACCCGTACTTCACAAGATCAAAAGCACGAGCATCCAACGATATGAATGATTCAGGGGCATCTGAACAGACTGGCTTGGGACTTGTCACCGTTCCAAGAGACGAACCTGAGGCTTCGGGAGGAGGAAATGATGAACTTATCGCCCAATTGATGCAGCAAATAGCCAACATGCAAAGTGAAATTGAGGGAATGCGAAATCTTACCGACCTATCCATTACCCTTAACACTCCTCACCATGAACAAAGAACAAGCGCAACGATCCCACCATCCTTTTCGCCTATTGACTCGCCCGCCCCTCAGCCCTTTCCCTCAAATCCTCCACTTCACACAGTCAATCCAAGCACTATCAATTCACCTCCCTTCCCCAAGAAACTAGCCTGCAACAAACCATCTCACAACAATCAAATCCACAACAAATCATCCCACCAGCAATCAACTCACAACAAACCATCCCGCAATAAACTAACCCACAGCAAAACATCACGCAACAAAATGACTCGCAACAATCCAACCCACAACAAGTTAGCTTCCAACAAGACAATCCGCCACCTTTCACCACTCCCTATATTCCTCAGCCTCCAGTTATCCAAACTACCCCACTTACCCAAAACTACCAAGAAACTCAACACATACCATTGGCACACACCGCTAACCATAACACGCAGTATGTGCCACCGGTATATGTAGCAGAAACTCAACCTTTCACTACCTAATTGCAGGCCATGCAGCATCCAGAGGTTGACCCTTATGAGGAGATGGAAAGGGAAGCCAGGGTGAAAGCAGATGAGAATGTAGCAAAGGAGATTCGCAGTCTGAAAGAAGCAGTTCGAAGCATCCAAACCCACAAGGTGTGTGAAGGACTGGAGTATGAGGATCTGTGTATTCATCCTGACATCGAGTTTCCTGCCGGATATAAAGTACCAAAATTTGATATGTTTGATGGAAAGGGAAATCCTCTGGCTCACTTGAGATCGTACTGCGATAAGCTTGTCGGAGTGGGAAAAGACCAGGCCATTAGGATGAAACTGTTTATAAGGAGCCTGACAGGAGAGGCGCTCGATTGGTACACATGCCAAGATCCGCAGAAATGGCATAGTTGGGGAGAAATGGCGCAAGAATTCATGGATAGGTTCAGGTTCAACACTGAGACTGTCCCAGACCGATTCTACTTGATGCAGTTAGAAAGAAAGTCAACAGAAACTTTTAGAGAGTATGCTATGCACTGGAGAGAGGAAGCCGCAAAACTTCAGCCCCCAATGGCGGAGAGTGAGATAACGACGCTCTTTGTACAGTCTTTAAAAGATGTCACATACTATGAAAGAGTGATAAGTGTCATCAGACAAAAGTATTCTGAAGTCATTAGAATGGGAGATTTCATAGAAGAAGGAATCAAGACAGGAAGAGTCACAAATCTGGCAGCCTTGCAAGCAACAAACAAGGCAATTCAGTCAGATTCAGCTAAAAAGAAGAGGGACGGAGTGTCCGCGGTCATGACCATCCAGGAACGAAGACCAAACCAAATGTTAACCTACCAATACCCTTCATCCCAGCCCTCATATTACAGCCAATACACCCAAGTCCCTCAGCCTTATTATCAACCTCCACCCACTCCACATCCTGTTTACCATACCCAGCCAGCATATTACTTACCTCGAACACCTGCCCACCAAAGACCATCACAATACCAGCCAACTTACTCGCCTCAACCCCAACACCAATCACCAAACCGTCCACAAAATACACCTAGACCTCGCTCAAACTTTGAAAGAAAGCCAACCAAGACTTACACACCGTTAGCCGAACCCCTAGCCCAATTGTATGAAAGATTAAGAACCGCAGGGATACTCCAACCAATTTAGGGAAGAGTTCCTAATCCCCTTCCTGGATGGTATGATGGGACTAAACATTGTGTGTATCACTCCGGAGTTGCCGGACATGATACTGAGAATTGCCTTACTCTCAAAGACAAAATCGAGGCATTAATCAAAGAAGGAGTCATCCAGCTCAAGGGAGCTCCCCCAAATATAAACAGCAATCCGCTGCCCAATCATGGTAATGCCAATGTGAACATGATTACCATTGATGAAGATTGCAATTTGGAAGGGACTATCGTGCCGGTTAAGAAAGAGGAGAAGGTTGAATCATCAGCCTTTGTTGCTCCAGTGATCACGGTCCAAATGAGGGCCCTAATTGAAGTGGAAGTGCTCACTCCAAGGCCTAGAATCACGGCCTTAGTTGTTTAAGCACCTTCTTGCAACACCAAAGCAGTTCCCTAGAATTATCAATCTGATGAAAGGGACAAAGCAAAGGAAAAATTGGTTGTGGAAACTGTTGCTGCTGGAATGACTAGATCTGGGCGGTGTTACGCCCCCGAGGAGGTAGCACGAGGAGCACCAAGCAAAGAAAATGGCCAAAAGAAGGCTGTGACTGAGGCTGAGGTTGAAGAATTCTGGAGAAAAATGCCAACTAAAGAATATTCTGTTGTAGAACAACTAAAGAAAACACCAGCCCAAATTTCTTTATTGGCATTGTTGATGAGTTCTGAAGCTCATAGGAACGCTTTAGCAAAGGTACTGAATGAAGCTTATGTTCCACCTGAGACTTCCAGCGAGAAACTTTCAGCCATGGTTGGAGAAGTCCTTGAAGCCCACAGAGTTTCTTTTCATAATGATGAATTGCCACCTGAAGGTTTGGGGCACAACAAGGCATTGAACATTACAGTCAGATGCAGGGACAAATTCATTTCCAAGGTGTTGATTGATGGAGGTTCAGCTGTGAACATATGTCCTGTCACTACTCTTCGTGCTTTAGGAATTGATATCGGGAAACTTTGCGACAGTCAGGTGAGAGTCAAAGGTTTTGATAGAGCTCAAAGAGGTGTCGTGGGAGATATTGATTTAGCCTTGGAAATCGAACCTGTGGAGTTTACGGTGGAATTCCAAGTAATGGATATATCCGCTAGCTACAATATGCTGATAGGAAGGCCATGGATCCACAATGCTGGTGCAGTCCCCTCTACCCTACATCAAAGTTTGAAATTTGTCAGGAATCATCAAGAAATTGTGATCCATGGAGAAGGCAGCAATTCGATCTATCCTGAAAGCTCAGTTCCTGGTATTGAAAGTGTAGAAAGGCTGGATGGATATGTCTTCCATGTCAAGGAAACCATGTGTGCTACTCAAGCTGAAAGGGTAAAATTGCCGTGTATGCTTATGATGGTGGCTTGGGAGATGTTGAAGAATGGTTTCCAGCCCGGTCGAGGTCTCGGGTTGAACTTGGATGGAATTATGGAACCGATTCAGTTACCCGGGCAGAAGGATACTTTCGGTCCTGGATACGAGCCCACTCCTGAAGAAATTTCACTGGCTAGTCTCAAAAGAAGAAGTGATATTCCCTTGCCAAAGCCTATTCCTCTCCTGAATCAGTCATTTTTCAAAGCATCCGCCACCCAAGCATCAGAAGAAGAACCTGAAGACAGCCTCGTGGAAGGTCTCAAGAATTTATTCATTGCCAAGAAGGAAGCTGAATGCAACGTGGTTCTGGATGAATGCTCTGAAACCCCGACTATCTGGGATGCTGAGCCTGGAGATATTTTGAACAATTGGACTTGTACCCCGCCCCCGGTTCTCCGGGAGTCTTGCAATCAAATTAATAAATCTGCCGATACTGTGAATGTGACACGTAATGAAACAAGCGAGCCCATAGTAAATGCCGAACAAGACTCTGAAGAATATGAAGAGGACATGCAACCTGAAGAGTTAACTAAGGATTTTGAACATTTTGAGAATAAGCCGAAACCAAATTTGGATGAAACAGACACCATAAATTTGGGAGATTAAGAAACCATGAAGAAAACAAGAATTAGCGTCCATTTAACCCCGTCACAAAGGGAAGAATTGATCAACCTATTGAAGCAGTATATATACGTGTTCGCAAGGTCTTATGATGATATGTTGGGTCTAAGAACAGACATTGTTTCGCATAAATTGCCTATTGACCCCTCTTGCCCTCCGGTAAAACAAAAGAAGAGAAACATTAAACCGGATTTGAGTTTAAAAATCAAGGAAGAAGTCTCCAAGAAATTTGATGCCAAGGTCATTCGAGCTGCAAGATACCCCACTTGGCTAGCCAATATCGTGCCTGTGCCAAAGAAGGATGGCAAAGTCAGGGTGTGCGTGGATTATTGGGATCTCAACAGGGCTAGTCCGAAAGATGACTTTCCCCTCCCGAATATTCACATACTCATTGATAACTGTGCGAAGCATGAGTTGCAGTCATTCGTTGATTGCTACGCAGGATATCACCAAATTCTAATGGATGAAGAAGATACTGAGAAAACGGCATTCATCACACCTTGGGGAGTATACTATTATCGGGTGATGCCTTTTGGGCTCAAGAATGCAGGTGCCACCTATATGAGAGCCATGACTACCATTTTTCATGACATGATCCACAGGGAGATTGAAGTCTATGTGGACGATATCATCATCAAGTCATGGAAGAGTTCAGATCACTTGACGAATTTGAAGAAGTTCTTTGATAGGTTGAGGCGATACAATTTGAAGTTAAATCCCGCAAAGTGTGCATTTGGTGTTCCTGCTGGGAAGTTGTTGGGTTTTATTGTGAGCAGGAGGGGTATAGAATTGGATCCTTCGAAGATAAAAGTTATTCAAGACTTGCTTGCCCCAAAAAGTCGAAAGGACGTGATGAGCTTCCTCGGTCGTGTCAACTACATTAGTTGGTTCATAGCACAATCAACAGTAATAGGTGAGCCAATAATCAAGTTGTTGAGGAAAGTTGCTGCTACCAAATGGACAGAGGATTGCCAACAAGCTTTTGATAGAATCAAAGAGTATTTGTCTAATTCTCCTGTTTTGGTGCCTCCAGAAGCTGAAAGACCTTTGTTATTGTATTTGTCCGTGTCAGCAAATGTATTTGGATGCATGTTGGGACAACGTGATGAAACGGGAAAGAAGGAGCAAGCAATATACTACTTGAGCAAGAAGTTTACGCCTTACGAGGCCTGATATACTTTGTTGGAGCGCACCTGTTGTGCCTAGACTTGGGTTGCACAAAAGTTGAGACATTACCTGTCTGCGTATACCACTTATCTCCTCTCAAGGATGGATCCACTCAAGTATATCTTTCAGAAGCCTATGCCTACGGGGAAGCTAGCCAAATGGAAAATCTTGCTAAGTGAGTTTGATATTGTATATGTTACTCAAAAATCTGTCAAAGGGCAGGCAATAGCCGATCATCTTGCTGAAAATCCCGTAGATGAAGAATACATGCCCCTTAAGACTTATTTCCCTGATGAAAAAGTGTTGTTTGTCGGAGAAGATATCGCAGAAGAATATCCAGGTTGGAGAATGTTCTTTGATGGGGCAGCAAACTCCAAAGGAGTTGGCATTGGAGCGGTCTTAATCTCGGAGTCAGGCCAGCTTTATCCAGTTTCAGCAAAGCTCAAGTTTCCGTGCACCAACAATATGGTAGAATATGAAGCCTGTATTCTTGGACTCAGAATGGCCGTTGATATGAACATACAAGAACTTTTGGTTATAGGTGATTCTGATTTATTGGTCCATCAAGTGCAAGGCGAATAGACCACTAAGAACGTGAAGATACTTCCATACCTGCATTGCGTGCATGATTTGTGTAAAAGGTTTATCAAGGTGGAATTCAAACATGTCCCAAGGGCTCAAAATGAGTTCGCTGATGCTTTGGCAACCTTGTCCTTTATGATTCAGCACCCGGACAAAAATTACATAGATCCTATCAAGGTGAATGTGCACGATCAGCAGGCTTATTGTTTCTATGTCGATGAAGAGCCTGATGGAGAACCTTGGTACTATGACATTAAGAAGTATCTCAAAGCAGGAGACTACCCAGAAGGTATAACCAATGTTCAGAAGAGAACACTACGAAGATTAGCAAACCACTTTTTCCTAAATGGAGAAATCCTTTATAGGAGGACTCCAGATTTAGGACTATTGAGGTGTGTTGATGCCAAAAAAGCGGCCAAGTTGATTGAAGAAGTGCATGGCGGTATATGTGGGCCTCATATGAATGGTTTCACTCTGGCTAAGAAAATTCTATGAGCAAGCTATTTCTGGATGACTATGGAATCAGATTGCATTCGTTTTTTGCAAAAGTGTCATCGATGTCAGATTCATGGCGATTTGATTCGAGTCCCGCCAAATGAATTAAATGTGACGAGTTCTCTGTGGCCATTCGTAGCTTGGGGCATGGATGTCATTTGCCCTATCGATCCTGCCACATCAAATAGACACAAGTTCATTTTGGTAGCCATCGAGTACTTCACAAAATGGGTAGAAGCATCTTCGCACAAGTCAGTGATGAAGAAGGTGGTGGCAGATTTTGTTCGCAATAACATCATTTGTCGATTTGGAATCCCGGAGTCGATTATAACAAATAATGGAGCTAATCTTAATAGTGATCTGATGCGGGAGATTTGCGAAACATTTAAGATTACTCACCGCAATTCCACTCCTTACCGACCTCAGATGAATGGGGCAGTTGAAGCAGCTAACAAAAACATCAAGAGAATATTGCGGAAGATGATTGACAATTACAAACATTGGCGCGAAAAATTGCTATTGGCCCTTCTAGGTTATCGCACCACTGTAAGGACTTCAACTGGGGCAACACCTTATCTTTTGGTCAATGGGACAGAGGCGGTGTTACCTGCAGAGGTAAAGATACCATCTTTGAGAATTATCCAAGAAGCTGAGTTGAGTGATGCCAAGTGGATACAAAATCGATATGAACAATTGATGCTCATTGATGAAAAGAGGATGAATGCAGTTTGTCATGGGCAACTTTATCAGAACAGAATGGCCAAAGCTTTCAATAAGAAAGTAAGACCGAGACAGTTCAAACTAGGGCAATTGGTATTGAAGCGCATATTCCCATGCCAAGATGAAGCTAAGGGAAAATTTGCACCTAATTGGCAAGGGCCTTACATGGTTTATCGAGTACTGACTGGAGGAGCATTAATTCTAGCAGAAATGGATGGAGAAGTTTGGCCGAAAGCTATCAACGCAGATGCCGTCAAGAGATACTACGTCTAGGAGCTTTCATTTATTTTGTATGTAATATCTTGTAATGCTTTCTATGTAATGAAGCTACGTTCCCTCGGTGGGATACGTAAGAAACCTATATCAGGTTTGGTCTTTTAAGATAGAAATTTCCATTTGTTTGTAACATGAACTACGCCTGACCTGATTCCTGCGGGGGATACGTAGGCGGCCTACATGGGCCTCGGTCACATTATTAGAAAACCTCAATTTATTTTGCTTGTAATTTGAACTACACTTGACCTGATTCCCTTAGTGGGATACGTAGGTAGCCTATATAAGGCTCGGTCTCGTCATGTAAAAGCTCAACATCCTCTTGTTCCAGAAACTGGGACAATTTTTAAGGGCATCATCGCAAGCGACATCGAGAGACATGAAAGAGTATATGGTCAACAGAGTCATCAGGCAAAAGGAAGACTTTGGAGAAAGGACGCTCGCTTTGTTTCACAATGTGTGTGTTACATCCTGTATTTTTGGCTTAGGGAATTGAAATACGATCCCGTTGTACATTGCCTTGATATATACCTTCTTGAGTAAACCTTTAGTAAAGAATTGATAAGTATGATTTCGGGTAACTACTACTACTACTACTTCCAGATATGCTTTAAATTATACACGTGATATGAGGAAATTTATAAAAGGGATTTTATTTATCATAAAAGATATGAATTATCTTTCCCAAGAAAAGAAAGTTATCTTTTTACCGTTTTGAGAACTTGTAGTACAAAACTTTGTACGCTTGATATTAGGTTGGAAAAATTGTTAGAATTTGATAATATATATATATATATATATATATATTTCGTAGATGTTTTAGTGAAACATTACCGTATGTGTTGATTTTATTAGGCAAACGTGATGTTTTTTTTAATACTCTAATAATTGTTCCTTGAGATAGGAATAGAATCGTTAATTACCTTGACTTTTCCATGTGGATTCACATGATAGTGCTCCCATAGTAGACATATACATTAGCAAATTATAAAGTATCAGCTAAGTACTTACTAGATATATTTACACGTATGTGTGTGTTCCACCAATATCAAAATAACAACAACTTCTTTCTTTCCCAAAAATCCAACACGTTAGCAGCCACCATTCTTTTCCCAATTGATAGGATATATACTTTGTGTGTACCAAAAGGTTTATGGACTAGTGCTATGTCACGCGATCATGACAATAAGTATATGAAGTGTATTAAAAATAATTTTTATTTAAGTAAATTGTGATCAAGAAATTAATTATGTGTGTAATTGATTAAATAAAAATTTGTAGTGAGAAATAAGTATTAAATTAAAATCAATGGATAAGTTCGGTGAACCAACCCATGTGGGTGACGTGTGCAACAAGTGGCATCAAGTGTAAGTTTATTTATCTCTACATATGATAGTGGTGGCATCACCTTGCCACATGTCACCAAGAAGGGAGAACATTAAGTGATATGCATTATGTACTGCATTTCACATTTGCTGGATAAAATAAAGGGATGGGCCCAATTTTTGATAAGGCAGTGTGTAAAGGACACTTTGAATAGAATAGCAAATTCTAAAACAATCATTTGCTGGAATAATATGTATCAGCGTGCAACACACATATATATATATATATATATATATTACAAAAGTAGAAAGTACATTTGTTTCTCTAGCTATGTTGCTAATCTTTAGCTAGTGCATATGTACAGCATCTATACTAAAATACTCTTTGAAGGTTCCTATACCATATGGACCAGGATCCACAAACTTGTAACGTCAATTACCCTTCCTTCTTCTTCTTGTTGGTATAGAGTTTTTTTTTTTTCAAGTTGGAGCATGCTCGGTGAAGAGTATTTCTGAGTTGTTGAGGTAATATTTTCCTCTTCTACATGTATTTAAGTATATTTAAGTCTTGGTTTGTTTGTTAAATTAGCAACCTAAGAATCGGAGGTTGGAATTTGAATTTAGATTGTTTTAGTTGTTGGGATATTTTGAGATAGTATGTATGATATTATATGAATGCAAATTAATGGTGGGGATCTGGTTGGGTTATTGTTGTTGCTATTGTACTATGTACATACGATGATGAAGTGTATAGAATTTTTGGTATACAATTGTATGTTGGGCTGTTTTGAGTTTATAATTGTGTTGTTGCGATTACGTTGTTGTTGGTATTGTTGTGATAATCGGAGATTAATTGGAAGTTTGGGTTAGGCGAGTTATATAGAGAAAATGCTGTCCGATTTTCGTTAAGTTCTTAACTAATCAAAATACTAATCAAGAAGTATGAACTAAGAAGTGATTCCCATAAGTGATTGGCCGTAAATTTATAAGTTTGGGAAGTCGTAGTTTATTAACAATAGTGTTACTCTCATATTAAATAGGCTAAAGGGGCGACGAAGCATGCTTGGTTACGGTTGATCTACGACAGGTATGTAAAGTTTTACCTTTCCTTCTCTTGGCATGTCTTAGGTGTAATAGGTTTGGATATGAGCCTCGGGGACGACTCTACTCTTAGGAATCCGCGCTTAAATTTGCCCCTTTTTCATTCAGTAGAATTGAATTAAATATTTTATGAATAGTTGGAAGAATTGCCTAAACACCTAGAACTTGTGCGAATAGAACCCGACTACTTTAAAACTCTCACAAGTGACGTCATGAAGTGTAACGTACGTAAATTTTGTACGCCACCTCAGTTGACCCGAGGTGGGCCCACTATTCCCGATTTATCTCCTATTGTATTATTGTCTTATTTTCGAGCGATCTTAAAGGAAACATTTTAACTATTCTTTTAACTACTAAACGAAAATTGTTTTAAATATTCCATTGAGTCTTATAAACTATTTTGGAACATGGAAACGATCCCAGAAAGATTATTTCTACGTAACTCACTATGACATCTGAAATACGCCTACTATGATTATCGTCCGATTTCATTATTACGATTTGTCATTCGATATGTCCTATCGAGTCTTTGTAAATGTATTATGTTTTATATTGCATTTAGTTTCTCACTACTCCACTCGTGGATTCCTCAATGCTTTCTTCACTGAGCCCGGGCCAGGATATGTTATCACGCGTATTCCACTGCATTGTTCGTCGTGCCTCGATGTGAGGGGCAGGTATACATATACATGGGTTGTGGAGTATGTTGTGCCATGTACATATATTATGATATATGATGATATGATATGATATGGCCATCTGATATGTTTGATATGTGCATATTCTTATATGATATGATATGATACGGAGCTATTCCCTACTCTGGAGTTATGCTGTGTTGTGGCGCCAGTGACGGGGTGGCGATCACGTTTTTATCCACCGTGTCCCATAATGGGGCCGGATATGGCATATGTTCTGACATGCATTACCTGTGTTTTGTGAGTAAGCATTTTGATATGTCGCTTATTGCACTTATTTTTCTGTACTCCCTGCTCAGATTATGATTCTGTTTATTGTGTCTCATGCTTTACATACTCAGTACATATTCCGTACTGACCCCCTTTCTTCGGGGGTTGCGTTTCATGTCGCGCAGGTACACCCAGATGATGTGAAATTATTGTAGAGGATGTTCCAGCAGAATTGGCAAGCTCCATTTGTTCCTGGAGTGCTGCCGAGTAAGAGTTTGTATGTGTGATTCTTCTGGATTGATGTAGAGACTTTGCAGATAGAGTCGTGGGTATAGTATGTCAGTTGTGTATGCGGCTTCATCAGCCGATATGTCATTCTGTATTATGCGTTAAATTCTGTATGATCATAGATTCTGTTTGATTTGGAAAACATCGGACAAGAATATTTTGAGAGTTTATTGTGTATTTTATTTTATTTGATTTAAAAGTCTAATAAGATTTTGTATGTCCTAAAGGTCTGTACGTTCGTTCGGCTCCGGATATAGGGTCGGGTGCCCATCACACCCTAGTGGAATTGGGGTGTGACAGTGTGACAGTCCCAAGTGCAGCAGAAATTATTTATCACTATATACATATTTTTATGCATACTTCTTTTTTGAAATATTATGACTTTTAATCAGATAGTTTTATTAGTTAGCCAAGACTTAAAAATGGGCGGAGGTTGCCATATCTTCAAAGTCAACGCGAATCAACCCCCCCCCCCCCCCCCCCAAAAAAAAAAAAAAAAACTTACAAAATTTCTTTGGATGCAGATTTCCAAATTGCGGAAGCTGAAATATGTAATGTTTACAGCCTTGCAAGGATTGCGCGTCGAGGGGTTTGAGCTTTCTTATAACAATTATGCCTCTCAAGTGTCAATAATTCTCTAATTTGCAATAAATTAATGCTTGAGTCTTGCAAATGATTTTTCAAACGTATCGACGCACAAATATTTTCTATTGCTTTCAAATGCCTCGCATAAATGCTTTCAAATACACTGTGCATGCACTATTGCTTTCAAATGCCCCGCACTGCACATGCACTATTGCTTTCAAATGCTCCGCACATGCATTGCATTATTACTTTCAAATGCTCCGCACATACAGTGCATTATTACTTTCAAATGCCCTGCAAACGCACTGCATCAATGCTCTCAAACGCTCCGCACATGCATTGCACTATTACTTCCAAATGCCCTGCAAACGCACTGCATCAATGCTCTCAAACGCACCGCACATGCATTGTATTATTACTTTCAAATGCCCTGCAAACGTACTGCATCAATGCTCTCAAACGCACCGCACATGCATTGCACTATTACTTTCAAATGTCCTGCAAACGCACTGCATCAATGCTCTCAAACACACCGCACATGCATTGCACTATTACTTTCAAATGCCCTGCAAACGCACTGCATCAATGCTCTCAAACGCACCGCACATGCATTGCACTATTACTTTCAAATGCCCTGCAAACGCACTGCATCAATGCCCTCAAACGCACTGCACATGCATTGCATTATTACTTTCAAATGCCCTGCAAACGCACTGCATCAATGCTCTCAAACGCACCGCACATACATTGCATGGCTGCCTTCAAAAGGCTTTGCACCGCACACGTATCGCACAAATGCTTTCATCCGCGTCGCACAAATGCTTTAAATTCACCGCACAAATGCTCTGCACCATGAATCATGTTGGTTTAAAAACCTCATTTTCATCAATCATTGGGTTTCGAAAGAAAACCTCATTATGCCGGCTTAGAAAGCCTCATTTCTCATAAATCATTCGGCTTAAATAGCCCAAATTCATATCCGATTTAAGGCCTCATCTTCATTAATCATCACCAAAGGCATCATTCTCATGAATCATCGGCCTAGAACCTCATCTGCATTAGCCTCAGCTAAAGCTATCATTTTATCAAATCATTGCAGCTTTTTCATGGGTTTATTTTACATCGCTTTACTTTCGATATTTATTTTTAGTGACTATTTTATCTAGTTTAAGTTTCGCAGGAGCTTTAGCGTAACGTGGAACTATTTCTTTGGCAGCGAACTTGGGCAATTTGTTGGGAAGGATAATTAGACTTTCTGACAAGGGTCAAGGATCTACCTCGAACACTCGTCTCCAACCCCAAATATTCCACTTGCATTCCAGCACATTCAATTTTCAGAATTCTCGAGTTCTATCATAATACCCAGTGTCATCATAATTCGACACTGGGACAATATTTTACAAAGATTCGCACCAATCGGGATTCGTTATTCATAAGGTGTCGTAGTTATCCCAGAACTACACACGGCCTGATTCTCGTGCAGCCCGAGATATGTAGGAAACTCGGAGACCGGAGTTCGGTCATAATCCTCTCAAATTCTCTTTACCATCAGTCTTGCAAAATCCTTTAGCCGGGACAAAATAGGCTACTGAGTCAACGTCTTTGCCCAAATATTCTTTCATCATTACCGATCAAAGAGGGACAAGTTGTTGACACCCAATTTTGTCCCGCCTTCCCCAAAATATTTATTTACGCTTCTAATATTTTTGGCAACTTAAGAAATAATTATTTATACTTTACTACGATTATTAGCTTTTTATTGATATCAGCGTTTCATTATCCTATTGTAGTCACTAGCTATTATTATTTCTTATTTTATTTTCGTTACTACTACCACTATTATTATTATTATTATTATTATTATTATTATTATTATTATTATTATTATTTATTACCAGTATTATAATCTGCATTATAATCATTTCTAACATTTTATTTACCGTCTTATGCACACGCATCGCATTTATTGTTGCGCAATTAAACAATCGCGTTTATTTACTTTTGAATTTTTTTTAAAAAATATTATCGCACGGCTATTGCGATATCATATAATTTTATTTTTTATCTGAGCGCTAATAAATACATACTTTTATATTAGGTAATATTTTAGCACACGTTAGTATATAGTTAATTAAAATAGGCCTTTTATTTAAATTTAGAAGCCCAAATTATTTCTTTCATTATCAGCCCAAGTCCGAGTCCAATCAATCCACACTATTTTTCGGACCAGTCCATAAAATCAGCCCACTACCCGACCCAGCCCACACTTTTTTCATCAACCCAACCCATTATCCTCAGCCGACCCAGTCCATTAACCTCTTAACCCGGTGACCCGACCCGAGTCATTCAACACAAATGAACTATTAGGGTTTTATCTCTTTTTCACTCAGCACTGCACCCCCCCCCCCCCTCCGCGCTCCTCTCTCTCCTCACAAAAATGGCGAAAATCGCAGACCTATTTCGCCTCCCACAGACCGCGCATGGTCAATTCGGGAATGGAAATTAAATACACCGTACCTCCTCTATCAGAGTCAACATGAAGGGTGATTTTCTTTCCCTCTTTCTGTTCTTTTCTTTTATTTTTTGATCTGAAACCCTTAATGGGTTTTGGCCATTTGTGAGTTCAAATCTGTCTTTTATCAGTTCCTTTGCATTTTTTCGTAGTACAAGTTTAATGGGATCTGCCTTCTTCATCTTGGTTTCTGATCGAAGACAGAAAAAAGCCCCTAAAGTTTTGATTTGAAAAGATTTTTGACCAGAAATCCCGTCCAATTTTCAAACCCTAGAAAAAACCCTAGATGTTTCCTATAAATAATGGCTTATTAATTCATTTGGATAAGTATTCAGCCGCCCAAAAAATTCCCCTAAGGAAACACAATTTTTCTTGATATCGATTCAAAAAAGATACTAAGTCATTTTTTTGTTTTCTTTTGCCTTTGGAATTATTTCGAATCCGAGTGTATGCGAGTTCAAATTTCGTAGTGTTCGAGTGTAGATCGAAGACTTAAAACCAGTTCGCTGCACTCGAAAAAGGTAAACAATCCTCCTTTCCTCATTTATTTTATGCATTTGATTTCCGCTATGTTTTGTACGTTAGTGTAGTCCATTTTAGTTTGGCATGTTAGTTTGTTGTTAGACTGGTATTCTTGTTCAGCTCTGTTTACTTATTATTGATGATCTGTTCGCTGTAGCATGAGAATAGGATTAGTTGATCGTTAGTATATTAAGCCTGTTGTTAAGTTAAAATTCATAGTTTCTATTTGTTTAAAATGATGCTAGGATGCTTATGTGTTGAGTTAATCATGTTAGTTGGCTTAAGTTGCATATTGCCATATAAATCTGGATAATTATTTAGTAGAATATAGATGATGTTTAGTCCATGGAAGTCAGTTCCCTGTTCTTGATTAGCTTATCATGTTTAAGTTATGGTGGTTGGTTTCCTATTTCGTTAAGTTTATTATGCACAATTTGTGGTAATCAATTCCCTGTTTGTTCAGTTTATTTTCTGATAGTTGCCTTCTTGTTTTGGCTTAGTTCAACATGCTTTAGTTTGGTTGCACTATTTGTTGTTCAAGAGATTTAAGGGATTTAGTTTGTTTGGCTTGATTGGTTGATCTTAATACCTAATCAAAATGTAAATGGCTTATAGGGCTTGTTAGAAAGTTGTATCATGTAATGTTGATTGAGTAAATTTAAGGCTATCACCTAAGTTTGAACAACCTGAGATTATTATTTTGACTCCAATATGTGGGGTGGGTTACTAAAATGCTATTATTAAACTGCAATGGGTGCTTATACATCTCGTCCCTGTCTGCTGTCCCGTTATGGAGAAATAAGTGATAAGGTTACAGTTTGTTAGGATTCATGATGAGAAATGTAGTCTCATGGTCTGAAAGGTGTGATATTGGTTGAACAGGGTAGTACTAGCTGTCCAGTTCAGTTTTGTATACCTGTTGTGTACTGTTGTATGACTAGTTGTGTGTTCAATGTAGATTGAAAGGTTTGTTAATCATGTTTTTATGCCTAACTAATTTATGGTATGCCTGCCTAAGCTTAGATCACCTAAAGTCTGTTAACACTATGGAATTTGAGGATCTAACCTATGTTGTTGTTCTATATGTTTGGTTCTGTCCCCTTTTGTTGTCTCTATATTTATGACGCAAAATGCTTTGTGTTCTGTTGGTCTGCCTCTGCGTGTGTCTAAACTGAAGAACAGATTTAAGCATTATCATAAGCTGTAAAAAAAAATTGGCAGTTATTTCAATACATCGAGGCTGTTTGTGTTGTTAAGATTTGAAATATGTGGCTGTCTGAAGATTTTCTTTGTGAATTGCAAACACGTATTTTTGTCTGAATCCTATACATGTTACTTCGAGTGTATCCTTGTTTGAACTTCATAAGCCTTTGCAAATATAAAGCATGTCCTGTCTAAATCTTATAGATAGTAACCTGGCTCATCCAATTTCGTGCATATCTAAACGCAACAAATATCACACTGTTTGATTCTGTCTATGTCTGAGTGTTGCCCAGCTTATATGTCATAAGTGTGTTGTGGCTAAATTATTTATATGTGCGTATATTACCGGTATACCTTCATTTAAGCACGTTAATGGGGAGGTTAGATTGGTCATTATGGATCAAGCTTGAACCCTCCCCGGTGTTAGCCATGCCTGGGATTCATGAAATCCCTTGGAACTTGTGCAACATCGGGAAGGCGGGGGCGAAACCTTTCCAATACTAACCATCTATACATCCTTATGAATGTGTATACATGAGGTATACTTAAATATACACAGTGTATATATAATCCACTGGTCTGTTTTGAATTTACATTATATATGCTTAGCCTTATTTATTGGTCACGTACTAATCCTTTTCTTTCGTTTTTATGCATGACCATCGCATACGAGTCCGAGGGACTCGTCTTCTTCTGCATTCGGTGTTGGGCTAAAGCTCAACATGACCTCTTTCTCGAGTGAATCCCTGTCCGCAGCAAATAAAAAAAAAGACTTCTGGGCCGAAGCCCAACAACAGCAATAGATCGCAGCATCCTAAAATGGGCCAAGCCCATTTAAACTTCTTTATTTCCGTGGCTCTATCTTTGTGTATTTGATTGTTTGACTAACACTTTGTCTCGTTTTCATTTTCTTAGCTTAGATGAATCCTAGCGGATTAGTGGGTTTAGTTTTAAGTAATAATAGGTAGTTAATTCAAGGAGAAACCAATAGTTAATTCCATAGGTTTCATTTTTTTTATGTTAAAATTATTTATAGTATCTATGATATTTATTTTTCACTAGAACAATTGATTTTTCAATAGCGCGAATACATATTTTGAGTTAAGGGAATCACACTTTATTCTTACTATCTTAAAAAATTTAAAACGTCACTAATACGCAAATATGAACTCAAGTATCTTTTATAAACAATTTTTTTTTTAAGATTTATCCAATTATGCATATTTTTAGCCGAATATAGTTAATAAAAAATAATGAAAGGAGGAAGAATATGTCACGCCCCGAACCATGGCTTGGACGTAACACGGCACTCGGTGCCTGACTGCATGTGACCGAGCGAACCACATGGCTTGCTGAATCATCATGATACATAACATAAGCGGAATATAACGTGAATGCATGATGAGCCTTTATAAAAACGTAGTAAGTCATAATGCTTAATAAAAATACTTGTTTAAACATGAGTGCGGAAATAACATGAATGAGCCAAAATGGCTATACGACTCCGAATGTCTGACATGACATAACTGACTTGTCTAGTCTATGAAACCTCTATCATGAGTCTGACTGGAAAACATACTTACTGGGACAAGGCCCCCAGCATACCTTAGATGCATAACTAATCATAAACAAAAGTCAACTAAACCCCGAATGAGATGGGGCTCACCAATAAGCTGGTACGTGCAGATCCTAATGAGCGGAGGCGTCGTCCTGTAAGTTCGTACCTGCATCGTGAAATGCAGGCCCCCGGGCAATAAAAAGGGGACGTCAGCACATTGAATGTACAGGTATGTAAAACAACTGAAAGAAATAACATGGGACATGGAATAACATGATAAGAACTGAAACTGAAAACCTGGACATGAACATGAGCATGAGCATGAGTACATATATATATATATATATATATATATATATATATATATATATATATATATATATATATATATATATATATATATCATAAGTAAAACATGATAAGTAGGGAGAGCAATAACTTATAACCGATCCATGGTCTGGTGCTTGCGTCCCGCCAGCAGAACACTCAGTCCTTGCCAGGGAACATGAGATTTGATAAAATATGAAAGGATCCAGTCATTATGAGAGATCGTCCGGGACATGGGTGGAGCGATCCTCATCCTACGGTGGCTACGTAGTTTCAAGCTATCTGAAGCCCTCCTCGGTAATTAATGCAACTCCCAAAACATGAACATGTAAAATAGTGGCACTCGCTGCCCATGGTATATCATGAATCATAACTTGCTTGTACATAGTGTTCATGAATCATAACTTGCTTGTACATGGTTTTCATGAGATAACTTGTCATAGTCTTGCAAAACATATTTTTGGTTCATGAGTAATAACAATAGTTCGTAATCATATATATACTTGACTTGAAAACATGCTTGTAACTTGCTAGATGAAATCATGAAGTTTCATATAAACATAATGAGAACACATGAGGAAGAATTCATGATTCATGGATTAAGCTAGGATTCCTAATAACCATAATGAAAGATTAGGAATACAATAACGAATATAGATACAAAATTCATGTACATAAATACATAAATACGGGCTACCAATATGTTGGGTTTAATGCCCTAGGATTTGAACTTCATGGATTTTAAGAAACGGATCATGGGGAAGAACGTAGAGATTCTCACATGTGGATGGAAGTTCTACATACCTTGACTTCCTGCTTTTGAGCGTATCAAAATGTCTTTCAATCCCTTCAACTTTAATCTATAGCAATACAGGTCATAGGGATTCTATATTAGCAACAATATCCATGCTTGATCATCTAAGCATTTTATCAAACACTTGGTGGGCATGAAGCTCCACAACCTTCATTAATGGTGTTTTCTTCACTCAATCCCCATTCTATTACTTCTAGCTGATTCTACAATCTCAATTAGATGTAATTAACTGTCACGCCCCGAACCTGGGCCTGGACGTAACACGGCACCCGGTGCCTGACTGTATGTGACCGAGCGAACCAACTGGCTGGCTGAATCAACATGTGATACCAAAACATAACTAATTTATAAAATAAAACTAACACATGCTGATTAACTAAAAGTCTCACTGAAATATCATAATGCGGAAATACTTAGACAATCTGAAATATATCTGACAGTAGTCGGCATGGCTAAACCAAAACGATTGAACAACTGCCAACAAGGCTAACATAATAAATATCTGACTGTCTGGGCTGTGTCTATGAAGCCTCTAAGAGTACTGAATGATAGAGCTGTCTATAAACTGAAATAACTGGATAGCTGACAATGCCCCGAAGGAAGGTGGGGCTCACCAGTAGCTGATACTTGCACTCCTAATTAGCTGGGTCGTCAACCTGTGTATCGTTACCTGCATCGTGAGATGCAGGCCCCCAAGAAATAAAAAGGGACATCAGTACATTTGAATTGTACTGGTATGTAAAGCAACTGAAGCAATAAAATACTGGAACTGAAACTGAAAACTGAAAACTGAAACTGAACTAAACAGGAAAGCAAGAAGCTGAAGTACTCCCTGTTCTGGATGAAGAATCACCTGTAAAACTGTAAATATAACTGTGGCCTGGGGCCCAAATAATGTGCACAAAAACTGTGGCCTCTGGCCCAAGCAATACGTATGCATAAACTGTGGCCTAGGGCCCAAAAGTACAGATACAGGTGTTCAACATTGATATTTTACAAAACTGAGACTGGCTATAGCTGATAGCATGATATCTGTTTCTGATTCTGGGACTCTTGCAGTTAACTGGTTATACACTGACTGAGACTCATGTGATAATAATGCATACGTCTATAAGGATTACATGTTGGGTTCATGATGTTCAAAGTGACAACCATGAACGAATTCTGTAACTGCAACCCTAGAAGATAACAGTTCTATATCATTTCATGAAACTAGAGTTAACTATATTCTGAGTCAAATTTCTAACAAGTATGAAGAATGAGGCGTAGGGAGAATCATGAACATTCCCTAACGTAGATAGTTAGCCTCACATACCTCAATTCCAGCCTTTGAGCGTAATACAATGTTCGTCAACCCTCTCAACTTTGATCTATATCAATACAAGTCAAAGGGATTCTATATTAGCAATAATATTCATGCTTTGGTCATCTAAGCATTTTATCAAACACTTGGTGGGCATGAAGCTCCACAACCTTCATTAATGGTGTTTTCTTCACCCAATCCCATTCTATTACTTCTAGATGATTCTACAATCTCAATTAGATGTAATTAACATCATTCTTCATCACTCATATGAATACAACAAATCCCAAGTCAACAATCCAACAACCCTAGCATAGTTCATATAATTCCCTTCATCAAACCCAATTATTATTCTCCCAAGAATACATCAACACTTTAATCATCATGAGAAAGTCATGAAACTTACCTTAGATAGTGGTTGAACAAGTCTTGAGTGGAGTTACTCCTTTAGCACCAAAACCCTACTTCACTTCCCTTGGGTTTTCTTGAATTAGATGAACTTTGGCTAGGTTTCATACATTTGGGTTCATGGATTTGGTGTTATTGATCATGGATTTCCCTTGAATTTTCTTGTGGATGAAATGTTGAGAGGGTTCTAGAGGGTTTTCGGACCAAAAATGGTGAGAAAATGGGTTAAAAACGAAGTTGGGTCTATATATAATTGTCCAGAAGGTTCGGAACTGGCACAACATGCGACACCATATGCGAGTCGCATGTCGAACATGCGAGTCGCATGTTGTGTCGCAAATCATGCCAGCAGCCTAACTCTCACTGGCACAACATGCGACACCAAATGCGAGTCGCATGTTGAACATGCGACACCAAATGCGAGTCGCATGTTGAACATGCGAGTCGCATGTTGCGCCAGAACGTGATGAACTATCTGCGGTAAAATGGCCATAACTTTTGATCCCGATATGCTGTGAGGGCCCACGACCTATGGTTGGAAAGCTCTTTCAATTATCTACAACTTTCATCCTGTGGTGTTTTTCCCAAATTCCAACTTTATAATAGCGTTTTGGCCCCTTCAAATCAGAACATCCGAAAACGTTTTCCTTAACTCGCCCTTTTGGATGGCTTATGCCCATATTTGGCTTATGGGTCTTTCTTGAAACTTACTTAACACTTCATTACCAATATAAGGGACATTATAACTCTTCTCCAAAATTTCATTAAGCCATCATTAATTCGATACTCGAAATCCTTTCCCGATACACAACATATACCTTGCTTTCCTTAACAACTTTTGTCTCCTACCTCCAATATCTTTGAAACCTCATTTAGAATCATTAAATATTATTCCTTACTTATCGAAACATCATATGCATCATGCCCTTCGTCAGTCAATTCACTGTGCATGAACAGACAAAGTGACGAGGTGTTACATTAACATCATTCTTCATCACCCACATGAATACAACAATCCCAAGTCAACAATCCAAAAACTCTAGCATAGTTCATATAATTCTCTTTATCAAACCCATTTGCTATTCTCCCAAGAACTCATCAATCCACAACTATAAATGTTTAGAGAGTAGAAAAATTACCTTTTTGAAGTCAAATCCTCTTGAATTCGGGTTCTAGGGTTTCCACATCCAATAATAATGTTCCAATCACAACTCTATGGATTAGAAGGGTTTACTCAAGTTAGAAAGGGATTAGGGACTTGGATTCAATCTAAAATCATGATAAAAACTTACCTTGGAAAGTCTTGAGGTTTGGGACTTGTTCTCTCTGAATTTGGGGTGAGTTTTTGTGAATGGGGTGTGAAGAAATGAAGTGAAATGCCTTAAATGAAGTTTTATAATTGCTGTCGATGCCTTTTTACGCCCAATTTTACGTCCCGTATAATTTGTACGGACCGTATATCATACCGTAAAACCATTCCAGTGATTTGGACTTTCTGGACCAATTTTACGACTGGAATATATGGCCCGTATAATTTTTACGGTCCGTATGTTCCACCGTATAATTTTTACGGTCCGTATGTTTCCACCGTAAATTGACAGAACACTGTTTAGTAAAACGGGCATAACCTTTTGTACATAGCTCTGTTCAAGACCCATAATACACCGTTGGAAAGCTATTTCAAAGGGCTACAACGTTCATCAAGGAAGTTTTCCCAAATTCCAAATTAATAAAGGGGTTATAGTCGTTGGAAGTAAGACCTTCTATAAACTCACTTGCAAACATGCCCCGTAGAGTGGCTTTCAACTTTGGTTTGCCCAAAGACTCTTCTCATGTCTTGATTGGGTTTCAAACACCATTTATACACTACTCAAATTGGGTTCATTATACCCCAGTCTTATGAGACAAATCTTAGCCCGAATGCACGAGGTGTTACAGAATACTCACGTCCTTTTACATCGTATTTATAAAATAGATCTAGATTTTTGTTTACATTACCATATTCTCATAACATAATTTTATTCAAGGCTCAAATTTGCTAAATCTTCTTTTTAAAAGCTATTATTTATATGCAATTCCTTATTTAAATTCATGCAAGTTGTGGTGGAAATACTTTTTATTAAAATTAAGATGTATGATTTATAAAAAAAAAATGATTTTTGCCCTTTTGAAAATAATCATTTCCCTACGCAAAGTTTAGAAACGCATTATATTGTTTATTTGCAAGATTTCTCTATTTTAATTACATATATGCATCTCATGAGACATCTTTTTTTTAAAATTACTTATAAAATATTATTTATTATATTTTCCGATATTAACCTAAGTTTGGTCGGTAACCATAATTAATGGATTCTAAAGGATGCCTAACCCCTTCCCTTTAGGATAACCAAGAACCCTTACCTAGAATGATATAAATTAAGCAGACCGTTAACAGAGGTTTAGTTTAACTTTACCTTAGTTAATAATTAGGTGTCCTAATTCACCTTTAAAATTAATTAGGTGGCGACTCCTTAAAATAAACAAAATAGGAATCACCAATATGTTGTACTCTACTTTGACCCGTTTAAATGGGGTATAACACTCTCATAGCGCATCGTCTGAACGGTCCGTACCTGCATATGTTTGCAAATATTAACAATTGAATAAATTTGTAAAGTAGTACATAAGACGATGGTTTAAGTTTAAGACTAATAAAACTTACCAGCGCCTCGTACGCTCCTGCGAGAGCTACATATCCCAGGCCATCTGGACGACGCCTAGAGGGGTTGCCAATAATGATGCGAGTGATCCGCATGTACCACTCCATGTATACATGGATAGGAGTGTCATGTCCGACCACCGCTAGGCTCGTCATCCTAACATCCCAACTCTGGACCTGCTGCTGCATATGGAGTCGCCATGCATCATCAACGCCCGCACGCTCGTCCCTCGCATAGTGGTCATGCTCCCAAACCGTAGCCGCGGGTATATTCTGTACATACCCAAACTGCCGTAACACGCGGTCGGGCGCGTGATACTCAACGATATCCATATGTATCAATGGACACCGCGACATCTACATGTGCTGACCAGCCCTACAAAACGTCGGTAGCTCATCCAAAATATGATCATACGGCGTCCATATAAAAGCCTGTAAAAAGAATTGAACTGGTTAACAATAAAAGATTAAAATAGTAGCTATGTGGTCTAGCGTGTGGATCCAAAATATGAACATACCGTCTGCGTCGTCATGCGGTCTAGCTGATCCCTAAACTTGAGAAGGTTGTGGTGCATCTCTGCACGTCGGCGTACGCCTCGCGACCATCTCCGCGCGTATGGCATTGGCACAGTAAGATAGTCAGCGGGAGGGTGAGCTGGTATGGGCTGAAAAGGTCTCAACTTAGTCCACACCCATATCTGATATAGTCATTTAAAAAATATTTTATCAGTCGTCGTTTTAAAAAAATATATTTTTTGTTTAATTACACACACTTAAATATATTACCTGAAGGAGCGAGCAAAATACAGGGACCTCTACCCTCGTGCCCATAAAACATCAGCAGAATCCTCGATATATGTAGCCCAGCACAGCAACGCCCCAACTATAACATCTTATCTCGGCGAGATCGTCGATATACCGAAGATACCTCAAGCTCAAATGCGAACCCGAAGTGTTTGGGAACAGGATGGCCCCGAATATGATGAGTAGTTATAGACGCGCGCGTCGGTCAACATCAGCCTGAGGCGTGTCCTCTCCAATCGGATGTTGCATGTCTGTGAGGCGCAAGTGAGCGTAAAGGGCCGACAACAAAAGCCAACTCTGGCCGGAAATATGACCATCCAGAGCCGCGAAATCGGTGAGCCTAGTCAACTCATCCCGGTAAGGCGGCAGCATAGGAGGCTCCTCAATATACAATGGGCGTCCATCAACCTGTAGCCTATAAATGACCTCCACACCTGAAGGGTAATGGTAGCCTCACCGGTGCGGAGATGAAATGTGTGCGTCTCCGGTCGCCACCTCTCAATTAATGTCGTCACTAGCGACCTATCGTGCTGTACCCAACCAACTTCGACGCACCGGTAGATACCGCCCCGACGCAGTATATCCAGGACACGAGGATGTGGGGGGCGAGCAGCTAAGATCTCCCATGCTGAGTCCCCTAACCAGGTACGGACCTGAGACTCAAGCTGCAGGTCGGATGTCCATATATGTTGCGACCTATGCTCGGGCTGAAGATACAGTAACTCTCGGTCGAAGGGCCCCGGATCAAGCGGGTGGTGATCCATCTGTTTTACGCATTTTAAATCAATCATTAACAAGTAGTATTAGTTATGTAATCTTTTATCAAAACTTTTATTAAGGATTGTGGTGACCCATCTGTTTTACGTATTTTAAATCAATCATTAACAAGTAATATTAGTTATGTAATCTTTTATCGAAAATTTTATTAAGGATTGTGGTGACCCATCTGTTTTACGTATTTTAAATAAATCATTAACAAGTAATATTAGTTATGTAATCTTTTATCGAAAATTATATTAAGGGTTTTCAATCCTAAAATATAAAGATTAAAAATTAATAAGTCAAATAATTAACAATTAGTTAGCATACAATTAGTATAAATAATTAATAAATAAACAATTAACTAACTAATCAAATAATTAACAAGTTATTATCATATATTTAATAAATAAAAAATTAAGTAACTAATCAAACAATTAATAAATTATTATCATATATTTAACAAATAAACAATTAATTAACTAATGAAACAATTAAGAAATTATTAACAAATAAACAATTGGCTTAGCAAAAACTAAATAAATAATTAGTCAGTCTAACAATTGAAATAGCTAGTCTAACAATTAATAAATACTTAAGTCGCTAATCGAACAATTAACAAATACTAAATAAACAAGCAATAAATAATTAACTAATTAATAATAGATAAACAAATTAAGAAAAATTAAAGGGGGCAGTCGCAGTGGGTGCGGACTGCCCAACAACGCACAAAAAAAATGCGCAATCCACCACAGATCCTTCCCACCGTACCTAAGGTAATAATATATTTAGCAATGTAATAAAAAATTCATAGTAAAATACCTAGAATGAAGGTGTTTTTGAGTTTTCAAAATGAGCTCCGCGCCGCTCTATTCCAAAATCTAACCTTAGAAACTTGTTCCAACACTTCAATATACCAAGAAGAATATTGAGTTTTGGATTGAAAAACAACAAGAAAATAGCGTTTGGGGGGGGGGGGGGGGGTTGGGGACCACCTGAAAACGGCATCAATGGCGGGCAGTGGTGGGGTGAAATGGTCGGGATCTATGGTGGGGAAGGAGGGGTCGGCTTTTTGTTGGCTCCTTCACGCACGAAATTCGTGCGTGAAATGCCCAAGTTGCATTTTTGCAGTTTGGTCCTTTCACGCACTAATTTAGTGCGTGAAACCTAGTGAATTAGTGCGTGAAACCTAGTAATGTTTTTTTTTTTTTTTTTTTGTGCTAGTTTAGTTCAACTTTTTTTTTTTTGCGCTACAAAAGTCGCGGATTCTTAGCTTGAATATACTGACCACGAGGTACACTTGATAGACGTAAAAATAATTACAAATAAAGTCAATATGTCTACTTAATCGTTGGTTGGTGGCAAGTTTTTTTTTTTCCCATCCGATGTCTGATACCTGCATTGGAGCCTGATTATATCCGGATTCACACCGTGTAGGATCCCAGTCGGGATGAAACACTCCCTACCAAGGGTTTGGTGGCAAGTAGAAAAACTATTTATGTATTTCGCCTTTTCAATTGTAAATTGCAACTGAGAAATTGTCACCCAAAAAATTATTGGAAAGATATATTGTATGTTCAAGATTTTAAAGCGGAGAAAAGCAACCTATATCCAACTTGGGTTCGATTGGAGTATAAACAAATTGACGAACTTAAATACAAATTGTTTAATCATATTATTTGGTTGATATAAAACAAAAGACAATCAACTGAAGCAAACATTTGATGGTATGCTCTATATTGTACTAGGAAAAGTCAACGGTCTTGGATGAGATAGTCCGAATTTCAAAAAGTCACAATTCACAATTCAAACTACAGTTTTATGAATCTGAGTTTAATGGTGACCTTTCCTCTTTTGTAAAGATAGTACACGTTCATTCTTCTAGTCCATTAAAAATTAAAGTCGTCCTAAAAATTGTTCTCTTGAATATCATAGAGATTCAAAACAGGCAACTTAATAAATCAAAAAAAGACAAATCAATTAAAGGTAAAAAAAAAAAAAAAAAAAAAAAAAAAAGAAGGGAGAGATCTCGCGGCTGGTCGGCAGAGGAGCGTTAAAACCCATGAGAGAACACAAGTTGATAATAATTAAAGTTGACTACTGTAGACAAATTAATATAAGCTGCCATGTGTATCTTAGTAAAATATGCCTTGAGATGTCTAAAAGACTATTCAAAGACCATGGCAAAAGCATAGTTTGAAAACTGCGGAGTTTGGACCACTTGGAATACAATTTTCAGAATTGCTTCATGCACATTACCCACTCACTCCTGTTACCCACGTGCACCTTTAAGTTTGTATTAGAGTGACTTTTTTACATTTTTCAACATAGGTTAAAACTCGATAGATTTCATTCTAAGTTTACTACTAGAATTATACTCTTAGTGGGAGGAAATAGATGAACATGTTATCCCAAGTCATAACTCCTAATAGAGATTGCTTTTTTTTTTTCTTTCTAAAATATAAACTTAATATGTGCATTATCATAGAATTTAATAGCTGCACATGATTGACGAAGTCAGTATTTTCACTAAGAGAGTTTCATATTAACACTCGAAAAAATCAAAATGATTCAGCATATATTATATACATAAAAAATAATCTTAATAATTTAATTTTCTGTCGAAGAGAGTTTGAATAAACCAGTTATCCCTACTTGGCTCCGCCCCTATGCACATGCAGTACTATCTGCCATGTGCAACCGTATTATTTGAGTAGGGAGTAAAGTAACTTTATGTAGAAGAAAAGTGCATTTTCCCTTTAAATTCTCCTGATATATGTATAATATACTAGCCATATATGCTCGTGCGATGCACGGGCCGAACATGTTTATTCACTTTAATTAGCCTGTCTTTAAGGTTTGTATTTTGTAAATAATTTTTAAAAATTTGTAATAATCATGACAATGAAAGTTGTTCATCAATGTGAAAAAGAAAATTAGTAAGAAGGTGAGGGAAGATTAATAATTTGATTTTAGATTTTTTCTTTTAAATTGCTTAATATCTTATATGTACACTGACAAGTTGATATCCATCTCAATTAATTAACTGTTCAGATCCAAACATAAGAACCATTGTTGTATATATTGATTTTTTTAAAAGCAAAACTAATAATTTTTTTAATTAAATTAATTTAAAAATATGAGGAAATAAATGTGTCGGATAATTAAAATTGAAGTGCATACGTCTATGGAATAAATATTAAGTATTATGACATATTAGAAATGCGATATGTTATATCGTAAATCACCAAATTTTAATTCTGAAATGAAAATATAAACTAATACATTTTATAAATGTAAAGAAACAATAATCAGAGAATGCAAAAGAGAGTAAGATAAGTAAAGTATTGACAAATAGTTTTTCTTCTTTCTTAATACTTTAAACGTGAAAAGATGACGAACAATAGCAATGCAAATTTGTACCAAAAGTTATATAAATTGCACACTTTAACCAACTACTTTTTTATCCACTTAGACATTTGTCATAGTCTCTCTCCAATAGACTATTTTCAAGATATTGATTAGAAAGGATTAATTTTATTTTGGTTTTATAAATGAACAAGTAATTTAGACACACACATATTATATTTTTCAAGAACGCGAAAAGTCAAGAGTGAACAAGTAAAAGTGCATGGAGGAAATAAATGTGTTGGAGAATTAAAATTGAAATGCATACGTCTATGGAATAAATATTAAGTACTATGACATATTAGAAATGTCCACGTGGGATTAAAAAATAGTTGGGTAAAGTGTATAAGTTATATAGCTTATAGTACAAGCATTCATTGCGTGTACAATTTGTTAAGCTTTTGGTACAAGTTTGGGCAGCTGTGTTCGTACCCCCAAGCCACTTATGAGCCGTGTTCGTCCCCCCCCCCCCCCCCCCCAAAGCCGCTTATTAAATATTAAATATTATGACACATGTCTACGTTAATATGGACGAAGGGAGTACTTCATTTTTATTAATTCTTAAAGAACGTGAAAAGTCAAGTATAGTAACGTGACCAAGTAATATGGGACGAAAGGAGTACTTCATTTATTAATTCTTAATAACGTGAAAAGTCAAAATGAACAAGTAAAAGTGCACGGAAGAAATAAATATGTTTCGGAGAATTAAAATAGAAGTGCACACGTGTATATATGAGAAGAGAATAAATATTCAGTACTATGACATATATCCATGTGGGATTTATTAATTCTCAAAGAATGTGAAAAGTCAAAAGTGAACAAATTAAAGTGCACGGAGGAAATAAATTTGTGTAGGAGAATTAAAATTGAACTGCATATGTCTATACATGAGAAGAGAATAAATATTCAGCTAGAACACGAAAAGTCAAAAGTGAAAAAGTAAAAGTACACGGAGGAAATAAATATGTCAGAGAATTAATTTTAAAGTGCATACGTCTATACATGAGAAGGGAATAAATATTAAGTACTATGATACATGTCTACATGAGATATACAAATAGTTGGATAAAGTGTACAAATTATATAGCTCATGGTACAAGAATTTAATGTGGGTACAATTCGTGAAGCTGTTGGTACAAGCTTGGGGAGCCGTGTCCCCCCCCCCCCCCCCCCCCAAGCCCCTTATTATATATAGAAAAATAATATAGATAGAAATGTAAAAAGCCAAAAGTGAACAAGTAAAAGTGCATGAAGGAAATAAATTTGTGTAGGAGAATTAAAATTGAACTACATATGTCTATACATGAGAAGAGAATAAATATTCAGCTAGAACATGAAAAGTTAAAAGTAAACAAGTAAAAGTGTACGGAGGAAATAAATATGTTAATAATGTAAAAAGTCAAAAGTGAACAAGTAAAAGTGTATGGAGGGAATAAATTTGTGTAGGAGAATTAAAATTGAACTGTATATGTCTATACATAAGAAGAGAATAAATATTAAGGTAGAACATGAAAAGTTAAAAGTGAACAAGTAAAAGTGTACGGAGGAAATAAATATATTAGAGAATTAAATTTGAAGTGCATACGTCTATACATGATAAGGAAATAAATATTAAGTATTATGACATATGTCTACGTGGGAGATAAAAATAATTGAATAAAGTGTACAAGTTATATAACTTCTGGTACTTTTTCTATAAGAATGTAAAAAGTCAAAAGTTAATAAGTAAAAGTGCATGGAGGAAATAAATTTGTGTAGGAGAATTAAAATTGAACTGCATATGTCTATACATGAGAAGAGAATAAATATTCAGTTAGAACACGAAAAGTCAAAAGTGAATAAGTAAAAGTGCACGGAGGAAATAAATATGTCGGAGAATTAAATTTAAAGTGCATACGTCTATACATGAGAAGGGAAATAATATTAAGTACTATGACATGTGTCTACATGGGATATAAAAATAGTTGGATAAAGTGTACAAATTTTATAGCTCATGGTACAAGAATTTAATGTGGGTACAATTTTTAAAGCCCATGGTACAACCATGGGCTGCTGTGTTCGTCCCCCTTACGGGGCTACGTCTATACATGAGAAGGAAAATAATATTAAGTACTATGACATGTGTCTACATGAGATATAAAAATAGTTGAATAAAGTGTACAAATTATATAGCTCATGGTACAAGAATTTAATGCGTGTATAATTTTTAAAGCCCATGGTACAACCATGGGTGTTGTGTTCGTCCCCTTACGGGGCTTCTATTACTACTATATAGAAGCACCAGTTGGTGCACTTTTTCGTCGTCCGTTTGTGGGCCAAAAAAAAAAGTGTGGTCCCCATATTAAACACAAACCAACCAATATTAAAAAAAAAAAAAGTAAAAAAAGTGAAACCAACCATCTCCAAACTCACGGAGAAAAAAAAAGTGGACCCCATATTAACAAAATCAAGTAATATAAAAAAAATGAATCCCATATTAAAAAAACAAATAATCTCAAAAAACAAAAACTTGCAGACTTTGTATTCGTAGCAAACACTAATATAATAAAGTTTTAGATACGGAGCACAAACTGCAATGTTATATTAATCGTGTTTTGAACATTAAAAAAAAAAAAAAAGAAGTAAAGAAAGTGGAACCCGCCATTTCCAAATTCACGGGGAAAAAAAAGTGGGCTCCATATTAACAAAATCAAGCAATATAAAAAAAGTGAATCCCATATTAAAAAAACAAATAATGTTAAAAAAAAAAACGTGCAGACTTTGTATTCGTAGCAAACACTAATATAATAAAGTTTTAGATACGGAGCACAAACTTCAATGTTAATTGTGGGCCCACATATTAAACACAAACCAACCAATATTATTTTTTTTAAAAAAGTGTGGTCCCCATATTAAATACAAACCAACCAATATTAAAAAAAAAAAGTGAAACCCACCATCTCCAAACTCACGGGAAAAAAAAAGTGGACCCCATATTAACAAAATCAAGCAATATAAAAAAAAAGTGAATCCCATATTAAAAAAACAAACAATGTCAAAAAAAAAAAAAAACGTGCAGACTTTGTATTCGTAGCAAACACTAATATAATAAAGTTTTATATACGGAGCACAAACTACAATGTTATATTAATCGTGTTTTGAACATTAAAAAAAAAAAGTAAAAAAAGTGGAACCCACTATCTCCAAACTAACGGAAAAAAAATAGTGGACCCCATATTAACAAAATCAAGCAATATAAAAAGAAAGTGAATCCATATTAAAAAAATAAATAATGTCAAAAAATAATGTGCAGACTTTGTATTCGTAGCAAACACTAATATAATAAAGTTTTAGATACGGAGCACAAACTACAATGTTATATTAATCGTGTTTTGAACATTAAAAAAAAAGTAAAAAAAGTGGAACCCACTATCTCCAAACTCACGGGGAAAAAAAAGTGGATCCCATATTAACAAAATCAAGCAATATAAAAAAAAAAAAGTGAATTCCATATTAAAAAAACGTGCAGACTTTGTATTCGTAGCAAACACTAATATAATAAAGTTTTAGATACGGAGCACAAACTACAATGTTATATTAATCGTGTTTTGAACATTAAAAAAAAAGTAAAAAAAGTGGAACCCACTATCTCCAAACTCACGGGGAAAAAAAAGTGGATCCCATATTAACAAAATCAAGCAATATAAAAAAAAAAGTGAATTCCATATTAAAAAAACGTGCAGACTTTGTATTCGTAGCAAACACTAATATAATAAAGTTTTAGATACGGAGCACAAACTACAATGTTATATTAATCGTGTTTTGAACATTAAAAAAAAAGTAAAAAAAGTAAAAAAAGTGGAACCCACTATCTCCAAACTCACGGGGAAAAAAAAGTGGATCCCATATTAACAAAATCAAGCAATATAAAAAAAAAGTGAATTCCATATTAAAAAAACAAACAATGTAAAAAAAAAAACGTGCAGACTTTGTATTCGTAGTAAACATTAATTTCCAAAGTATCTCATTAAGTAAATAATGATGGATTCATTGCCACGTGCGTATCAATCCATTAGTGGGAGCAAACGAAACTGTTTTTCTTCAAAAAGTTAAGTAGTCAAACCATACAGTTTTTTTTTTTTTTTTTATATTAGCCTGAGATCTAATCTAAATATTAGACTGTTATATTTGCTATTCCGCCATGTTATTTATTTGTTATGTTCACTAAAATAAATATACTTAAAATATTTATATTTTAAAATAAGATAGAATAATGTGAAAAGAGATTAATGTCGTAAAAAAAATAATCAAATAGAGATCAAATAATGAATAAGGTAAATTAGTCAAATTATAATTCTAATCGACTTTTTCTTAAAAAATCATGCAAGAGACAACATGACAAGTAAAATGAGCTAAACCGAGAATATTTACCAAAAATTAAAAAATAGTATTTCGTCTTTTAAATAGAAAATCAATTTCTACTTTGTTTCGTTTTAAACATGTAAAATTAATTTAATAATTTGAATTAGAATTATCCAAATCAAAATTCGATAAAAAATAATAAGTATTTTACACCTTTAAATTAATCGAATTAAAATTGAAAGTATCAACTGATGCTTAAATATTGCTATTGTTTTATCTCAAAGAGAGGAAAATAGTTTCCTTTTAAACAAGTCTTCTCTTTTAAAAAATATTAATAAATTTGTCGATTTTGTATTTGTAGCAAACATTAATATAATAAAATTTTAGATACGAAGCACAAACTACAATGTTATATTAATCGTGTTTTGAACATAATATATCGTGTGTGTATATATATAATTACTATTCAAAGATAATTATATACACATAGATACATTATAATCTAAAGTGTTGGGCCCGTGCTACTACGCCGTCTAGTATAATAGAAATATATGAAATGGGGACCCCATACCCATGCAGTATATGTAGACGTTTAATTTATTGTCCAAGGTGTCTTCGTTACCACGTGACGCCACAAACAAACAAACACTTAAAATAATAAAAATGCATCATCTTTGATTCTTTTTCCCATAACTTCAAATCATATTCATCATCAACTTGTCTTCTTCATTTGTAATCAAGCTTCTTCATTTATTTTTCCAGAGCACCGTCATTTCCTCAAAAAAAAAAAAAAAAAAAGCACCTAATAATCTCTTTGTTATTACCATTTTCATATGATTATTCCTCTAAATTTTGAAGCTTTTGAAGTCTAAAAGATCCTCCAATTTGTTTCTCATCTTCTTTACCATAGTCATTTGCTTTGGTGCAGGAAACATTGAAGCACAAACTGGCCAACTTCCTAAAGATGAAGGTAAAAGATTTTAACTTTTCTTTTTTTAGGTAATGTATGTCAAAAAAAAAGTTGATACTTGATACTCATTACTTTGATTAATTGCAGCTGAAGCTCTTAAAGAAATTGTTGATCAGTTGGGGAAAAAAGATTGGGATTTTAAGCTAAAGCCTTGTGATGGGAACTCAAATTGGAGCACACCAAAAAAGAAAGATATGCCTCCGTATAATAATAATACTTTTGTCTGCAATTGCACTTTCCCTGGTAATATTTGTCATGTTGAAAGCGTGTAAGTCTCCATTTCTCTATCTCAAATAAATGTGTTTTGTTAAGTAATACTCCCTTTTCCATCTGTTTCAATTTGTTTGTGCCACTTTCCTTTTGACATAATACATAAATAAGCCCTTAAATTTGGCCTCAGCTGGTAAGTATGCCCTCCAATTTTTGGTGTGCACAAGTAGGCACCTCAACTTATATAAAGTTGAATAAGTAAACACAAATGAACAAACTTTGTAGGATGCAGCTCTTTGCAAGGTCTAAAGGCAGTGGTGTTTTTCTTGATGAAGAGAGCTATGCTTCCATACTTGGTCACCGTCCATCAGGACACGAGGAAACCTTATTAGGTCATAGCTTATGTCGTCAATGAGGGCTTGTCATGTTTGATGATAAACACATCTCTGTTGTCTAAGCAAGAAATGCAAAAAATCGACTTGCTTCCGAGAGCATTAAGTGAGAAGCGAGATACCGTGTACCTTCTCAAAGTAAAGCGTATAATTTAGGGAAGAAACAATGTATTACCTAACATATGGAGAATTAGCATTTGTAATATCAAAACTGCAATTGACAATTTGACACTACTACTTTCAAATCATATTGAGCAATAACTAAATTAATTCAAACAACTCTTACTAAACATGGTTAATGTACATGTATAAAGATGTCAGAATAGAAAATGAAATAGAGAGGACAAACAAGAAAAGGAGAAATAAATTGTTTTGACAGGATGAGAGAGAAGAGTAGAAAAAAATGCAAGTATAGAAGTGGAAAAGAAGAAGACCTAGTGTGATCCCACAGAAGGAGAAGACGACAACAACAACATACCCTGTGTAATCCCACAAGTGGGGTTTGGGGAGGATAGTGTGTACACAGAAGGACAAGAAACATAAGAAAGAAGCAAATCTAGAAAAACCAGAGTAGAAGAAGAGTCACAGTAAACCCGAGAAGAAGAAGAATAAAGAGACAATGAAGAGATCACTAAGCATATGAAGAGAGGAGTCCTAGTACTCAAATAACAAAAGGGTCTTCTTGTCTCCCCCTTTTCATTTTTAAAGTCAAATTCAAGAAAAACAATTGCTGCTCACGTAAATCACTTTACATGCTACAGATTGAAGCCCATGCTTCTTCAAAATTGTTTTACTTCATCCATGCTTAGCAAGGACACCTTTTCCAATAGCTTATTCCCTTTAAATGAAGGAGTGGTCGCCTTTAAATTATAGTGTGTTCCTACAAGAGCAGATCAAGTGTGAGCTGGATTTCATTCTAAATTCTATGAATTTTGATTGGTGCAGTCATCTCAGTGCTAATAATTTCACAGGAGAGTGGCCAGTGGAACTCAATAATCTGACGAAATTGATTGAACTGTAAGTGCATGTGAATGTACATCTAAGATGAGATTTCTATGTCTTTTTCCACATATGTTAATTTGAATTCTTGGCTTTCCCTTTTGGCATCAAGACATTAGGATAAGCAGTAACAGCTTTGCTGGGAAACTGCCTAACTTTGAGAGCTGGAAAAATCTACAGATGCTGTGAGTATTTTCATTTGGTAATATTTGTACAAGTTAGAAATTTACGGTAGAAATTAATTTGTAGTATATGCTCTTTTAATAGAGAGATTGAAGGTTCTGGATTTGAAGGACCAATACCCCCAAGTGTATCTGTTTTGACCAGTTTGAATGAACTGTAGGTTTCAAGTTTTTTTTTCTGAAACTTTATTTTGCTTTTTGCCATGTTCTTATGATTAAGCTAAGTAGAAACCAAGATAATTAACTCTCAGATGATGCATACACAGAAGAATCAGTGACCTGAAGGGAGGTGCTTCAGAATTTCCACCACTTAGAAACATGACTGGCATGACTAAATTGTGAGTACTTAATAATTTGAGAATTGCAAGTGGAGTTTTCCAACACTTCCTTTATCAAAGGAAAGTCATATCTCTGAAACTGTGTTTTGATTACAGGGTTTTGAGAAGTTGTAATATACAGGGAAATATTCCTGATTTTCTAGCTGAAATGAGCCAATTACGGTTTCCGTAAGTCCGCTACTTTCAATTTATTTTAAATTTTTTCCTTAATGATCTCTTTTTTTTTTCCTTTTCCTGTTATACAAGCTGTTTCCAATCCATTAAAGCAAGACGTTTTGTGCATGTCTGACCCTCCTCAGGACTTTCTCGTTTTCTTCCTTTCCTTCTACATGCCTCCACTTTTTGAATAGGAGAGGCAGAGGGTTGTTGGATCTTGAATAAATGCAAACAACATACCTCACTTTCTCTATATGGAACAATGTTCTTACTTTCTTGAAATAAAATGATCTTCTTGTACAAACCTGTCATCGGAGCTATCGTTTTCCCTATCCTTTATCTGAACTTAATTATGATTTTAACAATTGTGTTATAGTTTGCTCAGCTATATGTGATTGAGCATTGTTTTGGGTTTGACTTTGTTTATTGTTCATTGGCAGAGATCTGAGTTTCAACAAGGTTGAAGGAGGAATCACAAATCTCGAAGGCCTGACTAACTTAGAGGCCACGTAAGTCAGAACAACATGAAGATTCCTATAATTATATGTGGAAATGTTTCTTTTGCATCTCTGTTTCATTATACTAGTCTTACTATATGAGTGTTGATGGTCCATCCATCAATCTTCTATATCCTTTCCAATTGCCCAAGCCCTTTTCTTTGTTTGAAGGAAAGCAGAAAATAGCCTCAATGACCAAAATAATCTTAGATGGCAAATGCCTTTACATGATATTTCTTATTTTTTGCCCACAAAGTTTTTGAGATTTTGGTGTTAGATGGTTTGTTTATAGCTCAGTAGTATTCTCTCCATGAGCTGCACACAAAAATGAGTCTTCATTTGACTGGAGATCTCTTTCCATTTTTGTGTCTAGCTGATAGATGGGGTCATATTATTGAACATGTAATACATATATTGCATTTCAAATTTGTAATCTCCTAGTTAAATCAAATATTTGATGCGTGCTAGGTATCTGACTGGCAATGCTTTTGTTGGGCGAATTCCAGAGTGGCTTATTACTCGAGACACCAGATAGTAAGTATAATTCTGTCTTGCTTTTGCATATGCACTAGTTATTCTTTTGAACTCAATTTAGAAAAGGACGTGTATAGCTTCAGCGTAGGATTATATAACAGGGTGACAGATAGAGAAGGAAGCATTAAATGTCACAAGTAAATGTGGTTGCTCGCATAGAGAATCAGATTAAGAAGTCATTCATAGTTCTCTAGTCCAGAACTTGAGTTCTTGAGTCTTGGCATTTGTAAGTTTTTTGTGAAAATGAGTTAGATCATGGATAAGCAATAAATAAAGATATTGAGATTTAACTAGCTGAATTGTCATTAATTTAATTACATTTAAATCTGTCTTCTCTAAGTGAAGGTCCCTCTCATTAGATTGAAAATACTTGATGAACTCTTAACCATGTCGGATACCTTTGATGCAGCGTGATAGACATTTCCTACAATAAGTTCGATGAGAGCTCAGAACCATCTACCTGTCGGGACAACCTGTATGATCCTTGTGTTTCTTACGCTTTTCTTCTATCTTCTTTTATGTATATACGGTTCAGATGATTCCATGTTTGGTTTTCTTTTCTTATCAGAAACTTATTCAGAAGCTTTAAGGCCGAGAATTTTGTGTAAGTGTTTAACATCAAATAAACAACTGACTATTATTCTCTTGCAAAGGAGTTATCCTTTCTGACACCTCTTTCAACTACTTCAGAGAGAACGGGAAGTGCTTGTCAATGAATCCATGTTCAGAGGGTGAGTACTCACTGTTTGCAGAGCTTTGAATTCTACCCTCTCCAAGTAGATGAAGCTATGGTCCTTTAGTATCTACCATCTCTCTGGAAGCTAGTAATACTCTCTATCTTCACTTTCATTTCTTATGTGTAGCATCTCTTCTCTTCTTCTCTGTCACATAGTGAGACTAAGTCATTTTCACAAAAGTTACTCACCCTTGCATCTTATGTAAAAATTAAGACCTTCTCGGAGTTGGAATCCGTACAAGACTATGATTATATAGTTGAAGCTCTAGAAGATATTGCTTAAATGTTGTCTCGTTGAATAAGTTATGCATAATAACTATGATTTCCGGCATACAAGTAAATTCCAGGCGTCTAACATTCTTAAACTTTTTGTTTTGCAACTAGACTTCAAGCCCCCTCCTCCACCAGAGACCTCTTCTAATCAGAAAAAGAGGATTCGAATTGTAGCTGCCGCGCTGATGTCAGCATTAGCTCTCATTCTAATGATTCTCTTTGTTGCTTGGAGGAAAAGAAACAGGAAATTGATGGAACCAGGTGATTCTAAACCTCAATTTTTGTATATGCCTGACAAATAGAATGTAATTAGAACTTTTGTCTGTTGCATTCTACGTGGTTCTTCGAGTTATGTCAAAATGAAGTGACAAAGAGTGGTTTTTGCAAGTTGAAGTGGATGTGAATCATTGTACAAATGGAATACTAGGTGTAGTTATTATTTTGGAAATCTTCCTGCCACATTAAACGCATATGCATATGCTATTCAACTTCATGATTTCACAAGTTAAGAGGTTAGGGAGACAAGGATGGTAGATATGGGTTTGAAGGTGCAAACTTTACATAACTTTTTGTATGCTTTTCAAGCCAAAATGTTCTTTCATTTATCTTGTGGGAAACTAACATCCTAAACTTGTTCTTTTACTGTTTTGTAGAATTAAGAGGACTAGATCTGCAAACCGGAATATTTTCTTTCAGACAAATTAAAGTTGCCACAAGTAACTTTGATGCTGCAAACAAGCTTGGTGAAGGTGGATTTGGTGCTGTCTACAAGGTGAATATGTTTAGGAATTCTAATAACTCTTCCTTCTTACCCCCCCCCCCCCCCCTCCTGTGGAATTCCTAATGGATGCTATCGCAAAACATTTATGAACTTCGTGCATTTTTTTAATGCTCAGGGTACACTAGCAGATGGTTCTATAATTGCTGTCAAGCAGCTTTCATCCAAGTCAAGACAAGGGAACCGTGAATTTGTAAATGAAATAGGCATGATGTCAGGTTTACATCACCCAAATCTCGTCCGACTCTACGGATGTTGTGTTGAACGGAACCAACTTTTACTAGTTTATGAGTACATGGAGAACAATAGCCTATCTCATGCTTTGTTTGGTAATTGCTATTTTCATGGATTACTTAGGTACACGTGAAAAAGGACACTGGGCAAAAAACAAAACGTTTGGTGATCCCATTCTCCACCAATAATGTTCTCAAGTTTATATCTTCATCTATGTGCATATATACGTACATATATATGTGTGTGTGAATTCGTGTGAATATGGGCCTAGTTTCAATTTCACAGAATCATAGTTAATTGCAGGTCCTGATGACTGTCGACCAAAATTTGACTGGTCAACTAGGCAAAAGATATGTGTTGGCATAGCTAAAGGCATGGCTTACCTACACGAAGAATCACCTCTGAAGATGATTCATAGAGACATCAGAGGAAACAATGTACTCCTTGACAAAGACCTAAATCCAAAGATCTCGGACTTTGGTCTGGCCAAACTTCACGATGAGGAGAAAACACACGTCACCACCAGGGTTGCTGGGACTATGTCAGTTTCTAAACTACTCTAATTGATTAATCAAATTTTAATTGTTCTAAATACTCCCTTTTGAATGCCATCCTTCCATTTTAGGTCGTATCAGTTACTTCACTTTTTCCTGAATGTAATCTTTACTCCTCGTTATATAATTCCAAAAGCTTATGGCTAGCACTTTACTGATCCCAAGAGTTCCACAGATTAAAAAGGTTATTTATCATTTTACATTTTTCTTCAATGCCACTCGTCTTTTGAAAATCCATGTTCAAACTTATTATTATTAAAATGATCTGAACTGTTTCAAAGACCCATCATATTACAACTATGATAAGCTAGTAGATGTCAATCATTATTCTCTTCAAAATCATGTAAGTCGAACTACGACAGTCAATTTTACAATGGAAGGAGTAACAAATACTTCTGCTGTCCATTTTTACCTAGTGCTGAGGTAAATAGTATTAGTTTAAGCCTTTTAGGAAACTCCTGTTCAGTCAAGCTTGCATGAGTATAACTTGTTACTTTGTTTTGCAGAGGTTATATGGCCCCTGAATATCCACTTTGGGGTTGTTTAACACATAAAGCAGACTTGTACAGTTTTGGGGTGGTTGTATTAGAACTTGTTGCTGGGAAGAACAACATGAAATATAATCCTGATGAGAATTATGTCTGTCTTCTTGATTGGGTAAGAAATCAGCATCTTTAGATATCAGTTCAATAAATAGTGAACATTTAAAGCACGTCTTCGTTTGCTTGATGAGAACTTTATTTTATTATAAACGAATGTGTTTTGTTGATAAAGTAGACTTGGTAGTATTTCAAAAAAAAAAAAAAAGCATAGACCAAAAAGTATCTTTCGCAAGTTTTCCATTTCAATCATTGTGCTTCTTTCAGGCCCTGGTTTTACAAAGAAAAGGAATGTTTTTGGAGCTAGTGGACCCAAGGTTAGGTTCCAATTACAACAAGAAGGACGCATTGAGGATGATTAAAGTGGCCTTACTATGTACTAATCCATCTCCAGCACTAAGGCCAAACATGTCTGCAGTAGTGAACATGCTTGAAGGTCGTCTGGATGTTAACGAGTCTATCTTAGATTCAACAGGTCCGCGATGATGAATTTAATTTTCAGGGACTAAGAGACAAATATAATGAGACGCAAGTTAATTCTAGTGAAAATCGATCCCTCTTTCGTTCAACCGACACAAAGGATACTGATCGATCTTCTTCAACCTTCCCTTCTACATCTACCTCTATATAAGTTCTTTTTGCTCGTTGTTGTATTATAAAAGAGGAAAACGATGGAGGAGGAAATGTTGATCCTACCACAATGTTGTTTACCCCGGATTCGGATAATCAATTGAATTTGTAAGTAGGTATAGGATATGCGCTTTGGGCCTTGATGTATGGTAGATAGAGAAAATGTGTGTATGAAAGCTCTTTAATGAAACGGCTACTGATGACAATTTGTTATGATAACAATGGGGAACACTTGATATAAGAAACACAATAATAATGGAAACAAACGGCCTTGGCCGAATCAAATATTGAGAGAGAGATTAGATATGTGAATTCTTTTATTATAAGTGTTCTTGGAAAGTAAAAGGAACCAACCCTTACAAAGGAGGGGGAGGTGCCCTATTTATAGTGTAACTTCTATGAGTTCATACAATATGAACTAATAAAATAATAACAATAAGGACAGCTTTGCACGGATTTGGTGGGATTAGACTGACGGCGCCGTCTGACACACGCATGGTGGGTAGTTGACCATGACAGGACGCTACTGACGCGGAGCTCGCGTGCAACGGCCATACGGACCAACGGCTACCCGGACCGATAGCTATACGGACCAACGACCGTGAATTCTCGGGTGACCGGTCTTGGCCGTTCCAACGACGTCGAAGGCAGATCGGTCGGTGCCCTCGCATAACCCCGACCTAAGCATTACCCCGGTCAAGGGCGAACAGTATCCGGCACAGTCTCCCTCCTTCCTCCGGTTCCTCGTTCCACCGGTTTGCCTCATATCCGGTTTTTACCGTATACAGATAGCCCCCACACTTCCTGGGTCTCCGATCTATCGGAGTAACAGGGAGTGGATACCTTTCTGAAACCGGTGGTTCTGTCAGCCCGTCGTTATCTTCGCATTTTGGCGGGAACGGTTGCGCAATACCTCCCCTTTTATCGGCCACGTGTCTCGCCCCTGGTGGTCCACTCCTGACAACCGCCTTTTGCACGTTATTTCGAGTCGCTTCATATTAATGACGGGGGCACGTGGCGCCGTCTGGTTGGTCGTCCTCGGTAACCGTTCCTCTTCCATGCCTATATAAGGCCCTTTATCCCTTCATTTTACCATTTTCACGCTCCAATCTTCTTCAACCCCTCTTCAGTTCTGCGTTCTTCCCATTTGTACCACACTCAATTAACTTCAAACTTGATCTGCTTACTGATTCATTGTTTCATAGTGCGTGCAAAAGAACCGACTTGGTCACTACTGCTGCCGAATATTCTCTGCTCGAGTGTTGCTGTTTCATACTTTACTCCTCCTCGAACCACCAGTTCCTTCGTTTTTCTTAAATTCCTCTCTCGGACCTTCTTTCTTTCCTATTTCCAAGATGTCCGAATCCACTTCCCACGATGCTCCACCGGTGTCGTCCCCGGGGGCCGAGACTGCGTCTCCGGCTAAATTCGAGCCCATGTCTTCGGATGTCATACCGGCTAAATTCAACTTCAACAAAGATCTTGAGGTCGAAAAGCCTTCCTCCGTTTCGGACAGGGGATTCGACGTGAGGCGGTATCCCTCATCTATTACCGAGGAGAAGCTCGATACAGTCCGGGCCGATTGCGGGTGGGACACCCGTCCAGTTAGGGTTTTCGCCCCTGGACCAGATGAATCCGTTACTGACCACCGTGAAGGGTTTCTATACGTTTACACATACCCCTTCACACTCAAACTCGACCCTCCGGTGGATCTGGTCATCCTCGACATGTGCCGGACTTACGGAGTTACATTGGCTCAGATCGACCCAAATGTTTGGAGGGTCGTAGCGTGTCTCCGGTCGTTGGCCAACAATGCCGAGAAGGAGTTCACACTAGCCCACCTGATACGCCTATACTCCCCGAGGCTGTTCCGGGGTGGCGTAATGAAACTGGCTAAGCGCAGCCGGAATCCATTCTTCTAAAAAATGGAAGAAGACAGAGACCGGGGATGGTTGGAGCGATACGTCCGGGTGAAGACCGAGGACATTATCCCAGCCGACCATATGCCTTTTCCGGAGAAGTGGAATAACAAGCGTAAGTCTGAAGTTTCGAATAGTTGACTTAGCGTTGTTTCATCAAATTTAGATCCCGCTTTCTCACTGTTTCTTCCTTATTTTTGTCAGCCAATGGGTACGTTCCTCCGGTCATTCGGAATCTGAGTGACTGGGTCACTGTACTTTTTGACCTGTATCCTTACGACGATCGGACATGGGCCCACCTGTCACGCGGCCGGTGGATCGCCCAAAATCATGGTAACATTTTGTTTCCCTTCATGCTCGTTGTATTTCCCACTGTTCATGGCTATTTGCCCTCTCAACCCTTGCTATTGTCTTTATTTTTCAGGTTTGCCCAAGGGCTCGGTGGCCCCTAGACCGGAATCGGAGACCGCTCCCCCTGCACCGGTGTCCGATTTTGACACGACTGGTTCTTCCCGTGTTCTTGCCGATGCTGCAAAAAGGAAACGACCTTCCGAAAGGGGGCAGACGCCAAAAAGGAAGAAGGCAAGAAGCGTTGCTCGGTCTTCAAGGGAAGAGACAGAGCCCGACATTATTGTTCGGAGAGTGGCCTCAGTTCCCTCCGTGGCTCCCATACCGGAGGAGACAGTCTCCGCTTCACCCCTTCTTTCTGTCGGCGAAGGTCTCTTAGTTCCAGCTCCACGTTCAGGTGCGGAAGAAATACTTTCACCGGTTCCTCTTCGGTCGATTAACTTTGTCGACATTTTAGGTGAAACTTCTTCCGAAGACACTCCCCTGCAAAGGAGAAGATCCGGGGAAACGGCTGCTGCTGAAGCCGACAAAAGGACCGATCCAGTACCGGAGAGAGAAGCCCCCACAGGCGCTCGTCCGTCTCCCGAGCATGAGCCTGCCGCAACTGCGGAGCCCCCGGCCTTTGCCGAAAATATTGAGGCTGCTCCAAGTTCATCTACTCCGGTTCTGCGGGTGGACGATTTTGACTATATGTTCTCGAGCACCCCCCCCCCTCCCCGCTACCGGCGAAGCAGCGGGCTTTGGTCATCTCTCTATTCCTCGAGCCACGAGGCCGGCCAACCGGATCTCCGAATCGGGAGCCAGGGACAGCTTGGTAAATATCTTCCCGGCCCCGAGTGTGGGGCCAAGGAGAACCAGATCGGCCGTAGTCACCGTCCCCGAGGACTGCAGCTTTCTATCGCGTCCGGTGGGCGTAGAGAGCTATTTGTGACCCCTTATTTCTGACTCGGACAGGCGCAAAATGACCGGGCTCACTTGGAAGTGCCTCATTAACAAGGGTATGCATGCAAGCAACCGGGTAAGCTCTTCTGTCATCCTTTTATAGTTTATCTGTGGATTTTATCCTTACTTCGCCTAAGCCTTCTGACTTGTTTCACCTGCAGAGTGTGGTTCTGGTCAATGAAGCTTCCATCCGTGCCCAACACGAGATAGACGATCTTCGAGGGCAACTGGACGCCCAGGGCCGAGAAACGGAGAAATACCAACATCTTCTTCGGGAGAAAGGGGGAGAGTTGAACCGGGCGGCCGTGCTGGCCAACCTTCGACCTGAGCTTGATGCGGCTAAGGGCGAAAACCGTCGTTTGAAGAGTGATCTGGCTGCTATGACCGATTATAACCGGAGCCTTGAGGCTGACAAAATCGGCCTTAGCCAGGATAAAGCCCAATTTTCCTTAAGGTTGGATGAGCTCGAGACCACGGTTTCCCAACTCCGGGGGGAACTGGACTCGGTGAAGGCTGACACTACGGGCTTGGCCGAGAGGAACCGGCAGCTAGAGTCCGAGGTTGCTTTGGTCAACGAGCGCAAGAGGGTGTCCGAGGAAAAAGCCGAGGAGCGGTCTCGGATATGTGAAGGTCTAAGAGCTGAGCTCGAGGGGGCGGTTATTGCCAATGAAGGCCTTTAGGCCGAGCTAGAGGCAGCCAATGGTAGGATAAGTGTCCTTGAGGAGAACCGGGCTGATTTGGAAGCAAAACTGGCCAAGGCTGAGGCCGACTTGGAAGAAACCTGGAGAAGTGTTGAGGCGGCCGAGGCTCATACTGCTATTGTCGCAGAGTATGAGAAGTGGAAGTCTCGGCGAATCACCCTCGAGCAAGCTGAGCACGGCCTTTCGGATCTTCCGGCCCTGATACTTGAAGCAAAAAGGATGGAGGAGGAGGCCAACCGTGCCCTTGGGTCCGAGTCAGACGACTCCGAGCGGACCGAGTCCGAACACTCATCCTCCTCTAGCCATGCCGGATAGCATAGGGCCTGTGCTTCATCCTTTGTTTTTGTTTTTTGCCTTTGTAGGATTTTGGTTTTTGATGTAAAAAGCATCTCTTGTATATATATATAAAGAATGTCTTTTCCTTGTTTCTTCGTTTTTGGATGTTTGCTATTATTTTTGCCATGATCGTTGGTCCGTTTTAGGGCAAGTCGACTCGTAGTCGTTAATTCATCGTGCCCGTAGGTCTTATCCGATATTTTGGGGCCGGTGGCTTATCAAATTTTGGCTTGGATCATTGTGATCTCGTTGCCTTTGCCGAATTTTGACCATGGTACCCGGCGTAGGGTATGCAAATGAGACAGTATCGAAATACTGTGGTTATCAACTGGGCAAAGTGTATTTAACAGAAAGCTGTTATCCCAATTTTTGATAACTTTGTGTTTGCAAAATGTTTGTACATATGAGAATTTTAACTCTTTCTTCCTTAGCCGTAGCAAATGTAAAATGGGACACGATTCGTTATGATCGTTTGGTCCTTACATCGGAGGCTATGGCCGGTGGCCGGGCTTTAGTTTTGCCGTAACAAATGTAAAATGGGACACGATTCGTTATGATCGTTTGGTCCTTAAATCGGAGGCTATGGCCGGTGGCCGGGCCTTAGTTTTGCCATAGCAAAATGATAAATGGGACACGATTCATTATGATCGTTTGGTCCTTACATCGGAGGATATGGCCGGTGGCCGGTGGCCGGGCATTAGTTTTGCCATAGCAAATGTTGAGCTTCTCCGTCTGCTTTAATCGGGGTCGTCTTCGGTGTGACATAGTACTCCCTTAGCACTTATCCGATCTCCGAGGTCGGGTGAGTGCTATTATGTCCCTAATTGGAGGGTGCGACACCGAGTATCCGGGGGCTTGCCCTTCTTCATATTTGTTAAGTAACACGTTGTACTCGTTGCCTCATTAAAAACCTTGTCGGAAAACCCATTTTGGGACAAAACCGTACTAAGGAAAAGAGTGCAACATGTGTTTTCAGATCTAGATTCTAATTTTGTCCCGCTCTTGACTTCCTGCAAAAGAGAAAGGTTAATAAGAGAACATGGGGAGACCATACCTTAGCAGTAGTATCTCTTTAGATGGGCCAAGTTCCAGTTGTTACGCAGATGCTGCCCGTCCATGGACTCCAATTGATACGATCCTTTGCCCGTTATACCGGTTACATTGTACGTGCCTTCTCAGTTCGGACCCAGCTTTCCCTCGTTCGGGTTCTTGGTGTGCAAGGTAACTTTTCGAAGCACTAAATCCCCAACTTGGAAATGCCGAAAGTTAGCTCTTCGGTTGTAGTATCTTTCCATCCTCTGTTTTTGGGCCGCTATGCGGACCGACGCACTTTCACGTAGTTCCTCTGCGAGGTCGAGCTTCACGGCCATGGCCTCCCCATTTGACTCCTCGGTGGTATACCTGAAACGGAGGGTCGGTTCGCCGACTTCCACGGGGATAAGGGCTTCGGCTCCGTAAACCAATGAGAACGGGGTTTCCCCCATGCTCGATTTGGATGTGGTTCTGTATGCCCACAACACCTCCGGCAATATCTCCCTCTAATGGTGCTTCGATGCTTCAAGTTGTTTCCTCAGATTTTGGATTATCGTTTTGTTCGTGGATTCTGCCTGTCAGTTCGCGCACGGGTGATACGGGGTTGACATGATTTTCTTGATCCTCAATCCCTCGAGGAAATTGTTGACCTTGCCGCCCACGAACTGAGGACCATTATCACAGGTTATCTCGGAGGGGATGCCGAAACGGCAGATGATGTGATCCCATATGAAGTCGATGACTTCCTTCTCTCTTATCTTTTCGAAGGCCTGTGCTTCAACCCATTTAGAAAAATAGTCAGTCATAAACAAAATGAAACGGGCCTTACCTGGTGCTTGAGGCAACGGACCCACAATGTCCATTCCTCACTTCATGAAAGGCCAAGGTGAGATCACCGAATGCAGCGACTCCCCGGGCTGGTGAATCATCAGAGCATGCTTCTGACATCCATCGCATTTTCGGACAAAACTTTTAGCGTCTTCGTCCATCTGATTCCAATAATAACCGACCCTGATGATTTTTCGAGTCACAACTTCTGCACCGGAGTGGTTGCCACAGGTTCCTTCGTGTATCTCTCTCATCACCTATTCCGTTTCTCCGGGGCCCAAACACTTAGCCAGGGGACTGAGGAAAGAGCGTCGATACAATTGGTCGTCCACTAAGCAAAAACGGGCGGCCTTGGTCCGTAGTGACCGTGATTCCTTCGGGTCATTCGGGAGCTTTCCGTCACGCAAGTAGTCGATGTACTTATTGCGCCAACCCCAAGTTAAGCCCATTGTGTATATTTCGGCGTGTCCGCTTTCTATGGCCGTGTTTGATAAGTGCACAGTTGCCCCGGGGTCAATTTCCTCCCCCTCGACCGAGGATCCTAAATTTGCCAATGCGTCGGCCTCACGGTTCTGCTTCCTCGGTATGTGCTGCAAGGTCCATTCTTTAAACTGATGAAGCACCACTTGGGTTTTTCTCGAGGTACCTCTGCATCCGTTCGTCCTTTACTTCGAACACGCCGTTCACCTGGTTTGCGACCAAAAGCGAATCGCACTTTGCCTCGATTATCTCGGCTCCCATGCTTCAAGCCAATTCCAAACCTGCAATCATAGCCTCATAATCGGCTTCATTGTTAGTCAATTTAGCAGTTTTAACGGATTGTCGAATGACATCCCCGGCCGGGGTCCTAAGGACAATCCCTAGTCCGGAACCTCTAAAGTTCGAGGCCCCGTCCGTGTGTAGAGACCAAATGCCCGTGGTCTTTCCCGAGGTCAGCAAAAGTTCCTTTTCGACCTCGGGGACCATAGCCGGGGTAAAGTCTGCTACAAAATCGGCCAAGATTTGGGATTTGATGGTCGTTCGAGGTTTATACTCGATATCGTAACTGCTAATCTCTACAGCCCATTTTGTTAACCTACCTGACAACTCCGGTTTATGCATGATGTTTTTCAAAGGGTAGGTGGTTACTACACATATGGGGTGGCATTGAAAATAAGGTTTGAGCTTTCTGGAAGCGCTTACCAGCGCTAATGCCAACTTTTCCAAATGGGGGTAACGGGTCTCCGCATCCCCCAAAGTTCTACTCACATAATAGATGGGGAATTGCGTACCTAATTCTTCCCGGACCAAAACGCCACTTTCCGCCACTTTGGAGACAGCCAGGTAGAGGAAAAGTGGCTTGTCGGCCTTCGGTGTGTGCAGCAACGGTGGGCTAGACAGGTACCCCTTCAACTCTCGTAGGGCTTCTTGGCACTCCAGTGTCCAAACGAAGTCGTTCTTCTTCCTGAGCAAAGAGAAGAAGCGATGACTCTTGTCCGAGGACCTTGATATAAAGCGACTCAGCGCCGCTATCCTCCCGGTGAGCTTCTGTACCCCCTTTATGTTGTTCACGACCTCGATATCCTCGATGGCCTTGATCTTGTCCGGGTTGATTTCAACTCCCCGGTTTGATACCATGAACCCCAGAAATTTACCAGACCTTACGCCGAAGGCACATTTCTCCGGGTTGAGTTTCATGTTGTATATGCGGAGTACATCGAAGGTTTCCTGCAAATGTTTTAAATGGTCCTCTATTTCCAGGGACTTAACAACCATATCGTCAACATAAACTTCCATTGTTTTCCCTATTTGTTCTTCGAACATTCCATTAACTAGGCATTGGTAAGTTGCACCGATATTTTATAGTCCGAAAGGCATGACGTTATAACAGTAAGTCCCATAACGGGTGATGAAGGATGTTTTCTCTTGATCCTCCGGGTGCATCCGGATTTGGTTGTACCCGGAGTAAGCATCGAGAAAACTTAACATTTCATGTCCGGCCGTCGCATCGATCATCCTATCGATGTGAGGCAATGGAAATGAATCCTTCGGGCACGCCTTGTTTAAATCCTTATAATTGACACACATTCGAAATTTGTTACCTTTTTTGGGCACCACCACCACGTTAGCAAGCCAATCCGGGTATTTCACCTCTCGGATGGAACCTATTTTTAAAAGCTTTGTTACCTCGTCTTTCACGAAAGCGTGTTTTGGTTCCGCCATGGGTCTTCTTTTTTGCTTCACCGGAGGAAACTTCCCGTCCAAGCTGAGTTTGTGTGATGCTACTTCTGGTGATATACCTGTCATATCTATATGCGACCATGCAAAGCAATCGGCGTTAGCCCGAAGAAACTCAATTAATTTGCGCCTGAGCTCCGGGGTGAGACCCGTGCCCAGGTATACCTTTCTGTCTGGTAAGAACTCGAACAGGATGATCTGCTCCAGCTCCTCTACGGTTGATTTGGTCGCGTCCGAGTCATCCGGCATGACAAAGGATCTGGGTATCCCGAAGTCATCTTCTTCATGCACTGGATCTGGCCCGGTATACTTTGGTTGCTATTGGGGGACCTCCCCACCGGTTACACCCTTCTTTTCCTGAGCCGGCTCCTTAGGCCAGGGTGCCGCCTCCTCTACTGCGAACATTTCCTTTGCCACGGGCTGCTCACCTCGGATGGTCTTCACCCCCTCCGGGGTGGGGAACTTCAGCAACTGATGCAGTGTTGAGGGAACTGCCCTCATGTTATGTATCCAAGGTCTGCCCAATAACGCATTATACTTCATGTCGCCCTCGATCACATAGAACACCGTTTGCTGAATGGTTCCATCCGCGTTCACGGGAACGAGATCTCTCCCTTCGTAGTTTCGCTGGCCATATTGAACCCATTGAGTACCCGAGCCACCGATACGATCCGATCCGATTTAGCAGCCCTAGCTGTTCGACCACTCTCCATCTGATGATGTTGGCCGAGCTACCTGGGTCAACCAAAATACGTTTAATCTTAGTTTTAAAGATGAGTATAGAAATTACCAGTGCATCATTGTGCGGTTGAATGATGCTTTCCGCGTCTTCGTCATCGAAGGAAATAGAGCCCCTGGTTGAATGGTCTCGGATGCGTTTTTCACGAACAATAGAGACCTTGGTCCGTTTCATTATCGGCCCCTGAGGGACGTCGATACCTCCAACTATCATGTTGATTGTATGCTGGTGTTTAACTGGTTCGACCCTCCGATGAGCTTCCCTTTCCTTGTAGTGATTTTTGGCTCGCTCGCTCAATAGATCTCGGAGGTGGCCGTTTTCAATAACCGGGCTACCTCCTCTCTCAACTGGCGGCAATCCTCAGTTTTGTGACCATGGGTTCCGTGATATTCACACACCATGTTCGGATCCCGTTGTCTCAGATCTGACCTTAGTGGTTTCGGCCATCACACATCTGGGACGCGGCCGATGGCCGAGACAAGATCCGAAGTACTGACGTTGAAGTTGTACTCCGAAATCTTCGGTGGACCCTTATTGCTGGCAGAACTTCCGGCATCACTCCTGAACGAGAGCCCCCGGCTGTTTGACGGGCGCTCGATCCGCTTGCTACCTCGACCTGAGAAGTGGCTCGGGCTTTCCCTTGACTTTTCCGACCTGAAATTTGGCCTCTCCGAGTGGGAGTATGGCTGAAACCTTTCTTTTGATGATTCGGACTTCGTTTCGTAACCCTTCCTCGGTTTCTCGAAACTTCTATTCACTTTTAACTTTACCGAAGAGAGCTCGAGCTGATCATCCTCCACCCGAATCTTCGACTCATACCGATTGTGGACATCGGCCCATGTCACGGCCTCGTATTCCAGCAAATTTTCTTTCAATTTGGCCGAAGCAGCTGAACTTAGCATGTTGAGCCCCTTTGTGAAAGCTTGTGCGGCCCATTCTTCTGGCACCGGGGGGAGTTCCATCCGTTCCCTCTGGAACCGGTTGACGAACTCCCGCAATAGCTCATCGTCCCTTTGGGTTATCCGGAAGATATCGGCCTTACGGGCCTGCACCTTGATGGCACAGGCATGTGCCTTTACGAAGGCATCGGCGAGCATTTCGAAAGAAGTGATCGAATGCTCGGGTAGGTGGTCATACCACGTTAACGCTCCCTTCGACAGAGTTTCCCTAAATTTTTTCAGCAGCACCGACTCGATCTCATCCTCCTCCATACCATTACCCTTTATGGCACAGGTATATGAGGTCACATGCTCGTGCGGGTCCGTTGTGCCGTCATAATTCTGTATATCGGGCATTTTGAACCTCTTCGGGATCAGTTTCGGGGCCGCACTCGGTGGAAAGGGCCTTTGAATGTACCTTTTCGAATTCGGCCCCTTCAGTAAAGGTGGAGCCCTCGGTATCTGGTCCACCCGAGAATTGTATGTCTCGACCCTCTTTTCGGTTGAATCTACCCGTTTCGCCAAAGTTTCGAGCATCTTTAGAACCTCGATAGAGGAGCCGGCTCCTGAGCCGTCGCTCTCGACCATTCGTGCCTCGTTTCTTCCGTTGTCGGCAGTACCCTTTGCCTTTTCCGGCCCTGCTTCACCCTTTCCGTTCTGCAGCCGGACAATTGCTATTTCTTGCTCGGCGATTGCCACTCTTTGTTCCTGCAACATTTCAAAAATTAAACGTAAGTTAACACCGTCGTTTGGCGCGTCCGATTCTCTCCGGCCCCGATCTCGGGACAATGTAACAGAATTGTGTGTATTTAGAGGATCAGTGGCCGGTAGGGCGGCATTCTCTTGATCCACAGTATTTTGCCGGTTGAGTCCCTCCCTTGAATCGACGGGGTTCGGGTCAGCGGGGTTCGGCAATGCCCGTAGTCCGCTTCCTTCATTTTCCGCCACAATCTCGGTGTTATTGACATGACCGGATTGTTCGATGTCAGCCATTTAGTCCGTTTTCGCAGAGACGGGCAGGGACGTTTTTGATTTTGATGAATATAATAGAAATCAAGGCCAAAGACCACTATTATCCTAGCCCCACGGTGGGCGCCAAACTGTTTACCCCGGATTCGGATAATCAATTGAATTTGTAAGTAGGTATAGGATATGCGCTTTGGGCCTTGATGTATGGTAGATAGAGAAAATGTGTGTATGAAAGCTCTTTAATGAAACGGCTACTGATGACAATTTGTTATGATAACAATGGGGAACACTTGATATAAGAAACACAATAATAATAGAAACAAACGGCCTTGGCTGAATCAAATATTGAGAGAGAGATTAGATATGTGAATTCTTCTATTATAAGTGTTCTTGGAAAGTAAAAGGAACCAACCCTTACAAAGGAGGGGGAGGTGCCCTATTTATAGTGTAACTTCTATGAGTTCATACAATATGAACTAATAAAATAATAACAATAAGGACAACTCTGCACGGATTTGGTGGGATTAGACTGACGGCGCCGTCTGACACACGCATGGTGGGTAGTTGACCATGACAGGACGCTACTGACGCGGAGCTCGCGTGCAACGGCCATACGGACCAACGGCTACCCGGACCGATAGCTACACGGACCAACGACCGTGAATTCTCGGGTGACCGGTCTTGGCCGTTCCAACGACGTCGAAGGCAGATCGGTCGGTGCCCTCGCATAGCCCTGACCTAAGCATTACCCCGGTCAAGGGCGAACAGTATCCGGCACAGTCTGCTTCCTTCCTCCGGTTCCTCGTTCCACCGGTTTGCCTCATATCCGGTTTTTACCGTATACAAATGTATATTTTAATTATTGTTTTCCACACTAAGTTAATATTTGTTCATAGTCTGTTCTATGCTTCTGTCATTTTTTCGTTTAATTGACACCCTAATTTTGACGCTTTAGAATAATCAGAAAGAAGAAATAGTAATGTTTTGGAAGGAGTTTACGTTACAATTTCTGCCACAGCTATCTCTACAAAGTGAGCTTTGCAGAAAGTGTTGTCATGTATGAAACAATTGTCCTTTTAATCTTCTCTCTTCAAAGAGAGAATTTGTACTAGTTTTTTTTTTCTTTTTAATGTACTAGTTTTTTTTTCTCTTTAAATGGAAAAAGAAAAAAAAAGGAAGATGACTTTTGGTGCGATATGAACTCCTTAAAGTTGAAAACTTGCAATATAATCACTACACTGCAAACTAAATCTTTGTGTTGTTAGGAGTATTTGTTTAGTTTTTATTGATCATTCTGATCAATTCATAGTTTTTGTTTGTTAATCCTTTTTTTTAGGATTACTAAATAAGTATAATAACCGCATAACCATCCGACAAAGAATAAGTTACTTGCAAGTAATGTATATATGCTGCATGTGAGTTAACATGTTGAGAGTTATGATTAAGAATTGCTTGCATGCAGCATATATACATCTAAGATTAAATACATTAACTTTTTTTTTTCTTAATCCTTTCTTCCATGCAGCATGTATACATTTAAGATCTGTAGAACCCTTGCTATTTCTCTTTCTTGGATTTTGGATATCTTATACGGGGCAACTTTCGATAGTTTTTTATGTATTCAAATTCTTAACCAAGAAAGAGCGGTGAAGTTAGAAGACTATGACATAATGGCGTTAGAGATTGCTACTGCGAAGAACAATATGAAATATGAGAAATTTGTCTGCCTTCTAGATTGGGTAAGGGATCTCAATTCCCCACATTAATTCAATCTAGAGGTAGCAAAATCAAACCATGTCTTCGGAGTTTAAATGGGTTGGGTTATGACATGTAGCATGTATGTTGATTTGACCTAAAAGGTTGAACATAAAATAACCCGTCAAACTATTGGGTCAAAACGGGTCAGCCTAGTTTAATCCAACATCAAAATTAAAGGGAAACTTACATATAAAACAACTATCTTTTATAAGCTCCTAACAATATATAGTTATAAGTTTACAATTTACAAATCGTAGCTACCTTCAATGTGTTTTCGGCTGTATTTTCGTATTTTTAAATACAGCAAAATACATGTATCATAAAACACAAAGCAGAGTAAATCTTTTAAATACACGAAGGAGTTTCGACTGTATTTTTGTGTTTTTAAATGCAGCGAAATACATATATCATAAAAATAGAGTGGAGTAAATCCTTTAGATACACAAAGAAGTTGTGTATTTCATTGTATTTATATAGTAATAATTCTTTTATTTTGGTTGTATTTAAATGTATTCGAGTTCAGATCAATAAAGTCACCGCCTGACGTCGTATCAGTTGAATGTATTTGAATTTATTTACGCTAAAAAATGATGAAAATGAAGAATACAAAATACACTATATTTAAAAAGAAAAAATACAATAACACCTGTCGGATCTCCGATGAAATTCAAAATAATACTGTATTTACACTAAAAAACATGAAGAATACATTTAAATCCTTTTAAAAATACATTGTATTTACTCAAACGAAATTAAGATACACTGTATTCATATAGATCTCCAACAACTCTGACGAAATACAAAATACACTATATTTGCACTAATTTTTTTTTATCGTATCTCCGGTGAAATACAACATACACTGTATTTACACTAAAGAAAATGGAGATGAAAAGCGGTGGTAGAGGAAGATGCGGCGGAGGTGTGATGAAGATGACGCCCCCTGACGGTGGAAGCGAAGAAGGATTAGATCTGAGAAATGGTGAACAGATCTGGCCATTTCCGGTGGAGAGCCTTTTCAGTCCGGCGGCGAAGACGGTGGCTGAGGATTCTCGCTGCCATTTTCGGTTTGAGAAATGAGATGAAGTTTTTCAAAACGGTTTCAAGCCCACTAACAAGGCCAGGAGATGACATGATTTCATCCTTTGTAGATTTACTTGTACTTATTTTATAAGAACTGTTATGCATTTTTCTGTCGAGATATGGTCTTTCGAATTCATCATAAGAGTTTTGATGCCATCGATAATGCCAGCTGACAGGATGTGGTGTATATTAGTTGGGAACAGGTGGTGTATATTCGCATCAAATAGTGCTGAAGAAAGACTATTGGCCCATCACTGCTCTTTACTCTGCTATTATTGTCACGCCATCTAAGACCTAACAGATCTGGGGGTGAGGAGAGGGAACGGAGAGAGAGAAAAAGAGGGGTGAGGGAGAAGATGTCAGTGTCAAGTTTTTTTGATGACAATTTTATTTGTGCAGCTATAACAATTGAATCACACAAGGAATAAAAGAGCCCACAAGGCAGCCCAAACGAGATGGGCTTACACAAGTGAAATATTCCCAGCCCACAAGGCAGCCCAAATGAGATGGGCTTGCACAAGTTTAACTCGGTGAAATCTTCCCAGCCCTACAAATGGATACTGCGAATGTTGTGGTAGCTGACAAGATACTCTCCAGCAGTACAAAATTAGTTCAAGGAAGGAAAGGACATCTGCGCCATTAAAGAAGGAATATTCCACGAAGTGTAACAATCTTGTCGACTGTTAATGCGGCCTCATCGCACAAGGAAAGAAGCAACAGCTCCAGCCTTATTCTTGGAAATAGGATCACTAATTCCTTTTTCCAAGGATCAAATATCTTGGGTTGATTACTCTGCGTGAAGAGCCTAAACAGCCATAAAAGGGTTGCTTCACAAAAACAACCGAATATGCTTAGTCTCATTCCCTTAGTGCTCTGCTTTACTTTTCATAAACATTGTTTGTCTGAGTGATTTATAGTGTAAGAAAAAAGAAAGGAGAGTTATAATATAGCGTGTGAGGCTTTGTATCAAAAAGACTAAGAGTGATTTGAGTGTAGACGTAGGAACTCCATTCAAACCTCCATTGTACCAAACCTTTAACAAAGAGCTGTAGAGAGCACCCTTGCAACCCAAGGGGACTGGACTAGGATTCACATTGAATCTGAACCAGTATAAAATACTTTGTGTCATTTATTTTCTGCACCTTACTTTAGCATTCACTGAGTAAATAGTCGACTACTGGTTTAACCTAGTCGACTAACAAATCGAATTTTTTTACAATTCACCCCCTTCTTGCACTTTCAATTGGTATCAGAGCAAGGTCTCACTTTCAATTGCTTAACCGTACGTGAGAAAATATCAAATGACTGGATATCAGATTCCTGGAGAAATATTGCAAGATGGGCACTCCACAACAAGACCACCATACTTTAATGGTGAACACTATTGCCATTGGAAGGAAAGGTTTAAAATCTTTGTGCAGTCAACTGATTATCAAGCCTGGATTGTGATTAAGAAAGGACCTAAACCTATTCCAAGAGCCTGCACTGAAAACAAGGAAGACACAGATACTTCGACAATTGATCTAGAGTCACATGACATCACCAAAGAACAACAAGAGACACTGCAAATAAATGCTAGGGCAATAGCTTTGCTCTACTGTGCAGTAAGTGGAGAAGAGTATGCAAAAATCTCAAATTGTGACACTGCCAAAGAAATGTGGGACAAACTTGAGGTCACTTATGAAGGAACATCAAAAGTAAGAGAAACAAAAATTGATGCTCTAAGACACGATTATGAAGCCTTTATGATGAAGGACGATGAGAACATCGAATCAATGTTCACAAGATTCAGCAAGATCATTGGAGAACTCAAATCCCTTGGAGTAACTTATACCAACTCTCAACAAGTTAGAAAGCTTGTTAGAAGTCCGCCAAAGACTTGGGAAACCAAAGCAATTGTCCTTGAAGATGGAAATCTGGATAAGTTCACTTATGATGAATTAAGAGGAAATCTGATAGCATTTGAAAAGAATCACATTCAAAGATACCAGAAGGATGAAAAGAAGAAAGTAGTCACTTTCAAGGCTCAAGTTGAAGAATCTGATGATGACTTTAAAGAAGAAGAAGTGGATATGATTTCTAGGCATGTGATAGAAGCCATGAGAAGATCAAGAAATGATAGAAAAGGAAGTTCAAACTTTAGAAAAGGTAAGACTTCCACTGGACAGCAAAAGAATGATGGGAAGTGTTATGAATGTGGAAAATATGGCCATATTGCATCTGAATGTCTTGAGACAAGAAAGAAACCAACTAGAAGTTATCAAAAACAAAGGGCCTTCAGCAGTTGGAGTGAAGATGAAATTTCAGATGAAGAATCTGAAGAGATTGAAAATGTGTGTTTCAGGGCTCTCGAAGGAGGCAGTAAGGTAAGTTCCCATCCCTGCTCTAAATGTGAAGAAACTCAAGAATTATTAGATCAAACTCTTATAGAACTGAATAATGTCTTTGATGAATATAGGAAACTGATGAGAGAAAAAAAGGAATGGGAATCAAAATTAGAAATTTGCGAAAAAGAAAAAAATTCAATTCAAAATGAAGTTTACAATGTACAATCTAAAATAGATATTTTACTGAAACCTTCCAACCATAACTATGCCAAGTCAAACCAGTCAACTTACACAAATAAGTCCACTGGGAAAAAGGTCTTACCAATGACTAATAATTTGGAAGGGAAGAAAACTGTTTTTTTAAAGACTGATGAATCAACTAGAACCTCTAAGTCGACTGAAAAGAAGTCTGGAATACATAAATCAACTGATCCCTGTAAAGTGGAAGGAAAACCTTTTCAAACATGTTTTTGTTGTGGAAAACTCGGCCATAACTATCATAACTGTAGATTTCATTTTTCAACTGCACCTGGTTGGGTATGGAAACCCAAGAAAAGTAAGTGTTTTGAAACTAACCATCAAGGACCCAAGAACCCTTGGGTACCTAAATAAGAGTAAAAATTCTGTTTTGCAGGAGCACCACAAGAAAAGAAAAAAGGGAAAATGGTATCTAGATAGTGCGTGTTCAAGACATATGACAGGCGACAAAAGTCTATTCAAAGCAGTCGCTGACTTTGATGGAGGATTAGTAACTTTTGGAGACAACTCAACTGGAATGGTAATTGGTATTGGTACTATTACTTTTGATAATTCTTGTGACATTTCAAATGTTTGATTGGTAAAGGGACTTAAGTACAACCTTTAAGTGTAAGTCAGCTGTGTGACTCTAGTCTTGAGATAAGATTTAGTAAATCAGGTTGTGTCATAGAAGACTCCTCTGGGATAAAGATTCTTCCTGGAAGCAGAAACAAAAATGTGTATACTTTGGATTCTGTCAAAAATTCTAAAGGTCATATATGCCTGACATCAATGGGAGAAGATCCGTGGATGTGGCACAAGAAGCTTGGGCATGCCAGTATGCGCTTAATTGAAAAACTAGCAAGACATGATCTTGTAATAGGATTGCCAAAACTCAACTACACTAAAGATCATTTATGCGATTCGTGTCAAAAAGGTAAACCAACTAGAAACTCCTTTAGTTCAAAAGATATTGTGTCTACATCCAAGCCTTTGCAACTACTTCATATGGATCTAGTTGGTCCTACTAGAACTGCTAGCATTGGAGGAAAAAAATATGCATTTGTTATAATAGATGACTTCTCTCGCTTTACCTGGGTAATATTTCTTGCTCATAAAGATGATACTATAAAGAATTTTAAGTTTTTTTGTGAGAAAATTCAGCGTGAGAAAGGATATTACATCACTTCCATTAGAAGTGATCATGGAGGAGAATTCGAAAATAAAGCTTTTGAAGAATTATGCAATGACCAAGGGTACACACACAATTTCTCCTCACCTTGATCTCCACAACAAAATGGTGTGGTTGAACGAAAGAATAGAACCCTTCAAGATATGGTAAGAACAATGATCATAGAAAAAAAACTTACCACATCACTTTTGGGCCGAAGCGGTAAGTACAACTTGTCATATTTTGAACAGATGTTTGATCAGACTAATTCTCAAGAAAACTCCTTATGAGCTATGGACTGGTAAGAAACCAAATATTAGCTACTTTCATCCTTTTGGATGTAAGTTCTTTGTTCACAATAATGGGAAGGAAAATCTTGGTAAGTTTGATCCTCGAAGTGATGAAGGTATATTTCTTGGTTATTCTCCTACTAGTAGATCCAATAGAATTTTTAACAAACGTATTTTATCTATTGAAGAGTCTATTCATGTTGTATTTGATGATACTAATCACATGGCCGAGAAAAGAAAAATTGCAGATGAAGAAGACAGTCAAACACCTACTACAGTGGTTACAAGTGTTGACACCCAATTTTGTCCCTCCTTTATTTAATTTTATTCACTCGGGCGTCTAAATTTACTGACGAGCTAAATACTTTATTTTCACTATTATTATTTTCGCTACTTTTATTTTTCAACATTACGAGCATTACTTTATCACAAATTATAAATGTTCGTCATCGTTTCATTTTCGGGTTTGGACTCGTTAAATTAATTACAAGACAACACTTTGTAAAATCCTTATTTTTCTACACATTAATTATTAATTGTCTCCACATAGTATATATTGTACTAATTATTAAATTATAAGCCCAAAAATAACTAAATAGAGGAGGAAGGATCAATAATTTTCAGCTAAATTAATGGCCCAAAATACAAATACAAAATTATTCCCCTACCCAAATAATCAGCCCACGTTTTAATACCCAGCCCACCTTTTAAGTCCATTACTCAGCAGCCCATTACTCTAAACTACCTGGACCAGCCCATACCCGCTTCTACCCGACCCGGTTTACTCAAACAAATGAACCACTAGGGTTCATTCTTCAGCAGCCACCTTTTTCGCCCCTCACTCTCTCATTCCCTTCTCCCTTTCTCTTCCGCTTCTTCCTCCTCTCTCCTCACGTTCTCCCCATACCTGCTCCCTGCCACTTCCACCACGCCTCTGCTCCCCACTTCCTCTTGTTCCCCACGCCGTTCGCCTCTCTCCCACGCTCCTCTCTCCACTTTAACACAAATAAAACCCTATAAATGGGTCAAAGTTGAATGGGGGGAGGGAGAGAAAAAAGAAAAGGGGGTTTGAGAGGGGGGGATTGGGTCTGAGAACAGAGGGGATTGTTGAGGAGCAAAATAACCGAGTAAAACAGAGATTCTGTTCTTGATTTTGTTAAAAAATGAGAAAATACTTTTTGTTGAAAATACAAGATTTGTGACGGAAGTTAAGTTTCTTGACGATACGATTAACTTTCGTCGTTGCTCAGCAAGAATTTTAACTACGACGGAAGTACTTTAATTATTGACTCGAGTTGCGAATCTGTTAATACGAGAGTAGATTCGAGACCCCGACGACCTCAGTTCATTGCACACAAAAGAGGTAAACTTCGATACCTTATCACTCATAATCTTTAATTTCTGTTTTGGTTAAGATTTTTAGTTTATTCTGCTGTATGTTTAGCGGTTATGTAGTTTCGTTGTCGTCGCGTTATTTGTTTGATGTTTGGGAGCTGTTAGGATAGGATATTAATCATTAATCGAATTTGAAAGATGTCTATGGTTGCTTAAGAATGAATTTCCAGGACTTAGGACATATTTAAAACCGCATATACATAGGATATGCAGTGGATTATCAAGATAAGAAGAAGACATACGTTCGATATACATCTGATATACACACCATAGTGTGTATATCTTAGGTATATTATGTATATGATTAAACAGGCCAGCACTGTCTCTCTTTTACTCTGTTTGTTTAAGTAATATACCCCTGTCATGAATGAAATCTGCTTGGTTTTGTTTAGTAGTTAAACAGTGTCTGTACGTTTATGTCTTAATTTGGTCTAGTTAATTCAAGTTTCCAGCTCCTGATTGACTTGTTGTCTGATTAGGTCGGATCTTCAATCATGTTTAGTTAATATATACAATCGGTTTACATTTCAATTCACTGGTCGTATTTAGCTTTAATTAACCGTGTTCGTTTAGTGTGAATGTTCGGTCTAACTGTCTTTATGTATATGAACCTTGCTTAAGTTTTGAACTTCTAAATACATGTATGCGAGTGGTAAATAAGTCCATTCCCTCTGTTGAATATCGCTCTGTGTATAGCTCAGATACCTCTATATTTTCATGCCTATTAGCTAGTGGAAAGTTCTGGCCATTTTTTACTTTATGAGTATAGTATCCACTGATTGGAATGAAAACTTGAATGTGTATGTTTGTTGAGCAGGATTTCTGTCTAAGCATATAGTCGTTCTCTCTACTTGACATATCCTACCTTTTGTACGTCCCAGTTAGCATATGAATAGTTTCTCTTTTGATTGCTTTGAGCCATCTCTGCATTAATTTAAATCAAAATGGGAGTCATTAACAACCCAAGGTTGCTAATGAATTAGGCAAATCTGTAAGAAATTTGTTTTGATGATAAAGTGTACAATCAACCTGTTCACTGCATATATAGCTACATTTGTTGAGGTTTGGAATGGCATGTCATTTGATTTTTAATTGACTAATTTGACATTCGGTGTGCCATATGCTTCCCTTAAAATATGAAACTAATACCATCTGCCTGCTGCCATTTCATCAGAATATGCCACGAAGGTTTTAAAAGGATCTTAAGTCAGTTTAATATCTGGAAATGTTCGTCCACATCATATTAAATTTAATAAAGTCATGTGATGTTGCCGGGATAGCAGATATACCAACTGCACTCTATATGACTATTTCTTTGATAAATTTGAGCCCATTTGTGCGCTTGTGGACATCACACGAGTCATTTATATTGGAGATTGAATTTGCCCTGTTCTTTTGTTTCTTTAATTGCTGGAACGTGATTGTAGGCCTGAATTTATCTTCTTCTAACTGTTTTGTTGATGTTGGGCCTTACTGCCCATTTTAATTAAGTTCTATATGTCATCAGTTCCGGCAGTGAGCTTTGTTTTGGGCTACCATTATTTATGTAATGATTTCCTTGTTCTCTCTTGTTCGGCTGCTGCCCTTTCTTTGTTCTTGTGTCTGAAGTATAGGTATTATAAATCCTCATTGTACTAATCCTTTTTTTTTCTTTTGTTTTTATGCATGACCATCGCATACGAGTTCGAGGACTCGTCACCTCCCGCATTCGGTGTTGGGGTAAAAGCCCAACGAACTCCTCCTCTCGAGTCAGCCTTCTGTCCGCAGCAAACAAATTCTGGGCCGAGGCCCATATGGCAGAAACGGCGTTGCAGTCGTATTAAAATCTGGGCCAAAGCCCAGTAGCGGAAACAGTCCGCAACAGTTGGGCCTAAAATGGGCTAGATCCGACATTCTTTTTCTCTATCTTATTTCGTTGTGTATTCCTAATTTGCCTTGCACGACTGACTCTTTACTTTGTCTTATTTCCTTAATTTAGATGAACCTTAGTGGGGATTAATGGGGTTTAGTTTTAGTAATGGGTAGTCAAACTCATAATTAATTCTATAAATTTCATTCTCTTCTATTTACGTTAAAATTATTTACAGTACCCATAGTATTTATCTTCATTAGAATAGTTGAGCATGACTATACGTTTTGAGCTAAAGGGAATCGTGACTCATTCTTGCTGTCTTAGGAATTTAAAACGTCATTGATATGCAAATATGAACTATCTTATAAACAATTTTTCAAAGTTATCCGATTATACATATTTTTAGCCAAACCTAGTTAGTAAAAAAGGAAAAGAAACTCATGTCCTTTGTATCATATTTACAAAAAATAAAGCTAGATTTTGCTTGCATTATCATGTTAACACAATTTCATCCCAAGTTTCAAATTCGCTGCACTCACTGCCTATGCGAAAATCCTTACATTTTCAAATTCGCTCTCAATAATACTTAAAGTCTTTTTTTTTTCTTTATACAAATTATTATATTTTACCAGTCTTATTTTTAATAATATTATTACATTCTCTTTTAAAACTTTACCAATACTTACAAAACTATTTTCTTTTCTATAACATTACATTTACACTTAGCCTAATTAAATTTTAGTCCGGTCGGATTAACCATTATTAATGGAACTTAGAGGATGCCTAATACCTTCCCTCTAGGTTAGTTGAACCCGTACCTAGAATCCTTTGGTTTCGTAGACTTTAAAATAGAGTGGACTTTAGATAAATAACTTTAATAAATTTTAGGTGTCCTAATTCACCGTAAATAATTAGGTGGCGACTCTTAACTTTAAATAATCCCGGAATTACCCGGAATGTTATAAACTATTTTGACTTAGGTTAAAATAGGGTATAACAACAAGACCCACTGAAGAAAAGGCATCTTGTAAGTCGACTTCTGATACACCTCAGTCGACTGATATTACTATTGGAACAATTCCAAATGAATGGAGAAGCGAACCTGACTATCCAAAGAAATTTGCTATTGGAGACATCAATGAAGGGAGGAAAACTAGAGCATCTAGTAAAAATAATGTAAATTTGGCTCTTATTTCTCAATATGAACCAAAGAAAGTTGGTGATGCCTTAAAAGATGAATATTGGGTAAAGGCTATGGAAGAGGAACTTGATCAATTTGAAAAGAACAAGGTGTGGAATCTAGTTCCCAAACCTGAAAATGCTTCAATCATTGGCACAAAATGGGTATACAGGAACAAGCTAAATGAGGCCGGAGAAGTAGTCAGAAACAAAGCCCGACTTGTTGCTCAAGGATACTCACAACAGGAGGGAGTTGACTATGATGAAACTTTTACTCCTGTTGCCAGGTTGGAATCCATTAGAATTTTGCTTGCATATGCCTCTTTTAAAAAATTCAAACTTTTTCAAATGGATGTCAAAAGTGCTTTTCTAAATGGGTTCATTGAAGAAGAAGTGTACATCAAACAACCGCTAGGTTTTGAAAATTTATAATTTCCCTATCACGTTTTTAAATTAAGTAAAGCTTTATATGGTCTTAAACAAGCCCCTAGGGTATGGTATGATCACTTAAGCTCATTCTTGGTAAGTCACGGTTTTTTCCGAGGAAAGATTGATACAACTCTTTTTATTAAACGATCCTCCTTAGGGAATCTCATTATACAGATATATGTTGATGATATTATTTTTGGAAGCTCTAACCCTTCTATGTGCAAGGAATTCTCTAATCTTATGCAAAGCGAGTTCGAAATGAGTATGATGGGAGAATTAAAATTCTTCTTGGGACTACAAATTCATCAAACTGACTGTGGAATATTTATATGTCAAGCAAAGTATGCTAAAGAACTCGTTCAAAAATTTGGAATGTCTGACTCAAAAGCTATGGGAACTACAATGAGTCCTACTTGTACTCTTGATAAGGATGAGACAGGAAAACCTGTTGATGAAACTAAGTATCGCGATATGATTGGATCGTTGCTTTACCTAACTGTTAGTCGACTAGATATTATGTTTAGTGTGTGCAGGTGTACTAGATTCCAAGCTGCTCCAAAGGAATCTCATCTTACTGCTGTTAAGCGTATTATTAGATACCTTCATGGAACAACTAACTATGGTTTATGGTATCCTAACACCAACGATTTTACACTTGAAGGTTTTTCAGATGCAGACTTTGCAGGTGATAAAGATGATAGAAAAAGTACCAGTGGTACTTGCCAGCTTCTAGGAAAATCTCTTATTTCCTGGAATAGCAAAAAACAGGGATCAGTCTCTCTCTCTACCACTGAGGCTGAATACATTGTTGTTGGTCAATGTTGCACACAGTTAATTTGGATGTCTTATCAACTAAGTGATTATGACTTGTTTTTTAAACCTATAACAATTTTCTGTGATAATTCGAGTGCTATCTGTCTGTCCAAAAATCCTGTGCATCATTCTAGGGCCAAGCATATAGATATTAAGCATCATTTTATCAGAAATCATGTTGCTCAGGGAGATTTTGAAATAGTTTTTGTTAACATTGAAAACCAACTTGCTGATATTTTTACTAAACCTCTTCTTGAAGAACGTTTCTGCATGCTAAAAAGATCCTTGGGGATTATTGACAAATCTGTCTAATTTTTTGGTAATCCGTGCCATAATTTTCGGCTACTCAAAATCCTTGCCATAAATTGTATTTCCATCCCCATTATGACTGTCCCATCTTCCCCTATTGTACTTTTTTACATTCTCCATAAAATCTTTTCCACTTTCTTACATATCCCCATAAAATCTTTTCCTTTTTCCCTTCTCTTCTCTTCTTCATCTTCATCATTCACTGCCAAACCCTCCTATCTGCGTCTCATCTCTTCAATGGTGAAAACTCAGAAAACCCACCTTCTCTCCACCCGCCAAAGTTCCAGGCTAAAGGAAATTGGTAAGAGCCTCTCTCCTGCTCCTCATGACTCGAACTCCAGCGACTCCTCTTCCTCTGACGCCTCCGACTCCGTTCCAATTTGCAATCTTGGCAAGCGCGCTTTCGGTGATGCTGCATGTTCAACCTCCTCAAAGAAACTCAAAACCATTACTGAAAAACCCCTTGATCTTCGCAAAAATTTTTGGGATGACCACCATCAAGAACTCTTCTCGTCTCTTGAAGACAAAACCATTGTATCTGGTAGGATTGTTGATCTTGACCATATGCTTTCTCTGTGTTGTAAGATAAAACATTTATTTGTCTATCAAGGTTGGGAAATTTTATTCACAACCCCTCCTCATGTGTATGAAATCCCTGTTCGTATGTTTTATGCAAATCTCCGGTCCTCTAAGGCTAATGAACTCGAAACCATGGTCCTTGGTACCCACATTGTATTAAATTTCTCTGTCCTTGACTCTATTCTTGGTTGCAGCTGTTCTGGGTTTTCCCAAATTCCAAAAAATTCCTAGCCTGAATCTCTTGAGGTCTCCTTTGATGAGGTTAAGAAAACCCTTTCAAATTCCATCTCTGTCCCTGCTCAAATTGGTCCGTCTAACATCTCTTTTAAGGCCCGTGTGTTGGCTCATATGGTTGCAACTACTATTGTCCCTCGTGCTGGGTCCTACTCGACTATCTCCCAACGTGATGCTATCTTTGCTTTTTGCCTTCTCTTTAAGAAGAAAATCAATTTGTCCTCCATAGTCATCAACTACATGATTGAGTGTGCGTCAAATCCCTCTAGCCTCCCATATGGTATGCTCATCTCTCGCATGCTTGAAGTCCACAAAATTGACTTAGTCGACTATCCCATTACTCTCGTTAAGTAGTGTTACAACTCTATGGCGTTTGGTAGTATGGGGTATGTCTTGAGCAATGAATCTTGGGTGCTAAAAGAGGTCTATGATACATCTCAACCTGGTCCCTCCACCAAATTGAAAAAATTAGACCTTTCTGTCGTCTCTGCTGAATGTTATGCAGACCTTCTCTCCAAACTTTCCTATATGGATGAAAATATTGAGTCCATCAAAGACTTAATGGCATCCATTTTGTTTCAAGTGGAGAAAATTCGTGATACGTCAAAGGAAACGGGTACTGATGTCTCTAAGCTGCGGGTTAAACTGGATGCTGTGATAAAGGAAGCTGTCAAATTGTCCGCCAAGCTTCAAGCCAGTGTTGGTGCCATGCCTGAACGTCTCACTACTCCGTTGACTGAAATGAAGGATGCTATTGTGAATACCTTGGCTTATTTCCTTCATCGTTCCGACGCCAGGAGTAGTTCTTTTAAATCTGGTTATTTTTGGTCTGGTTAAACAATGTTTTTATGGACCCTAAGGTCGTTTGTTTTTGTGTTTGCACTTTGGTTTACTCTTTTTGTGCTGATTGGTTCAGCATCTTACTAATGTTTATGTGATGCCAATATATCAATCATCTATGTCTGTATCTATAGCATTGTTTATGTGTCTGTTTTTTGAGTGATGCCAAAGGGGGAGAAATAGACAGTCAACTGTTCAGGGGGAGCTTGCAAGGACAAGTCAACTGATCAGGCTAATCAGGGGGAGCCTCCACCTATTCAGGGGGAGCATCCGCCACAGGGAAGTTGACTACATCTCATTTAAAATTGTCATCCTCAAAAAGGGGAAGATTGTTAGTGTCAAGTTTTTCTGATGACAATTTTATTTGTGCACCTATAACAATTGAATCACACAAGGAATAAAAGAGCCCACAAGGCAGCCCAAACGAGATGGGCTTACACAAGTGAAATCTTCCCAGCCCACAAGGCAGCCCAAACGAGATGGGCTTACACAAGTTTAACTCGGTGAAATCTTTCCAGCCCTACAAATGGATACTGCGAATATTGTGGTAGCTGACAAGATCAGTTCAAGGAAGGAAATCTTAATCCTTTTTTCAGGATTACTAAATAAGTATAATAACAGCATAACCATCCGACAAAGAATAAGTTACTTGCAGTAATGTATATATGTTGCATGTGAGTTAACATGTTGAGAGTTATGATTAAGAATTACTTGCATGCAGCATATATACATCTAAGATCTGTAGAACCCTTGCTATTTCTCTTTCTTGGATTTTGGATATCTTATATGGGGCAACTTTCGATAGTTTTTATGTATTCAAATTCTTAACCAAGAAAGAGTGGTGAAGTTAGAAGACTATGACATAATGGCGTTAGAGATTGCTGCTGCGAAGAACAATATGAAATATGAGAAATTTGTCTGCCTTCTAGATTGGGTAAGGGATCACAATTCCCCATATTAATTCAATCTAGAGGTAGCAAAATCAAATCATATCTTCGGAGTTTAAATGGGTTGGGTTATGACATGTAGCATGTATGTTGATTTGACCCAAAAGGTTGAACATAAAATAACCCGTCAAACTATTGGATCAAAACGGGTCAGACTAGTTTAATCCAACGGGGTCAAAATGCAAAGCAAAATACATATCTCTTGCATTTCGTTCAAGTCCATTCTGGTGTTTGTATTCAGGCCCTTGATCTACAAAGGCAAGGAAAATTGATGGAACTAGTAGATGAAACACTAGGTTCAGATTGAAAAATATCAGATATATATTTGTGTGCAACTATATTAAATATGAGGTGAATTGTATTGTACATCCATTTCCAACTATATACATTTATGATTTAAGGTAAGTCAGATGAAGAAGACCTTGCCCCCGTGTTTAGCACGGAGTAGTAACTTGTAATAATACTGACAGTCATCAGACTCAACTAGTTGTAATAACACACTGACATTCATTCATTTACGCTCAACTAATGAGTACTTTTTTCTACAACAAATTAATATCTCGACCATCCAACGTAAGATTAAACGAGGTCCCATTTATGTTATGTTCAATCTATCTTCATGTCAATTCCAAGTTCTCCCTCCGTTCACTTTTACTTGTCAATTATGAATTCTGCACACCTCTTGAGAAATATAATAAATAAAATATGTATTTTACCATTATACTCATATTAATTGTTATATAGTCTTAATTGACTTGAAAAATAATTTGGAATGAGTAATTAGTCCTAAGGGTAAAACAAAAAAATATAGACAAGTAAAAGTGAAAGTTTATCTTTGATGTAGTGGACAAGTAAAAATGGATCGAGAAAGCAATAAATTATTCCAATTTGCGCACATGTATTTATGCCCCACTAGTTACAAATTCCACTCGACTTTTCAATGCTAAGATACTGTAATATATTCATTGATCTTTAGTAGGACCAGGCTATAAGGAGAGTGTCTCCTCCATCATTCTTACTTGGGAGTATTTGTTACTATGTGAATTATATGACTAGTTCGAAAATATATGTCTACTCCACCCATCTCAAATTATTTGTTACCCACCTCTTAAGAAAATTTAATCAGGAAGGGTGTTTGACCTACTTTACTTTTATTTATGTCTAAATTATAATATCTTTTTATTAAATGTTTACTCTATTTATATGTCATCTACAGTAGTGATAAAATTCTCCTAAGGGTAAAATGGAGAAAAAATAATTAATAATATCTTGAACTTCTAAAACGACAAATAATTTGAGACAACTATTTTTAGTAATCACGACAAATAATTTGAGACGGAGGGAGTAACATTTATAGCCATTTTATGTTTCAAATTTGATAAAGCGCAAAGGATAGTTACGTCGTCATCTCCTTGATGACATTTGACTCAACCGATAACGTGATTAAGTCCGCTTTTAATTGCCTTCGACAGTATTTCTATCCCGTTTTTGTTCACAGATCATTAACTTTCTAACAGTAAAAAGAGTTGACTCATGAATAAATATTAAATTGAATTTTTATTAAAATTCAGAAGTATATTTAGTCCGACCGAGAGTAATTATGAATTTATCATATTATCAAGTTAGTTGTCTGCTCATATGTTCTAAGGCCTCATTTGTCTGCACTTAATGGAGGTCTGAATCTGAACGGTTCAGACTTTAGATCATTAAGTGTATTTGTTTACATTAAGATCTAAGCACTTATTTAGTCTGAATAAGTCTTAATCATTAAGATCTTGAACAAACTCTTAATATCATTAAGAGGTATTTTGTATGGATAATTTTTACTATTGGCTCCATCCCCTCACTCCCACCACCCACCCCTACTTACCCCCCACCACCACCCCACCTACCCATCCTACCACCACCCACCCCAACCCTTTACTACCCACCACCCACACCCCAACCCTACCCCTCACTCACCACCAACACCACCCCAACCTCCACCCCACTCCACAAACCCACCCATCACCCCACCACATTCACCACCCACCTAACTTGCCCCTAACCACCCCCTCACCACCACCCACCCTTCCCCCAGACCCACCCCACCACCACCACCACACCCTCCCACCTACCAACCCCTACTCCCCCCCCCCCCCTAAAAAAAATCCCACCCACCATCACTACAAACATCCCCATCATTACTAACAAACATAAATGTTTCATATTTTTATCAAATAATATTCTTATTTTATTTTATTTGTATTTATTTTATAATTTTCAGTTCCAATTTTATTTGAATTGTATATTTATTGTGTTTAAATAAATACATTATGCACATTCAGATGTTGAGAAAACAAACAGTTTAAATCATTCAGTATTCAGATCTAGAGACAACATCTTAATCATTCAGATGTGCATTCAGATTCAGACGTCTTAATTGTCACACCCTAATTCCGCTAGGGTGTGATGGGCACCCGGCCCCACATCCGAAGCAGAGCGAACCCACAGACCTTTAGGACACACATAATCTTAATAGACTTTTTTAGATCAAATAAAGATAAAATACATAATAAACTCTCAAAATATTCTTGTTCGATACTTTCCAAATCAAACAGAATCTATGATCATACAGAATTTAACACATAATACATAATGACATATCGGCTAATGAAGCCGCATACACAACTGACATACTATACCCACGACTCTGTCTGCAAAGTCTCTAACATCAATCCAGAAGAAGCATACATACAAACTCTGACTCGGCAGCACTCCAGGAGCAAATGGAGCTTGCCAACTCTGCTGGAACATCCTCTATAATAACTTCACATCAACTGGGTGTACCTGCGCGGCATGAAACGCAGCCCCCGAAGAAAGGGGGTCAGTACGGAATATGTACTGAGTATGTAAAGCATGGAATACAGAAAATAGAAACATAACCGGAACAACGGTACAAGAAAGTAAGTACATTAGTCAGAATACCAAGGTGCTTATTTACCAAATGTAAATCATGTTTACCGATGTCTCATGTCAGCTAAAGTACCGAAAATGAGCAAATCATCCAGAGTACCAAAATACTTACTTTCCAAACACAGATCATACGTGCTGACATCATATATCACCCTACACATATACATATAACCGATCCGTATATAACATAGCAGTGCCGAGGAACGTACGGCCCGATCCATATATACATATAACATATACTGCCGAGGAACGTTCGGCCCGATCCATAATATAATATATACTGCCGAGGAACGTTCGGCCCGATCCATAATATAATATATACTGCCGAGGAACGTTCGGCCCGATCCATAATATAATATATACTGCCGAGGAACGTTCGGCCCGATCCATACATATAATATACTGCCGAGGAACGTTCGGCCCGATCCATATATATAATATACTGCCGAGGAACGATCGGCCCGATCCATACATATAATATACTGCTGCGGAACGTGCAGCTCGATCCATAATATAATATACTGCTGCGGAACGTGCAGCCCGATCCATACATATAATATACTTATTCATAACATACATATTAGGACCAAACTTAACATAGTACGAATAATAACATAACGGTCGGGACTTGGCAAACGACATAATAGGGGTACGCACGAGCAGAGTAGTGCGAAACCATATACATCATAAAATATTTACAAGGATTCGATAAAATAATCCAAACGGTAAATCATTTAGAGAAGGAACCAAACGATAGTCATAGTACGTACTTTTCGGATGTTATGACAAATTATGTCAAGCAAAGCTTCTGAGATCGTTTATACATATCAAGATAGATCATAGGGCTCAAGGGAATAGTTAAAACAATTGTCCTTTAGTAGACGGAACAAAAACTAAAGATTTCCTTTAAATTTTGCTTGAAAACAAATCAATAGCACAATAGGAGAGGATTTGTAAATAGTGGGCCCACCTCGGGTCAACTGAGGTGGCACACACAAATTACGTACATAAAGCTTTATGGAGCCACTTATGAAAGTTTTAGTGTAATCCGGTTCCATTTGGGGCAAATTATAGATGTTTAGGCAATTGTCTCAACAAGACACGAAGTACTTAATTCAATTCTATTGAATGAAAAAAGGTCAAATTCAAACTCGGATTTCTAGAAATAGAGTTGTCCCCGAGGCTCGTATCCAAACTTATTATGTCTAAGACATGCCAAAAGAAGGAAAGGTAAAGCCTTACATACCTTACTTGCTCCTTACGCCAATCCAAACTCAAGTTCCACGCTTCACAAAATCTACAATTTGTCATAATTACCAAATATCAATTATAAGCCTTCAGGAATTAAATCTTAAACCCATACTTGTCTACAGAAATTTGGGCAGCATCTCCCCTATAAATTCAACATCCCCGAGAATTAACTCGGCCAAAATAACAACAACAACACCCACAACAATACCAACAACATCAACAATCACTACAAAACACATTCTAACATAAATATTCTTCCTTTCTACATAGTGCAACAACTTCTATTCCAACTTCACACTTTCAAACTAATATCAACATTTTCGTATTCATTTACTAATTCAAGACCATTCAAATACAATTCGAAAGCATTTCACATTATTCTATAAAATATACAAAAGTTCCACCAAAACCATAATTCGCCCAAGACCTTCAATCTTCGACATAAACATTCACAACACATTTTCATCTTCCAATTTCATGATTTACATTAACTTTCACATACTAATCACACTACCTCCCATCAATGCAAAAGACTACATACAAGTCGCATTAGCTTTTATAACAACTTTCCAAAATAAGATTACAACTTCATTAGAATCATCATATTCTCGTTTGCATCATAGAATGCATATCAACAACAACTAAATCATTGCATAGAACTTAGTTCATATGTCACACCACACATATATACATTCGGCCACCTTCCAACATTTCCAACTTCAACCAAAACCATTAAACTTTCATTTCCAATATAGAGTTCACAACAACCACAACTAAAATACTACATAAAAACATCTTTGCCTACACAACAACACATGCACACGGCCACATTATATATATATATATATATATATATATATATATATATATATATATATATATATATATATATATATATATATTCATCATGCAAACTTCCATATTTCCATGAATTCTACCCCTTTCTACATTCCACAACGTAAACAAAACCTTCATAACATATAAAAAGGAATTAAATCTTACCTTTTCTCCCTAGCTTCTTCACTTGACCAAGGTGCTAAATCGACAAAACAAGCGACTTATCTTCTGAAATAACTACACCACGTTGTAGAGGACCCTTGAATTAGTGGAAATACCCAAAGAAAATAATTTTTAGAACAAGATTTCAAGGACCTAATTTTTGGGGGTCTTGGCCGAATGGCCTTTCTTTTCTTGCTCTTCTTCTTTTGTTCTCTCCTTCACTAATTTCTCTTTAATGTTCTAATAATTATGTGGCCTTTTATGTATTTATTCATCACATGGATGAATTACATGGGCTTAGGTCCTTTGTTTTGGGCCATGGCCGGCCACCCCAATGGTTGGGCCTTTTTGTTTCTTCTTTTTTTTTCAAGCCCAATTATTTTGTGACTAATTCTTGTAATTCATGAAACCATTTTCCAAAATTCCAATTTTGCCCCTAACCTTCCTCGATATTTCCGCATCCATAACTCTTATAAACAACTTGTGTGCTAATCAAGATTTAAAAATATAAGCTCTCTCTCAACCTCCCGCAATTGTCTTGAATTATCCGAATGCACAAAATGCGGGATATAACATTAATCTTAATGAAAACAAATGAGGCCTAAATCTTCATGCCACATCCTGAAACAAATTTCTGTCTTAACCAGAATTAGATGATACAGGATTAGAGGGGGTTGCTCAGATGTTAAGCACCCTCCACCTCCATAACATGTTATGAGTTTGAGTCACCAAGAAAGCTAAAAGGGGGAGCTCTCGGAGATATCGAAGTAAAAGAAGAAAATGATACAGTAAATTTATTTATCCTGACAAAAAGTTACTATATAGGAATCATGACATATTTTAGATGGTTAACTTAACTACTTAATAAACACTTGCCACGTGTAAAAGTTTTTCCAAAATTTGATCGAATTGAAAGTGTCTGATAGAAATAATTTATTATGTGTTCAGGTGCTTAATTAGAACAAGCCTAAATGAAATTTGTTGACAAATTTAGGAGATGTCGATGCACTAAGCCTTACTTTTATAGGGCAATTCGCAGAATTGCCCTTCTTTTGGGGTGGTCTTTAAATTTTGTCCCTCATATTTGAAATCTTTAAATTTTGCCCTTCGGCTAAAAGCCATGGGTTCCTGGTTCGAACCCACACACAGTCAAAATTTTTTAAAAAAATCGCAAGGCAGAGTTTAAATTTCGCTATGCCCCCACCGGCATACACTTGTGAAGGAATTACCAAAGTTATGCTGGACCCGACATACTTATGTCTTATGGGCAGACTTGGCATAAGTATGTCGGGTCCGGCATAACTTTCATAATTACTTCACAAGTTTATGCCGGGTCCGGCATAAAAGTTTGCCCATTAAAAGTATGCCCCCACCGGCATAAACTTGTGAAGGAATTACTAAAGTTATGCCGGAGGGGGCATAACTTTTCCTCAAGGCATAGTTTAGTTATGCCTTATGGGGCAAAACTTTTCCTTAAGGAACTATGCCTTATGGGGCAGACTTTTAATTAAGGCATAACCAAAAGTATGCCTCATAAGGCAGAACTTTTCCTTAAGGCAAACTTTTAGTTATGCCTTAAGGAAAAGTTTCGGGGCATACTTTTAGTTATATTTTATAGGGCACACTTTTAATTAAAGCATAACTAAAAGTATGCCCCATAAGGCGGAACTTTTCCTTAAGGCATAATTAAAAGTTTGCCTTGAAAAGTAAAATATATATATATATATGTCTCAAGGCAAAGTCTGCCCCCTCCGGCATAACTTTAGTTTTTCCTTAAGAATTGTATGCCGGATCCGGCATACACTCCCCCCATCCCTGCCTTGCGAAATTATTTTTTTATTTTATGCCTGAGCGGGGGTTCGAACCCAGAACCTCAGGTATCCAAACGAAGGGAAAAACTTAAAGAACACAAATATGAGGGGCAAAATTTAAAGACCACCCCAAAAGAAGGGCAATCCGTGCAAAAAAATGACTTTTATATATCCAATATATAGATTGTTGAAGTTTGGGAAATTTGCATGATTGCCTTTATTCGGAGGTAGTCTTTAATTTTTTCCCTTCACCTAAAATACACCGAGATTCTGGGTTCGAACCCCGACTTCATTAAAAAAAATAAAAAAATCGCAAGGTAAAATTTCGTAGCAAAATTAGGCCTATTCGGACAAAAGTTAAGCCTTAAGGTCTACTTTTGTAGAATTCCAGCAAAGTAAAAAAAAGTCGCAAGGCAGACTTTTGCAATTTGCCTAAAGCCAGAATTTTCGCGAAGCATTGTCTTGCGAAATTGGTTTTTTTTTTTTTTACTGAGTGGAGGTTCGAACCCAAAACTTCGAGATATTTTCGGTCACTTTTTTAAGCGAAAGGAAAAAATTAAAGACAAGCAATTTGAGGGACAAAAATTAAAGACCAACGCCTTTGACGGCCAAACCGTGCAAACAAATGTTGGAAGTTTCAACCTGACTCTCTCATTCAATGTCATTCTAACACTTTGTGGGCAATTCGCAGGATTGCCCTTCCTTTGGGATGGTCTTTAGTTTTTGCCCCTCAAAATGTTGGTCTTTAATTTTTGCCCTTCGCGTTGCAATCCTGAGCTTCACATAGAAATCATGAGATTCTGAGTTCGAACTCCCGCTCAGGCATAAATTAACAAAAAAAATCGCAAAACAAGGCTTGGGTCGCGTGTATGCCGGACCCGGCATAACTATAAGTTCCGTCTTATAAGGCAAAGTTTATGCCTTAAGGAAAAGTTCCGCCTTAGGGGCATACTTTTAGTTATGCCTTAACTAAAAGTCTACCCCATAAGACATAACTAAAAGTATGCCCCATAAGGCGGAAATTTTCCTTAAAGCATAACTAAAAGTTTGTCTTATAAGGTAAAGTCTATGTCTTAAGGAAAAGTTATGCCTTATGAGGTATACTTTTAGTTATGCCTTAACTAAAAGACTGCCCCATAAGGCATAACTAAACTATGTCCTAAGGAAAAGTTCTGCCTTATGGGCAAACTTTTAGTTAAGCCTTAACTAAAAGTTTGCCCATAAGACATATGTATGCCGGGGCCGGCGTAACTTCGGTTATTCCATAACAAGTGTATGCTGGGTCCGGCATACACGCGACCCAAGCTTGCCTTGCGATTTTTTTTTTAATTTATGCCTAAGCGGAAGTTCGAACGCAGAACCTCAGATATAAGGATATTTTTCAAGGGAAGGGCAAAATTTAAAGACCACAAATATGAGGGACAATATTTAAAGACCACCCCAAAAGAAGGGAAATCTGCGCGGTTTTTTTGACACTTTGTCCACAAATTAAAGGCTGGCCTCTAATGAATTCCAATTTCTCACTCATATGCAGGCCCCAATTATAGGCATATATGTACAATTATATTTGAATCAGATTGATTTAATGTTGAAATTGAGACTGATCAAGCAGTAGTAGATCCTTGTACAGAAAATGACGTATCAGACGGCATGGCTCAACTGCACATTCAATTAGCCTATCAATAATTTTTTTCGTGGGTATGCTAAAATGACTTAGAATAATGTAAATAACCTATTCTAATTGGTAGAAGTGCATATATAGTGTAAAAATTTTGCGATATATAGTGTACTTTTTTTTGGTTAGGCTTAATACATTGACCCTTAAACTTGCAAGTAAATTTCATTTAGATATTCAAATTATCATTTATTTTAGTTAAGCAGATGAACACGTGATAAAATGTTTCTTATTAGACACATTCGGCTCAAATTTTACACAAACTTTTACGCGTGTTCTCAAGTGTTTATTAGTTAGTTAGATTAAACCGCATAAAAATATGTTATCTCTTTTAATTATACACATGAGTCTCAATCGGAACAGGTCTAAGGTTTTACAACTAATTGAGGATAATGTGTATAAGTAAAGGAGGTGATATAATTTAAGTGGTTAACTTATTTACGTAACGGACACTTGAGAATAAACACAAAAAAAGTTCCAAAACTTGAACCAAAAATGTCTAATAGGAACACTTTATCAAGTGTTTAGATGCCCAATTATTGAAACAAGCCGTAATTCGAGCGTCTAAATGAATTTTTCTGTCAAGTTTAGGGGATTGCCAATGTAACATTTTTTTGCGCGGATTGTCCTTCTTTTGGGGTGGTCTTCAATTTTTGCCCCTCAAATTGCTGGTATTTAATTTTTTCCATTCGCTTAAAAAGGTGGCCGAAAATACCCCGAAGTTCTGGATTTGAACCCCCGCACAGTAAAAATAATAATAATAATTTTGCAAGGCAAGGCTTTTGTAAAAGGTCTGGCTTATGCGGCAGATTTTGCCTTAACGCATAACTAAAAGTCTCCGGTAGACTTTTAGATATACCTTAAGGTAAAGTCTGTCGGAGCATAACTAAAAGTTTGCCTTACAAGGCAAAGTCTGCCGTCTCCGGCATAGGTTCTATGTAACTTCGCCCGAATAGGCATAGGTTCCGAAATTATTACTCCCTCTGTTTCAATTTATATGAACTCATTTGACTGGACACGACATTTAAGAAAGAGGCAAGACTTTTGAAACTTGTGGTTCAAAATAAGCCTTGAAAATTTGTGTGGTTGTAAATCATTCTTAAAGTGAATTTGTTTCCAAATTAGGAAAGAGTTCATTCATTTTAACACGGACTAAAAAGGAAATAAGTTCAAACAAATTGAAACAGAGGGAGTATTATTTTTGACTTTACTGGGTTTCGAACCCAGAACCTCGTGGTATTTTCGGCCATCTTTTTAAGAGAAGGACAAAAATTAAATACCAGTCCGTATGAAGGGCAATCTTGCAAGTTGCTCTCAATGTAATAAGCCTTTTTTATATATAATATTTTGGTTATATAATTTACAACTTTTTATTTATATTTTTCTCTAGTCTCGGCTTTTTTGGAGCTCTTTCAAACAATTTTTATTTTTTATTAAAAGACTTTACATATTGCAAACATATAACCAGAGATTGGATTACCATCCGTAAGGTCTGTAGAGGAATTTTATTTTAGGGGTAAAATTGGAAAAAGATTCACAAATAGCCACATTGTCATTTGGAAATAAGCTACAGTTCTAAAACTAAGAAACTATAACTACTTTTTCAAATAAAAATGATATTCCTACAAAAATATCCCAACTTGAAAAAGGATAAATTATTCGCTTTTTTCTTTTTGGAGCTCAAATTTTGTAACTTAAAACTTTAGGATAGGGTACTAATCTAGTACTTTTAGACTTCTACAGTGAAACACCAGCACTAATATGCGTTTTTTTTTTTTTTTTTTGTGCAAAAATATCGTGGATTTCATGACTACTTTAATTGGGATATGCTCTATGGGGAATTTATCATACTCTTGTATCACTGTTCCACTTTCATGGCGTTGCAATTGTGACTGATTCAATGACACCATTCAAGTACTCCCTCCGTTCCTATTTAGGTGTCTTTTTTCTTTTTGATTTAATTTGTCCTAAAAAGAATATCTCTTTCTATATTTTGTAACTTAACAATTTAAAAATTACATGACAAGATTATAATCTCAAGATTTAAAAGATATTTTAGTACATTAATTATAAGGGGAAAAGGGTCAAAAATGCCCCTCTACTTTGGGAAAAGGATTAAAAATATCATTCGTTATAAATTTGGGTCAAAAATATCCCTCCCATCATTAAAGTTTTTAAATACCCCCATCTTAACGGAAAATGCCCAAATCCCCCAAAATAACCTAATTTCATTTTTAAACCCGCTCCTTTTAAACCCGACCCAATTACATAAAAAACTCATTGCGGCCAACTTGTTTCCGAGTCCTACATCTGGAGCCACTAGGCACGGGAGCGGGTAAGACATATGCGTTTTTTATTTAGTTGCATCGGGTTTAAATGGAGCGGATTTAAAAATGAAATCGGATTATGTTGGAAATTTCCGTTAAGACTGTGATATATTTGAAAACTTTAATGACGGGAGGGGTATTTTTAACCCAAATTTATGATGGAATATAATTTTAGCCCTTTTCCCAAGCAGAGGGTTTGACCCTTTCCCCTTAATTTAGGAACACATAGGAGTACTACTCTTGAAGCAAAACCAAGTTGACGATGCATTTGTCATTCATTCAGTCTTTCTTGTCAGATATTAATGTCCAGCTAGTCGTTGTCGACATGTACCAGAGCTTTAGTTTTCCTAGTTTTTCCAACAATATATAACATTCTCCTCTATGAAAAATCAGCTATATATAATTTTCAGTAAGCTAAGTCTTCATCATGTATACTTTTTTGCATGTTATAGCTTTAGAGAAGATGTCATCGTCACCTTTCAGTATTTATCCTTTTCTGCTGATCACTTTCAGCGTAGCACTAATTTGCTAAACCATTCAAACACAAAACGGTTCCTTTCTTCCCAAAGAAGAAAGTAATGTCTTTCTCTCATTAATTCTCAGCATATAAATTAAAGTTGGAATATTTGTGGAAAAACTGCATGCTTTTGAGTTTTTTTTTTTTTTTTTTTTTTAAATAACTGTATACAACTTTTATGATTTTGCAGAGAATGTTCTGAAAGAAATTGCAAAACAGTTGGGAAAAAAGGACTGGGGTTTTGATCTGAATCCTTGAGATGGCAACCATTGTTTTAAAAGGCAGTGTCAGGACTCGCCCCGGGGCTCGCCTCGGGGGGTTTTGATCTGAATCCTTGTGATGGCAACCATTGTTTTAAAAGGCAGTGTCAGGCCCCGGGGCAGGGCAGTGGCCAAACGCCCCGTGGCTAACGTGCGGGGCTTAATTCCTATGAGGCTTACGCCCTAAGCGCCCAACCGTACGCCCTAAACACGCCTAACGCCCAACGCCCAGGGCTCGCCTAACAGTTCTTACACAAATTATATTTTAAATTCCTTAATTAAAATCATTCACCCTCATAACTGTTTAACAAAATAATGATACTTAATAGTTTTTCATCTATAGAAATAGAAGATTGGGTGTAACTCATATAACAAGTCGTAGTATTGGATATTTACTATTTAAGAACGTCGTGAGGGTGAATATCACTTAATTTAAAAAAAAAAAAAACATTTGCGGAATTGTACATTTTCACTTGTCATTGGTCATAAGTCCTATGTATCAGAATTATCATATAATTTATTTTTTTGTTCATGAAGAAGTTATGTTTTAATTGTAATATTGATAAATTTTATTGATTATTTTCCTATAGGGAGATAAAATGAATAGTATGATAGTAATAGTGTTTTAAGAAACTATATTTTTTTCCGTGTTTGAAAGTTAAAATGTTAGAATTGTTTTGCATTTCATAATAGCTTTTATTTCATTGTATTGTTTATACTTGTAAAATTATGTTATATATAATTACAAGTTATAAGCGGTGTATAATGGATTGCTTTGATCATTTTTTTGTGAGGGTCAAGCGCGCGCGCGCGCTCACACACACACACACACAGAGATATATATATATATATATATATATATATATATATATATATATATATATATATATATATATATATATATATATATATATATATATATATATATATATATATATATATATATATATATATATATAGTTCATTTATTTACAATTTTTTTTTATGTAATTTTACCTATTTAAAAATATTTATTGTAATTATATTATTTTAAGAAATACTAAAAATTAAATACCCATGGGGCTTACGCCCCGTGCCTCGAGGCTTACGCCTCGTCGAGGCGTACGTAAAACACCCCGCCTTACGCCCCCGCCTTTTAAAACACTGATGGCAACACAAATTGGAACATACCAGAGAGTAGAAATTCAAAGTATTACAACAATGTAACCTGCAATTGCTCTACCCCTGAGGCTTCTTCCTTTAGCTAGTTTTATTTGCTCCCAGTTTCTTCTTCATTATGGGTATTTTTGGTACTCATTTTTCAGGAAAATATTTTCTTAAAGTGATTAAGTACTAGTATTATTTTTCACCAAAAGGAGATTCCAAGCTCTTATTCCAAATCAATTGCTTTTACCAACACTTCTATGTGATTGTCAACTAACCTTTAATACTAAGAATATCATCAAAACATATTACTCTAATATCCTATCTTTGACCGTGTACGATTCAATTACTGCAATAAAAACGAAGTCCTTGTTGTTGAAAATTGTAAAGTTAATGTTCAAAGGTCTAGGTTCATATGTTTGGTGTTATACATATTATTATTAGGATGTCTAGGTGCATATGATGTTAGAGTACATAAAATAGTTGATGATGTAGGTTAGTGGGCCAGGTCGGTTTGGGCTTTTATTTACCATTGTTGTTGTTAGTTTAGCCAGATTGGCAATTAAAAGAGCATTGGGCTTGGGTCACTATAAAAGAAAGAGGCCCAACTCATTTTAAACTAACTTGTACATTGTAGATATTTTCTGGAATGAAATGAACAAGTGCTATCTTTCTCTCTCTCTCTCTCTATACACAGACTTTCATTTCTTCATCAATTCTTCATCAAATTTGCGTGTTAACACGATATCAGAGCCTAGATCTCGATAGATCTGGTGTTTAGCTTTCGTTCGATCTTACCCTTGTTCATTTCTTTTCAATTTTTCTCAAATATCGAAGTTTAGGGTTACGGTGTTCAGTGTTAGTCATATTTTTGTGATTTCTTGAAGATTCGAGTGATTCAAATTGATTCGAAGCTTCGACTTGACATTGTTGCTGATTGATAGGGTTTGTTCGCGATCGATTCGTTCAGTTTGCTCTCAAAATTAGGGTTTTGCTTCTGCTTCGAGTTTCACGTGATCGATTGGTTCAAACTTGCTCTCAAATTAGGGTTTTGCTTCGGTTTCTAGTTTCACCGGCAATTTCGTTCCCTTTTTTCCTTTTCTCGACAAAATTTGATACTAGTTACTTGTGTTGTTTGATTGTTGTTGTTACTCGTGTTACGTGTGGTTGTGTTCAACAATATTGCTGGGTTTTCTGATTATTTGTGATGACGAGCGGTACCGAGTCTCTTGCTACTAGCGGGGTTTCCTCTGTCCCTTCATCCTCGTCTGATTCTACTCCTGCTTCCCGTACTGCATTTCACCCCGATGATTATACTCACCCTTGCCATCCCCTGTATGTTCATCCCTCTGATGTGTTGGGTTCCTCCTTGGTTCCTGTTCCATTTGATAGAACTAGTAATGGTAGTTGGCGCAGAACCATTCTTGTGGCCTTATCAGTGTGTAATAAATTGGATTTCATAAAAAATATCTCTGACAGACCCTCTGAGACTTCACCTTTGGCCAGGCAGTGGCAAAGATGCAACGACCTAGTAGTGTCTTGGTTGACCAATTCCCTTACCAAGGAAATAGCTCGTAGTGTTGAACACTCAGAACTGGCCAAGGATATTTAGGGTGAACTAGAGGAAAGATATGGTCAAGCAGATGGGGCTAGAATCTTTGAACTTAAGAAGGATTTAGCTCATATTTCCCAGGGTTCATTAGACATATCCTCTTATTTCAATAGAATTAAACAGTTATGGGATGAAATTAGGTCCATTTCCTCTAACCACCTATCTTACTGCACTTGTAGGGGTAGTAAGAAGGGTGAGGATGAACAAAAGGTGTGCCAATTTTTGAGGGGTCTCAATGACACCTATGTTCAAGTTAGAAGAAATACACTAATGATGAAGCCCTTTCCAATTGTGAGTATTGTATACAACATACTTTTGGCTGATGAAAAACAAAGGCACATCTCTAGCACCTCTCAATTTTCATCAAGATCCACAACTAAAAAACTGCCAAAATTCGACGGACAAAAAACCAACGGACTGCGTCGCTTTGAAAAACCGACGGAAATGTTTTGTGTATTTCTATTTTTTTAAAAAAATTTTAATTAAAAAACCGACGGACAACATCGGTTTTTTCCGCAGAATTTTGAAATTATATTTCCGCCAATTTTTTTTTACAAAAACGACGTCCCACGTCGGTTTTATTAAAAAAAATTAAAATTAATTAATTAAAAATTGACAAAAAATGTCGGTTTTATTTTTAAAAATATATTAAATAATTTATAATTCATTTTATTTTTTAAAATATTAATAATCGAATTTTTTTAAAGAAACCGACGGACTACGTCGGTTTTTAATTTTTTTTTTTTAGTCAAAGGCCGGTCAACATTTTAAAAAAACCGATGGACCGCGTCAGTTTTTCCGACTTTTTTTTTTTTAACAATATGATAGAAATGGGTTTGGCATGTCATTTGCCATCTTCCCAAAAAAAATACCCACTTCTCTCTAAAATAAAAACCCTAACCCGCCGCCCACCCCCCTCCGCCCACGCCCCACCTGCTGCTAGCCACCGCCTACCCATCGCCACCTGCGCAGCCCAACCCACCTACCCCAACCCTGTTTTTAACTTGTAATTTGAGGTAGTTTCTTTTTAAATTAGGGCTTTTAAAATTCTTTCAATCTTAGTTTTATTTGTAGATTTTAGGCCTAATGTTAGTCTATTTAGCTTTGTTAAACATCATTTGTAATGTTATTAATGTTGAATTTGTGAAAAAAAATGTAAACTTTATTTGACTAGTTTACTTCTTTTTTTTTTTGCTTGAGATTGTGCTATATTTTAGGTTCATTGTCAATGTATTTGTGTTAGCTTAGTTATCATTGTTTGTAATATTATTGACGCTGAATTTGTGCAAAAATGTATATTTTATTTGACTAGTTTTTTTCTTTTTGTTGGGATTGTGCTATTTGTTAGAATCCATAAGTTAGTAGAATTTTTATTGAGCATTCAAAATTAGAATTGGTTGAGATTGTACTTTTCAAAGTTAGAATTGTTAAGTTATAGTATTTCTATAACCTCAAAACTAAAGTGTAAACTTTATTTGACTAGATTTACTTTTCAATTTTTAGAATTGGTTGGAATTGTGCTTTTCAAAGTTATATTAAAGTTAGAATCCATAAGTTATTAAAGTTAGAATTGTTATTGAGAATTCAAAGTTAGAATTGGTTGGGATTGTGCTTTTCAAGGTTAGAACGTTAAGTTATAATATTTCTATAACCTCAAAACTAAAATGTAGACTTTATTTGACTAGATTTACTTTTCAATTTTTAGAATTGGTTGGGATTGTGCTTTTCAAAGTTATATTGAAGTTAGAATCCATAAGTTATTAAAGTTAGAATCCATAAGTTATTAAAGTTAGAATTGTTATTGAGAATTGAAAGTTAGAATTGGTTGGTATTGTGCTTTCTTAAATTATTGATGTTGAATTTGCAAAAAAATGTAAACTTTATTTGAAAGGGCAGCCCGGTGCACTAAGCTCCCGCTATGCGCGGGGTCCGGGGAAGGGCCGGACCACAAGGGTCTATTGTACGCAGCCTTTTCATATATATATATATATATATATATATATATATATATATATATATTTGCTTGAGATTGTGCTATTTTTTATGTTAATGTCAATGTATTTGTGTTAGCTTAGTTAGAATTGATTGGAACTGTGCTTTTCCAATTTATATTAAAGTTAGAATTCATAAGTTATTAAAGTTAGAATTGTTATTGAAAATTCAAAGTTAGAATTGGTTGTGATTGTGCTTTTCAAAGTTAGAATTGTTAAGTTATAATATTTCTATAACCTCTAAACTAAAACCTAGACTTTATTTGACTAGATTTACTTTTTAATTTTTAGAAATAAAGTTAAAATCCATAAGTTATTAAAGTTAGAATTGTTATTGAGAATTCAAAGTTAGAATTGGCTGGGATTGTGCTTTTAAAAATTATTGATGTTGAATTTGTGAAAATAATAGTGATCGTGTGGGTGTACATGATGAATTTGTTGACAAGTTTATCACACATCCAATGTCACTTCACCCTTTTCAAAATGAAGGGGTAATTAGGTGTGCTTGTTCTCGTTGCCGGTGTAAGAAGTATTTGAAACCGGAAGCGGTTAGGGTTCATTTATATAGTCGTGGGACTTATGTTTTAGTTTGGATTTCATAATGGACTTATGTTTTATGCTTTATGGACTTATGTTAAAACTATGTAGAACTAGTTAATGGTACTTTTGGTTGGACATTCAAATATTTTTTAACTTTGAAGGTCTACTTAGATCGTATTTGTTGTGTTTAGATAGTGTTTGATTGTTACTTAGAGTGATTTTATGTGTTGTAGCTATTTTAAAATTGATTTAGAGCATTTTAGTGCAGGTTTTGGTGCTGGTTTTTGTATTAGTTTTGTGCAGGTGTGGCTACAAAAAATGCAGCAATTGCATGCAGGAAATTTTTCAAAAAACCGACGCAGTCCGTCGATTTTCTGGAAATTAATTATGTAAAATTTCCAGAAAACCGACGGACTGCGTCGGTTTTTAATTTAAAAAAAAAAATAGAAAACCGACGCAGTCCGTCGGTTTTTTATAAAATTTATATTATTTCTTTTTAAATTAAAAAAACCGACGCACTGCGTCTGTTTTTTTATTTTTTTTTTATTATTGAATACAAAATCGACGGACTGCGTAAGCGACGTAGTCCAACACAAAAAACCGACGCAGTCAGTCGGTTTTCAGAAAGCAACGCTATGAAAATCGATGGACCGTTATGGGTCGATTTCTCGTCCGTTTCAGTGAAAAAACCGACGCGGGTAGTTTTTTTTTCCGTCAATTTTTGATAATTTTTTAGTAGTGATCTGTGTCTTTCAATACTGGGGCATCTACTTCACACTCATATCATGGTCCCTCTAAACAAAATTTTCAATCAAAAGTTGCTTTTGAACCCCAGAAATCATCCTTGGTATGCAAGTATTGCAGAAAATCTGGCCATAGCATTGACAAGTGCTATAGGCTTCATGGTTTTCCTCCTAATTTCAAATTCATCAAGAACACTGGTCCAAGGAAAACAAGTGCTCATGTTGAGTTTGATTCCAATTATGCTGGCACTCTCATTTTGACAATTCTGGGGGTACAATTTCTTCTAAGAATCATGGTGAATCTGAACAATCTTATGCCTTTCCTGGCCTTATCAAGGACCAACATTCCCAGCTGATGTCATTGCTACAACAGTCCTACATTAATGCTTCCCCTCCTACCTCAAATCTCTTGACTTCTGCAAACTTTGCTGGTAAGTTGTCAGCTGATAATAATGTCAGGACTTGTTTGCTTACTACGATAGAAAACACTATATGGATCATAGATTCTGGAGCTTCTGATCACATGACCTCTGATTTGTCCTTACTTTTCAACTTACAAACTCTACATATGCCTTATCTAGTGTCTTTTCCCATTGGATACAAAGTTAAAGTCACTAATATTGGTTCCCTAACTTTGTTTCCTGATCTTGTCCTCCACAATGTTCTCTACATTCCCAGTTTTAAGCACAATCTCATCTCTGTCCATAAGTTTGTTGCTAAACTTGGCTATGCTCTTATATTTACCAACACTTTATGTGCAGTACAGGGCCCTTCTCTGAAGCAGCCAGTGGTGTTTGGTAGATCTGACAGTGGACTGTACAAGCTTTCTCATCACCTAACTGCTTTTACTTGTGATTTCCTATTCCTGCTGCTTTCCCTATTGTTTCTTCTGATTGTAATAGTTTTGCTATTGCTGCTATCTCCCCCTCCATTTCCTTTATTCCTAGTGTTCATGCAACTGTCTGTGATGATTTTTCTAATATTATTGTCCCTGCCAATATAAATATGAATAAAGTTGATGTTGTTTGGCACTATAGACTTGGCCATCTGCCTTTTTCCAAAATGAAATCACTTACTAATGTTGGTTCCAAATTATCCTCTAAACAGTCCTTTGACTGTCCTATTTGACCTTTGGCTAAACAATCTAGATTACCATTTCCTGACAATTCTATTAAAAGAACTGCACCTTTTCAGCTTATCCACATTGACACTAGGGGTCCTTACAATACCCCAACCTATGATGGTTCTAGATATTTCCTCACCATTGTTGATGACTACACTAGGGCCACCTGGACCCCACATACTAGGTGCCAAAAGCAATGCTTTTACCATTCTCAAAGCTTTTTTTTAGCATGATTACTACTCAATTTCACACCAAAGTTCAGACTATTAGAAGTGATAATGCCTTATAGTTAGAGTCCGGAACCAAAATAACCCCAAAAAAAAGGGTATGAACCAAAATACCCCAGAAAAAAAACTAGTACAAAAGTACCTTTAACGCATGAAAATCATGTGTTAAAGAACTTAACGCAGACGGAGCCGTTAAGTCCTTTAACGCATGATTTTCATGCGTTAAAGGTGTCCCTTTTTTTGTCAAATTTTTTGATGACCTTTAACGCATGATTTTCATGCGTTAAAGGTTTATCCCTTTTTTTAAAAAAAAATTCTTTCTTTCTTTTCTTTCTTTCTTTCTTTCTTCCTTTCTTTCACACTTTTTTACATACTTTAGACATAGATTAATCATGCTTCGAGACTCCAAAACTTGAATATTTTATATAGAACCCTATTTATTTTTGTGCGATTAATAAGGTAGGCTCAACACATCAAGGATACACAAAACTTCGGATTGTCATTTTAGTAGTTGAAAAGTGCTCGAAATCCATTTTTGTTTGAAGACTTGTTGTCATTAGCTTTAAGTTATTTATGTTTTAGGGTTACACATTATTTTTATATTAATGCGTAACTTTATTTTTAGTGATTATAACTTTATTTTTATAATCAATTAACAAAATATCAATTCATGATCAATTATTTATGTGTAATTTTTTTTTTTTTGCGTTATACCCTTCAACACCCAACTAATTGGAGTCCGCAACTTAAATAACTTCAAAAGTGGGTTTGGGTACCAAAATAATCCATTAACGAATAATGAACAATAAGTTAAATCCTGAATAACGAATAATAAACTAAATCCCGAATAACGAACGATAAACTAAATCCTGAATAACAAACGATAAGCTAAATCCTTAGTTTTAGATTGAACATCATTAACAGAATTTCCGAAAAGGATTAGTTAGTTAACATAATTTTTTGATGAAGGATTAGTTAGTTAATATAAAATTTTGTTCGTTATTACTTTAACTAGATGAGTTAAGTAAATTATAATCGACAATACAATATCATGGATTATTCAAAATAACTAATTAAATCCTCCATAACTTATCCTAGTTAAGTAAGTTCTAATTAGAGAAGGGTCCGATGGCTATGTCGTATATTGTGATGCCTCCGGTGTGGGAATAGGATGCGTATTGATGCAGCATGGGAGAGTCATTGCATATGCCTCGAGACAGTTGCGAAGGCATGAACAGAATTATCCGACTCATGATCTCGAATTGGCCGCGGTTATCCATGCCTTAAAAATATGGAGGCACTACTTGTATGGTGTACGTGTTGACATCTATACGGATCACAAAAGCCTCCAATATATTTTCAAACAGAAGGAGTTGAACCTGCGGCAAAGGCGATAGTTAGAATTACTAAAGGATTACGATGTGAACATTCTATATCATCCAGGGAAGGCGAATGTAGTGGCAGATGCACTTAGCCGCCGATCGATGGGTAGTTTATGTGGAGTTCCTTCGGAAAAGCAGGAAATGGTTCGTGAGTTCCATCAACTAGCAAGTCTCGGCGTACGTGCGACTAATTCAGGAGATGCAAGTATTAGCATCAATGACCCCACAGTTTCATCATTGAATCTAGAAGTGAAGGAACGGCAATATGAGGACTCCCAGCTAAGCCATTATCGAGATCTAGCTCACGAAAAAGAAAAGTCTCCATTCGAAGTTTCCATAGAAGGGGTCCTTAGGTATCGGGGCAGGTTATGTGTACCGGATGTGGCAAACTTACGCCAACGGATTTTAGAGGAAGCACATCATTCCCGGTATTCTATTCATCCAGGTGCAACCAAGATGTACCACAACCTTAAGTTGCTATATTGGTGGAATGGCATGAAGCGAGACATAGCAGGGTTTGTAGCCCAATGTCCAAATTGTCAGCAAGTGAAAGCCGAACATCAAAAGTCAGGAGGTTTATTGCAAGCAATGGAAATTCGTACGTGGAAATGGGAAGAAATTAATATGGATTTTATGGTAGGATTACCCCGTACGCGAGGGAAGTATGATTCTATATGGGCGATCGTGGACAGGCTCACAAAAGCAGCTCATTTTCTCCCCGTCAGGACTACGTATTCAGCGGAAGACTATGCTAAATTGTATCTCAAGGAGATTGTACGACTTCATGGTATTCCTTTGGCCATTATCACGGATAGAGGGGCGCAGTTCACAGCCAAGTTCTGGAAGTCCTTTCAAGAAGGTCTAGGTACTCGAGTTAAGCTCAGCACGGCGTTCCACCCACAGACCGACGGGCAAGCCGAGCGCACTATTCAGACCTTAGAAGATATGCTACGAGCATGTGTGCTGGACTTCGGTGGTAGTTGGGACGAGCATTTTCCTCTTATTGAATTTGCCTATAATAACAGCTATCATTCCAGTATCCAAATGGCCCCGTATGAAGCCTTATATGGAAGAAAATGCAGATCTCCAATTGGATGGTTTGAAACCGGAGAAGTACAATTGATAGGCCCCGACTTGGTCCAACAAGCAGTTGAAAAGGTTAAAGTGATTCGAGACCGACTGTTAACAGCTCAAGGTCGCCAAAAGTCTTATGCGGACAACCGCCGACGGGATTTGGAATTTCAAGCTAATGATTGGGTATTCTTGAAAGTCTCGCCAATGAAGGGAGTAATGAGGTTCGGCAAAAAGGGGAAATTGAGTCCAAGATACATTGGACCGTATCAAATCATCCGCAAGGTGGGTCGAGTAGCCTATGAATTGGACTTGCCTTCAGAGCTCGAATCTGTACACCCAGTATTTCATGTTTCGATGCTCCGCAAGTGTATTGGAGACCCCACAAGAATAGTTCCGATTGATGATGTGCAAGTGACAGAGAAGTTGACATACGAAGAAGTGCCCATTGCTATTGTGGATAGACAAGTACGAAGGCTTCGGAATAAAGGGGTTGCTTCAGTCAAAGTTCTGTGGCGGAACGATAATCGGGAAGAAATGACTTGGGAAGCGGAGGAGAAGATGAAATCTATGTACCCCCATTTGTTCCAATCCCCAGAAGAGATTCAAGATGAGACGTCGACGATATGAGGTATGAATGTTTTAATTTTATGTTTTTGGTCGTGTGTGGCCATAAATGTGTTGATATTGTGATATAGCCCTGTGAGGCGATGATATTATGGGTCGTTGTGGTAAATTGGTAGTGCCAAATTACAAAGGAAACTCTGGCAAAAAAATTTTCTAGAATCCCCGAGTGTCGAACATTCGAGGACGAATGTTCCAAAAGGGGGGAAGAATGTTACACCTCGGAAATTTTTTCGTACTTGTGTGATGAGTAGAACCATGAAGGACTTGAGTGTATGGTGTTTTACTAAGTCGGGAATGGCTAATTTTGCATTTTTGGAAATAATAAAGTTGCAGAAAATTTTTCTGCCAGTGGTCGTATATGGCACTATACGGCCCGTAAAGTGATTTACGGACCGTACAGTGCAATCGTATTCCATCATTCCAAAAATCTCAACTTTCTGCCCAGCGTTGATATGGTTAAATACGACCCAGTTTACGGCCCGTAAACTGGTTTACGGACCGTAAACCAGGTCGTAAAGTGCCATAATCCTCAGCCAAACTTTCTGTTTCTTGGAATGCTTAAATACGTCCACAGTGGACGGGCCGTAAATCAGAATACGGTCCGTAAACTGCAATTTACGACCACTGTTCACCCGACGAGAATTCATTAAAGATCAAATTTTGGGATTATTAAAAGGGGCTTGGACTACAATTCAGTTCATTATTCATCAACACAACTCAAGAAACCTCTAGAACATTCCAAATTATTCCTCCACAAGAATTCAAGAGAATCAAAGGGAATATCAAGATCATCACCACTAAATTCGTGAAAATAAGTGTAAGAACACATCAAAGGATCTTCTAAATCAAGAAATTCTAAAGAAAGGTGGAACTAGGGTTTTGGCTAAGTGAAGAATTTCAACTCAAGGGTTGTTCAACCACTATCCAAGGTAAGTTTCATGATCATTCTATGTTGTTTGAAGTATTGAAAAGCTTAGACACTTGAAATGTAGAAGAACATAGAAATGGACCATTACTGAGTGAATAGTGCCATAAATGAATGATAGTGGGATTGAATTATGAATGTTGAAGTGTTGTGAATACAAATACGTTGTAAATGATTCTTACATCATGAAACAAGCATTAAACGCATGAAAATGCAAGGACGAGTCATAAGGCTAATTATGAGGGAAATTGGAGGAAAATGGTGGATTTTGCTAAATGTACGTAAACGACGATTGTTGATTTCGATATTGTGAGTAATGCAATGAATGTTGGGAGTTAATATAAAACATGGGAAAAATAGTATAAACAAGAGAAGCGCTGTCCGACTTCTCCTAGAATTAGCGACGCGTTCTTGTAGTTAGTATGCTAATGTTGATATGAATTCTTTATGAAGGTAACGACACGATATTGAAGGAGAACGAGTGAGCGATATCTTAGCTAAACGACCAAGGTATGTGAGGCTAGTCCCTTCTTTCTGATGGCATGAATCTTGTAGCACGAAATTCCTATTCTCTTCATGAGTTCCTATAGTCCGAAAGGCTAAGAGTCTAACTCCTTAATGTCTATATAAGATGAGGAATACGATATGATGATGCTAGTATAATGATGATGTTAATTATCGCTTACACTCACCTTATGTACTAGTTCCTTCAAGGTGAGGCAGAGTATCAATAGTTGTTCCATAATGTAATCGGGGGATCACGACCTTACGTCACCCCGATAGAGTAAAGTTGATCTTGAGCCTTATGCATGTATTACAATGAGATAAGTATTTTATGATGAGTATATTATTATTATGAGCATTTTATGATAAGCATGACATGAGCATTTCACACCGTGCCTAGTTGGCCGGGCAGTCACCGCCAAGGCGGGCAGCTATACGGATACACCATGACCCTTTGGCATGGGCAGACACCACTAGTGGGCGGCATGAGATGGTACCCCGGATGCGGGAGGCATGGACGCGGGCTAATATTATTGATTATCACACCGTTCCGATATGGACGGGCAGCTTGCATACGATGCATATATGTTATGAGGATGAGTATGAGTAAGATGGCACGCATGATTTCCTTTATGATTATCAGACAGATCCAGATATTTCATGTTGATGTTATCACTATATTGTTGATGTTTTCTTTCATTGTTTATGCTTCTCATACTCAGTACAACATTCGTACTGACGTCCTTTCTTCGGACGCTGTGTTCATGCCCACAGGTAGACAGAGAGGAGAGCTTGGCCCAAATCCTCAGTAGCAGTCAGCTGGTTGAAAGCACTCCATCGTCCGGATGTGCTTAGGATTATCCTTTTGGTATATATGTATATTTTGGGCACTACGGAGTCTTGTTCCGTCCATGTATATACAGTATGTTAGTAGAGGCTCGTAGATATGCAGTGTGGGTTAGATGGTCTCACAAGACGTTTTCATATGCATGTATATTATTTTGATGGCCGAAAGGCAATTGTATATAAAGTATTTATGTTTGTTAATTATGATTTTCCTACAACTGGTATGTAAATTGATAAAAGAATATTAGATGGGCAAGATAAGTAGTAGAGTGAGCGGTGCTCGGTAACTAGCTCCGGGTACCCGTCGCGGCCCCTAGCTGGGTCGTGACAGGGGGGATACTCAAGTAGAGGGGATTGATATTCATGAAACTCTTTCCCCTGTAGTAAAAATGTCTACTATCAAAACTCTTGTTGTTGTTGCTGTTAAACAGAATTGGTCTCTTTTTCAATTAGATGTAAACAATGCATTCTTGCATGGGGATTTGGATGAAGAAGTTTACATGAAACTTCCCCCTTGATTATCAGTACCTGCTTCTTCTCCTGTTCCTTTAGTTTGCAAGTTACAAAAGTCTCTGTATGGATTGAGACAGGCTTCAAGGCAATGGTATACCAAGCTATCTCAAGCCCTGCATTCCAGAGGTTATTCTCATTCTTTAAATGACTATTCCTTGTTTACTAGAGGTTCTGGGGACTCTTTGGTCATTCTAGCTGTTTATGTTGATGACATTATTTTAACTGGGACTAATTCCTCTGAAATTTCCGTCGTCAAGCTATTTCTTCATGAGCAGTTTAAGATAAAAGATTTGGGGTTGTTGAACTATTTTCTTGGTCTTGAAGTGTTGTATACTCCTTCTGGTGTTCTTCTTCATCAAAAGAAATTTGAGCTTGACCTGCTTAAAGAGTTTCACTGTGACATCTCCTCTCATGTCATATGTCCATTGGAATTACATGAGAAGCTCAAAGCTGCAGTGGGTGATCCTTTACCCAATCCTGAGACCTACAGAAGTCTAATTGGTAAACTGAACTTCCTCACTCATACTAGACCTGATTTGGCTTTTGTTGTCCAACACTTAAATCAGTTCATGCAACTGCCTTGTCTCCCTCACATGAAGGCAGCTCTGCACTTGTTGAGGCATATCAAAGGGACCTCTGACTATGGGTTATTTCTCAATAACTGCTTTGATTTGTCTCTCAAGGTGTTTTGTGACAGTGATTGAGGTGTTTGTCCTGATAGTAAAAAGCCAGTAACTGGTTTTTGTATTCTCCCCGGTGGTAGTCTGATTTGTTGGAAGTCCAAGTAGCAGCCTGTGGTGTCTCTTTCTTCAGCTAAGGCTGAATACAGATCCTTGAGTAAGGTTGTGGCAGAAGTGACTTGGTTGACTAGATTGCTGTATGATTTTGGTTTTCCTGTTTGCAATCCTATTTCGGTTTTCTATGATAATTAAGCTGCAATTCACATTGCCAAGAATTCGGTATTCCATGAGCGTACTAAACATATTGAGTTGGACTGCCATTTTGTTCGAGGCAAGCTTGCTGATGGTTTGGTTTCATTGCATCATACTCCGACTTCCACTCAGTTTGCTGATGTGCTTACCAAGAGTCTACCTGGTGCTGCTCATCATTTTCATATTGGCAAGTTGGGGGTCTTATCACCCTCCAACTTGAAGGGGGGTGTTAGAGTACATAAAATAGTTAATGATGTAGGTTAGTGGGCCAGGTCGGTTTGGGCTTTTATTTATCATTGTTGTTGTTAGTTTAGCCAGATTGGCAATTAAGAGAGCATTGGGCTCGGGTCACTATAAAAGAAAGAGGCCCAACTCATTTTAAACTAACTTGTACATTGTAGATATTTTTTGGAGTGAAATGAAAAATTTCTTTCTCTCTCTATACATAGACTTTCATTTCTTCATCAATTCTTCATCAAATTTGCGTGCTAACATATGATGTTCTCAATGTGTGTAAGTTAGTTTTATAGTATGTGTTTGAAACTATTTAGTAGCAATGAGTCTTGAACTATCATTTAACACCAATGAATAACCCTTTTGCAATCTCTAAATGTAAAAGTGGAATCCTTAAGAATGATATGATTGAGCTTGATGTTTATCTCCCTCTTTCACCCTCTTTGTGCCTTACGATTTTACAAAAGGCCCGCCTTATTCCAATACCTATTTATGAGAATAGAAGATAACCTACAGTCCTTTGAAACCATTCAGAATTTGTCTTGGGCGTGGATTCCACATAGTCAAGACTTCATTACATTATATATGAAACTGATTAAGATTGTCTAAACCAGAAAGGATTATTTCTAATAATTCTGATAGCAGATGCTCCAACTGTTAACCGATTTATCAGAGGACAGGATCTGGCAAGTGTCCTCCCTGCATCTCTGGCAAAGTTACCCTATCTGAAGACAATGTACTGAGAGAATAATCTATTGTTACAAAACCAGTTTAAATTTTACTTATTTTTAAAAATCATTATTGTTGACACCCAATTTTGACCCTCCCTTCTTCCAATTCATTTCCTTGAGCTTCTAAATTATTAATAAATCAAATACTTTATCGTCACTACTATTTTTACTATTATGACTATAAGTAGTATAATTATTTCCTGCATTATTATGTTATTATGGTTATTATTATTTATTACAATGATTATTATTATTAATTATTATATCTGTTATTATGAGTTTGAAAATAATTATTTAGAAGCTCAAAGAAATTGAGAAGAAGAAAGTCAATCCAACCCAATTGAATTTGAGAAGAGCCTAGCAATCCAAAAATTGAGCCCAAATAGCACCCGAAACGTAGCCCAAATCATAGCCCAATCTACCCATAAGTGAAACCCATTCAGCTAATTAACTTGTCCTATATGAGCAATTCAAGACCCTTTGCAATTAGCCCAAACATGAAAGTTGAATCCATCCAAGTTCAGTAGTCCCCTTTGAATTCTTCCACATTTTGTGAAGTGACCCACTTGTCCCGAATTTCAAGCTAATTGAATCCGCATTAAATGCGTATGTCGACCAAATAAGATTTTTAATTTCTTTTTCCATAATTTTAACACGCTATTTTTCATTTTCTCCATCTCTGTCCTCTCTCTCCTAAGGAACCTAAACGACTCTCCACCATTTTTGAGTAACACTGATGACCACCTCAGCGCCTGTCACGCCGACTTCTAGGACACCACATTGACAATGATGGGCTAATTTTACCGTTTGAAATTCAAAATTTCGCCCAAACGTTAACCCTGGAGGCCTTAACCCGTCTCTATAAATACACATGTTTGGAGATGATTTTGGGGGACCTTGGAAGCTTTTTCAGGCGCCCCCTTTTAGTCTAAAGGTTTTGAGCCGCCGCCCACTCCCACCCCCTCGTTATTGCTCTTCTCTCTTATCAAACTTAATTTTCTAGCTTTATTTGTCTCTGTTAAGTTCCAGCCATCACAAAGGCCTTGCATTTGATTCCTTAGATACGTTCTGATATTGTTCAGGAGTAAGGAGTAGATCTAAGACCCCTGCCCCCGTTCGATGCACCCACAAAAGGTCGGCCTCTTTTTTTTTTTTTTTTTTTGTTGCCTTCTTTAGTTGTAGTTGTGGTGTGAATTTGAACTTGTATTATTGATGTCTCTGTCCAATGAAATTATGTGTTCCTTTAATACTAGAAATAATGTTTCATACTTTTCATACCTTGCCCTGTTCTTGTTTGAATGCTACGACAAATTGTGATATATTGCTCTATTTTTGTAAAACAATGTCTACGAATTGTTATCAAATCATGACTGAGATTATTCTACTCTGAAAATCACGTTTGCGAGATCTTAAATTTCTCTTATGTGCACAGAGCATACTACATGTTTGCTGGTAAATAAAACTGTGGTTGTTGGTTTGGCCTTGCTTGTGTTGAAAAAAAAATGATCCCGATGTCATGTTCAGTTCATTATTGTCTGGTTTTGATTTTCAGTAATAATTCCATGCTTAGGAATATTTAGAAACCATATATTTGGCTACTGTTACTGTTTGTATTTATTGTGTATGTAAAAAAAATGCTTGCCTAGTATCTAGATATCTCGCCTATGAGTTTTAACTTAATGAAAACATGAACAAGGAGGATTATTGTTAGAACTAGTATGTGGACCTGTTTTATAAAAAATGATTTGGATTTTTCCGCTTCTTTACATACTAGACTTTAATATGCTGGAAATGATCGATAATGGTTGTTGCTTAAGTAATCCTACCTTCAGGAAATTTCTTTTACATGCTCTTTCATTTTTAATCCAAGTTTAAATGCATTCTCTTAATAGTTTAGTTAGTGCATGAAATGCTGGATATGTTGGCTTGTCTGTTGATGCTAAATCTGGAATGCAATTTTTCCACTGCTATGTATATCTTTATTCTACTATAATGTTAACAAATGTTGCCCCGCTAATCATTATCTCCCCTTCTTTACATGTACACTTCGGAGCGAAATGGAATCTTCATAAAGACTCACTGACTGAGCACTCTCATTTTGAGACTATGCCGCCGCTAGACCTCAATGTGCATCTCCATCTCATTCACTTCTCTTGCTCCCTCAAACACATCTGAACAGAAACAAAGAGGAACCCGGGACTTTCAGTTGCTTCTTAATTCGCTCCTCTTCCTCTCCTGGATATGGTCTGAACGAAGGCAAGAAAAAGAGGGAGGAAGGGGAGAATAACTACTGCATTGTTTAATTTTCTCTTGTGATTAATTGTCTCGGTTTTTCTAAGTTCTGATTGTATATCTTACTTATTTAGAACTACCAGCCTTAGAAGTTAGAATACTTTAACTATTAGAGGGGTAATGGGGATATCAGCTTTATAAATTCTTGAGAAGTAATATTATTTTTGAAACTTAATTGAGCTCACCTCTCGAATGGTTCAACTACAATTTTTGTGACTCTAAAAGCTTCAAAATCAACTATATATTTTTCAAAGGGAAGCTGAAGATATTTATAATGATTTGAATGTGTCTTTAAAGTTTTTCTTGAAAATAGGTTGTTGTTTAAGTGCAAAGATAAATGAGATTTCTTATAACTTTCAGCATTAACGTGATAAAAGAACTGTAGGATTCAGTTCATTTGTAAGATTGAGTCTATTTTTGTTTCACAATTAACTTTGGGGTTTTGAGTCAAACCAGTTTTAAAGCTGCCTGTTAATGCCAAGTTAGAATCAGATTTTTATCTTTCATAATAAGTTTCTTTCTAATTAAGGTGCCAGGAACTTAGCTGGACAAAAGTTTAAAGTTTTCTATTAATTTCTATCGCTTAGCTATCAAATAGTTTTCAAATCAGTCAGCTTAATGCTACTTCTAAGCGTAAGTTCTCCAACTGTTCCTATTTTTTTAAAAAAAAAAATATAAAATTTTGTCAAAAGTCTTTATCAATCTATTATTTTATATACTTTTGCCTATATTATATTAACTTAAGTTTGGTCGGTTAATCGTATTTAACGAATCTTAAAGGATGCCTTATCCTTTCCCTTTAGGAGAACTAAGAACTCTTACCTAGAATCACATTAGTTAAGTAGACCATTAATCGGAGTTAATTTTAAGCATTTATTTAGTTAAAATAGGTATCCTAATTCACCTTTAATAATAATTAGGTGGCGACTCCTTAAGTTAAATAATATATGAATCATCGATATGTTGTACTCTATTTTGACCAGGTTAAAATGGGGTATAACAATTATGATATTACCTTTACTGCATGCAGTGATCTCAACCGCAAATACTTAAGCGGTACAATTTCCCCTGATGGGCATCTACCACATTGGAAGTCATGTGAGGCAATTTATTCATTATGCATTATTAAAATGTATACTTTTGATCCTGGGCTTCTCATGAATTTGAAGTTTTCCTGGGCTATTTCTAATAATCCTTTATCTGGGCTGTCCCAGAGTTCATAGGAAATATGACCTCACTTAAGAGATTGTAAGTTCCCCCTTGCTTCCAATCTTCTCACGTGGATCGAATATATATACATGAATACTTGAAGTTTCCTGAAGTCATTGTAATTTTTTCAGGAGTTTTGAAACTAACCTTTTTAATGGATTGCTTCCGGCAGAAGCTGGTTAATTTAGAGATGCTGTAAGTCTTCCTTACTCTTCTTTTTCCTAACTAATTTAATATGTCAATTTACTGTTTGTATTCTGTAGTGGAAGATGTGGAAGGGAGTTAAAGCTGAAATAAAGCAAGAAATATAATTGGAATGTTTGTTGAGGGAGTAGACTATAACCAGAGGCGAATTTATGCTTAAAATTTGGGTCACGTGAACGCATGGTCACTCGACTAAAATCGATATATTATGTGTATAATTTTGAAAATATATCTAATATCAACTGAAGGAACACATGATCAAACTAGGCTGAATGGAGCACTAGTTAGGGACTGTGTTTATTTCCTCAAGGTCTTGGGATTGAACTCGAACTCTCTGCGCGTTTTTGTTTTTTGCTCTTATTTTCTAAAGTAGCCTTTTAACTTTTATTTTTTATATTATTCTAAATCTTTTTTCTTCTATAATTCTAATTACCCAAAAGTAAAAAACGCGTTTTTTTTTATATTGCATCTAATGACTTTTTTTCCCCCTTTACTTCTAATTACCCCAAGTCCCAAAAGGCAAAAGAAATTAAAAAAAAAAAAAAAAAAACCATAGGCGCTAAGCTGCAAGAACCAAAGGCAGAAGAAATCAAAAAATCCCATAGCTAATGGTGAACCCATCCTCTTGAAATCCTGAATTCGCTTCTGACTATAACAATCCAATGTTAAAAGACTGAGTGAGCAGTATTTGCAAAGTGACCATGATGCATAGATACTATACTTTATATGGAACTTTTTTTTTTTCACTTTGGTGTTCGGTTCAGTTTACACACTTATAAATTAATTCACAGGATAGCTTACTAGTAAATCCCACTAGCTCATATGCTGATAAACCTATCCACCTGGTTAGAGCCGATGAGCTCACATTGAGTGTTGTACCCGAGTTTCAGGTTGTCCTTGGGGACAATGTTTTCTCTGGTACATTCGGGCACTATAGAAAGGAGAAGCCAAGACGTCTAGGATATGGCTCGGGTATTAAGGCTATGTAAGTGTACTTACGATGAATATCCACCAAATCTATTGCAGGAAAGGGATAATGTGCAACTTGGAATTGCTAATGACATCCTTTATGGAAATGGAAAAACGATTCGAGTTTTGACACTAGTATTCAATTAGTTCGGACTTGTATAGTGGTACAGTATATGGTTCAAGTAAGGATGTTCTGATCAGAATGGTTTGAAGACAAGGTCAATATTTTACTTGATAATAAGAGTGTTATGCTTCCATCTAGGTTACTGTCTTTCATGTTTGATGAGATAAATACATCTCCAAAGTGTTTTCAAAAGCACTTCAAAGACTCAACTTGCTTCTGAGAGCTTTTAGTGAGAAGCAAGACACATTGTATGCTTCTTTTAAGTAAAGCCTATAATTTAGGGAAGAAACAATAAATTACCTATATATGGAAATTAAGTATTTGTAACATCAATTTTGCAGTTGACACTACTATTTTCAATACCATATACAACAATCACAAAGTTAATCCAACAATTCTAACTAAACATCGTCAAAGTGTAGTAATGACTAAAAGGTCAGAGTAGAAAATGATATAGGGAGAACAAACAAGAAAAGGAGAAAGATATTATTTTGACAGGATCAGAGAAAAGATTAGAAAAAGAATTGCAAAAGTATAAGCGTGCTGAGTGTTACTACTTGACGCACATGCTTCTTCAAAGTTGTTTTACTTCACCTATGCTTAGCAAGCCACCTCTTCCAATAGCTTCGTCACTTCAAATGAAGGAGTGATTGCTCTTAAAATATACTAGTGTGTTTCTACAAGATTAGATCAACTGTGTGCTGGATTTCTTTCTAAACTCTATGAACTTTGATTGGTGCAGCAATCTCATTGCTAATAATTTCAGAGGAGAGTGGCCAGTGGAACTGAATAATCTGACGAAATTGAAAGAACTGTGCGTATCAGATCCATAGCCATAGATTGGCTTCTGGGTTTTATTTCAAGATCGGGTAAGTGAAAGATTCAATTGATTTCTCTGAATGGATTTGAGTGGCCGTGTTAATGGACTTGGGATGGAGTTGTTGAATCAGTCCAATTACAAGGTATGGAAGACGTGTATGGAGTCATAACTTGTGGGTGAAGATTTGTGGGATGTTGTTAATGGTAGTTACATAAGTCCTCCTACCGACGAATCGGAAAATAGCAGCGCATACATGAACTGAAAGCAGATTAATGCGAAGGCAAAGTTCATCCTAAAGAGGTCCATCTCGCACAACTTGTTTGATCATATTATAAGGTGCAAATCAACTCATGAAATTTGGAGGACCCTTGATCGTTTGTTCAACAAGAAAGATGAAGCCCAACTTCAAATATTGGAGAATGAATTGGCGAACACCACTCAAGGTAATCTTTCTATTGCGGAGTACTTTTTGAGGATTAAGAACTTATGTTCAGAGATCTCTTTATTAAATCCGGATGAGGCTATCTCTGAAGCACGAATGAGAAGAACTATCATTCGGGGTTTGAAGTCAGAATATATTCTTTTTGTTACATCAATTCCAGGATGGGCTCAACAACAATTCTTGGAGGAGTTTGAGAATTTGTTGCCATCACAAGAGCTACTAGCCAAACAGATGGCTGGTGTATCGATCAAAGAAGGGGAAGGAAATGCTCTTACAGCTAACGAAAGGAATCTTAAAGTAAGGCAAAAGCAAAGTGGCTCAAGAGAGATGGCGTATTCTCAATTCCAAGAGGGTTTAAGTTCGCCAAGACAGAAGGAAGAGTCTTCTAATAATGGTAAGAAGACTATTAAATATTACCGATGTGGTGAAATAGGATACATAAAAAGATTTTACCGAGCCAAGGAAAGCAACATGGCTCAAATCAAGAGAGCTCCTGAAGAAGAAGAAGACTGGGGAAGGTGCTTCTTAGTTGAGACTCGAGCAGTAGATGTCTTGGCTTCCCTTAATTTTGAAAGAGACTGGATCGTGAATTCAAGATGTGGATGCCGTCTCACTGGAGATGAATCTAAATTTGCCAACTTCCGAGAACATAATGATTGTGATGTAATTGTGACAAAATATGATACGGTCCATCACGTGGAGAAGGAAGGCATTGGTGACATCAATAAGAAGCAAGATTTTTAAGACATTCAGACTAGTGACATGGCAGCCGCTACTGAGGTAATCAAAACCAAATGCTGAAACTGGTAATCAAAGTCTGGACGTGAAGGATGTTAAAGTAGAACCTGAGTTGACAGTGTTTGAAACTATGTATTAGGGGTGGGCATAAACACCGAAAACCAAAAAACCGGACCGAACCGAATTAATTCGGTTTTTCGGTTTCAGTTTTTTCGGTATTTCGGTTCGATTTCGGTTTTTTTTAATAACAAATTCGGTGTTCGGTTCGGTGTTCGATTCCGGTTCACCGATTCTTCAATTTTTCGGTTAAACCGAAAATTTGCTAAATATTTTTTACACCCCTCAGATCACTCAGCCCACTCCACTGTTTAGGCCCAAATTAATATATCCAACTATCCAAGCCCATCCCTAACTGATCCAAATTAATATATCCAAGGATCCAAAACCAAGAAAACAGACGCAACAGTCCCAGTTGCAAGATTGTGATATTTCCTCGGAGAAGTAGCTTCATAGATAAAGAGAGAAGCAGTAACAACAAGTCCAATTGCAAGCATAAACACAGCTAGGGTTGGGTACCACGCATCAGGTACTGGACTCGAAATTGGTTTTGCTGATTGAGCCATTTTTCTTTTTTGAAGAAATTTGAGAGCAAATTAGATGATCTTAGATATGGACTTAAAACTGTTTTGGAAGTCTCTTTGTGTAACTAGTAGGAAAAGAAATTATAACAAACAAAATTGAATCTTTTATGTAACTAGCAAAAGGAATTATTTTATGTACTCATTTTGATGTTAAATGTTTATGGTTACTCAGGAAGTAAACATGTGTCCCTGCAATGCTCAAGAACCTTTAGTGGATTAACGGATTTGTTATGTTATTGTCTAGTAGTTAAATGCCATTTCCATGAACAAACTTCCTCTATCCATTTGTTATTCAACTCCATCATTTACATCATCCAGAAGTTACAGTGGTGCTACCAACATAGCATGAACATAGCTAAGTATATCATGTTGTGATCATTCTCTTATGCTGTCTACATAGTTAAGCCTTGAAGCGAGGCACAAAACATGTCGATGAATTGAAATAGACCATTTTGAATTAAAAAAACATAAAATAGCTCATTTTTAAATAAAAAGAAAGTCCATTTTACAAGCAGAAAACCGAATTAGAAAAACCAAAACCGAACCAAACCGAACTTCAAAAAACCGAACCTAACCGAATTAATTCGGTGCGGTGTTCGGTGTCCACTTTCAAAAAACCAAAACCGAAAAAACCGAACCGAAGAACCGAATGCCCACCCCTACTATATATGGTAATGGTGACCATTCCGGAGAAAGCATTGAGGGAGTTGTAGTGGAAGTTGAAGTCTCTGGTCAATCATCTATCATATCAAAGTCAATCACTAGCTCAGAGCAAATACTGAAAGCAGATGCAGAAGCTAACGATCAAATTAATGAAGAGTCTGACCTTGAACGCTCAATTTCACATGGAGAGATAGGTGGTTGATACTACTGAGATTTTCTTGTATTACGGAGCAACATCAGAAGGAGAGGGTTCTAAAATATTGAACCCTGGAGTTTCGAACTTGTCCATCACAAGTGTTTCTCCAAATAATACAACTACGGAGGAGCTAAGAGAAAGCGGGAGCTTGGAAACTCAAGAATGTAAAACTCAGCATAGAGATGATTTACGTGGTTCCCAAAGGCCAAAAAGAAATACTGTTAAGCTAGCTCGCTGCAAAGATGAAAAGTTTGCCGATACGTATTCATGCTTCTTTGTAGGCCTAATTAATGGCGGAAAACCTTTGTCATTTGAAGAAGCAAGAGGAGACAGGAAAGTATGTCTGAGATCTTCACCAAGGCATGCCCAAAAGCTTCAGTTGAGTTCTTCTGCGACAAGGTTGGGGTAGCTTCCAAAAAATTACTTTAAGGGGGAGTGTGAAATATTAAAGTTAATTTTTTTTGGAAGAATAAATATCATAGATATTTAGAAGAATATAGTGTAATATTTTGGATAATTATCTTATAGAAATATCTAGATATTCTAGAGTGTTACTAGAAGATAAAGGTTGCTAGAATTTTCTTGTAGATGTATCTAGAAGAGTATCTAGAATCATTCATAGACAACTAAAAATAAGGATGGTCTTGTACATTTGTAATCAACCCAACACAACTACCTTCAAAGTAATTCAAGCCAATTCAAGAAGTCTTGTTCTCCTTTACATAGCTTCCTCTTCTTTAGTTGAATCTTCCGATCTTAGTTAACGATCTTGGGCTAGCAGAAGGTCTCCCAATTTAATTTTTCTTCTACTATTTCTCTACAGTGATTGCCCAAACTCACATTTGTTTCTCTTAGCAAACAATTTGTTCTTGTTTAACTGTTGAAGAACAACTTCTAAATGTTGGGGCAGATCTGGTAGGAACAAAAGGCACTGATGCCCTGAATATCCTTCATAGAGTTTAGCAACTTCATAAACATCTAATATGGTTGTGGGTTTTGCTAATTTGACTAAGGATTTTAGCTGAGGCATCAAACCACTAAAGCTGGATACATAGTGAGTTTCATTTAGCAAAAGGTTGAGTATGGTCATATAATAGTGAGCTCTTCAAACTACTTGCATCAGTTTGTTAAATACCCACAATGTCATGAGGTCTATGTTGCCAAACCTTCTATAGACCTCAAACAACACTTACTTTGATTGACCAAATAACTGTCAAACCAAACATCCACCCTATCACATACATAAACTGAGGCATAACTTACTTTTCTTGTTCTGGTATATCATAGAGCTCAAAGAGCTTCTCATACTTCCTGAGCCAGCTCCTAGGGTTATTACCATCCAAAGCAAGGAAATTGATTTTGGGCTTTAAGGTATTAGGTTGAGATAAAGGGTCAGTTTGAGTGGGAGGAGTTGGACCAACAGGGTACGTCGACGGTGTAAATAGAGCTTGTGAAGTGAAAACTGATATGCTATCTGATATTTGTCTGGTTTCCAAAGTAGCTTGAACTATTGCGGTTCCTTCCGGGGTGACCTGCAGAGTCGCATTGACCGTGGCTGTGGCCGGTGAAGCTGGTGCTGATACAACCGATGTCGACAAATTCATATCCGAAAGGATAAGCTCCAGTTTCTTATTTGTCTCACGTGTTTCATCAAGCTAGGTTTGGAACTGATTTTGGTTTGACCCCAAGGATTCAAACCTCTTGCCAGTGTTGTCCACAAAGGCAGAGAGTTGGATTCGCATTGCCCTTATTTTTCGTCTCGCAATCCCTATAGTTCCGACGTGTCATCGTAGCTCGAGGAGGAGGAGGCCCAGTTTGCTCTAATACCATTTGTAACAAGAGCGAATTAGTTACTGAAGTGTAAAATTAGAAGAGGAAAGAGGGAAAGATAGAAAAGGAAGAATTAAAGAAGGGAAGTATTGATTTCATATATGATCAAAATCCAGTACTATGCAGCTGGAATATATAAGCAAATCCAACAATTGGACTATAACGACTACTGACATTACGGCCACTTGTCCCCCTTTCACCCCTGTCCTATTGAGTAACAAACTCTAGGACTTAACTGAAAATATCAAAAGGCTACTTAACCAGACTTAAATACTTAACTAGACATAAGGGACCAAAAAGACCATATGAAAAATACAACTAAAACATAGACTTTAAATTAGATTTCCCTCTATTCATGACAAACATCTCCTTCGTCATCACTTTTTTCTCTTTTCTAATACAACATTGAGCTAACAAAGACTCTTATACAGAGGGGGATATAGAAGGGAAGGCTGAAGAAGAGTGATCAGTATCCTTTGTGTGAGTTGATTGAAAGATTAATTGGTTTTCACCATAGTTCGCTTGAATCTCATCTTCTAGTCCCTGAAAATTAAATCTATCATCCAAACAGCCTTCAAGCATGCTCACTACTGCAGACATGTTTGGCCTTAGTGCTGGAGATGGATTAATACATAGTAAGGCCACTTTAATCATCCTCAACGTCTCCTCATCATTGAAATCGGAACCTAACCTTGGGTCTACTAGCTCCGAAAACTAGTGAGCATGCTTGAAGGCTATTTGGACGATGGATTTAATTTTCAGGGACTAGGAAATGAGATTCAAGCGAACTTTGGTGAAAACCAATTAATCTTTCAATCAATTGACACAAAGGATACATCTACAAGAATATTCGAGTAACATTTATCTTCTAGTAATATTTTAGAATATCTAGATATTTCTGTAAGATAATTATTCAAGATGTTACACTAGACCATTCTAGATATTCTTCTAAATATACTAGTTTAGCGTACGCACTTTGCGCGTGACCAAAGCGTGTATCTCATTTGATAGCAAACACAATAGAAAAAAATAGATTTAGCTACGAATTTCGTTGCTAAATTGCTCATAACTAAGATTTTTTTTTAATAATTCATTGTTAATCAATCGCTAAATAGGATTATCGACAAATTTTACCATTTCCTCCGTCCGCATTTTTAGGTAATGGTACAAATGTAATGATCCAAGCAACTTGTACAACATTTATAAATACATCGATTTTAAATTAATAATCGTATATGAGATATTGTAAACAAAAATCACGACTGACAGTCTTTCAATATACAATTGCTTATAAAAAATGCACAACCATCTACTATTACATAATCTTACATTAGATCACAAACAAATTTAACTCCGCCAAACGCTCTTCTCATTTCAAGTTAATTGAATTAATTGGATGCCTTTGATCAAATGGAAGAATGGATACCCACCTTTAGTGAGTTCCTTCGGTCATTCCTTCTTAACTTGTTCGCTATGGCTTGAGAGTTATTCGTTGACATTCATGATAAGCAATGTAGAACAGTGACTTCTTTTATAGAAGTTGTCAGCTCCTCAACTTTCTTAGTTTTAAATTTTAGAAACCTAAAGTGAATCCCAAAACATAAAAAGGAAGACACAAGTATTATTTTAATTGATAATAAAAGAATCATAAACCTACTGTAGTCTAGATAACCTAATCAATTTACAATTGTTTATCAAAAGCGCACAAACATCTACTATTATAAATCTTACCTTAGATCACAAGTAAATTTATCTCAGACAAATGCTCTTTCCTTTTGAGTTAATTGAATTACTCCGACTCATATGCCTTTGATCAAATGGAAAAATGGATACCCGCCTGCTAGATGCAAGAACACAAATTGCCAATGATTATTCTTAAATAACGTAATTTTAAAATTGTGTATAACATAGTCAATGATTATTCTTAAATAACGTAATTTTAAAATTGTGTATAACATAGTCAATTGAAAGAGGCAATCAAATCTACTTTTTTCCGTAAAAAATATGATTAGCTTGACATTACATAATAAAGGAGTAATTATAATTATAATAAATCATAGAGCAAAAATAAATTGAATTTAAAAGATATATGAGTTGGAATGCTGAACCAATCTTATTCTACGAATGTAATTATCCAAACAACTTATACAACATTTATACATACATCAATTTTAAATTAATAATCGTATATGAGATATTGTAAACATAAATCACGACTAACAACCTTTCAACTTACAATTGTTTATAAAAAAAATGCCCAAGCATCTATTATTACATAACCCTACCTCATATCACAAGTAAAATTACCTTCCCCAAACGCTCTTCTCCTTTCGAGTTAATTAACTTTGGTTCGGAGGATGCGTTTGACAAATGGAAGGATGGATGCCCGCCTTGAACAACTTCGTTTGGCCATTACTTCTTTACTTGTTCGCTATGACACTAAACAAAAAGAAGATACAAATACTAATTGATAATAAAAGAATCCTACACTTATGGTGGTTTAGATAATCTAAACCTAACTTGAATCCAAATATTCAATAATAAAATCAATACGCTAATAAACGAAAATCCGACTGTACATAGACGACGATTTTTTATTCTATCACCAAAAAAATAATTATTACTTTATAAATATAATTATATAATAATTTTAGGAACATAGTAAATGACAATTTTTCTATTATCTCATCTTAGGAGAAGCACCAAACAAACAACAAACGTAATATGATTAAACAATGCAATAGCCAACAAGACAATTAGACCAAAGGCATCGCAATTAATCAAGCATACAACACGATGTATTTACCCTAAAAACACACATAATTATTATTATACGAACTTATAAAGAGAAACATCCATACTCAAAAACCCAACAAAGCCTTAATTAGCCCTCGTTACTCCAAGCATAATATATAAAAAATAATACTTAAATATTTTCCCTTTTAATTTAGGACTTCATTAGCATTTTACATGCAATTAAAATAATGTATATTAGCGCTTTCAAACCAATCATAATTTGTCCTACTGACTTATGGTAAATCCCAGCGGTTAAGGAGTCCTAATTTACATTGGATTCAAAGTGATAGATCACTTTATTAAGTAAAACTAATGTAATAATTTACTTTTAGTTATGGAAATTTAGTTAGCAATCTTTGTTCAATCGATCAGCAATTTTCAATGATGCAAAAAAAAAAAAAAAAAAAAAAAAAAAAAAAAAAAACAGAGGAAGTGTGTTAAAGTCACATACCTTAGCTTGATGGCTTGATGAAGATTCAAGAAACATTTTCTTGAGCAATTGATGTGAAAAAAACATTCAACCTATCACAACTAATTATAAAATAATGGTCATAATGATCTTTTTGAATAACTAAAACTTAACAATGTCATCTCACCTATTAATATGAAGAAGATTCTGCAATAATGAAACTGGACAATTACAACTTTTTTCCAAAAAGATTAAAATATGAAAATAGAAAATCAATTTTGGAACTTGATTAACTGATCTAAAAAGTATCAAATATGTCACAATTAATACCAAAATAATTATCTTAATCGATCTTTTTAAATAATTGTAACTTACAATTTCATCTTACCTATTAGTACAAAAAAACTATGCAATAACGAAATTGGACAAATACAATATGACAATATATGCATCCCACAATCTCTGAAAAATAATATTATATAATGATTAACGAAAAAAATAAAAAAAAATAAAAGTATTTTCTTACCAGGTTAATGAATGAAGGAATGGTGACTTTCATTTCTTTTTTGCTGGAAACATCGTTTATAAAAGATGGTTCAATAGTGGCGGCTAGGGACTCCTAAAATATATAAATTTGCTAAATAATAGGGTTTAATGGAAGGCCTTCATGTTAAAGTAATAGGTTTATAGTTTGAGTTTATTAGAAGGCTATAATTAAATGACTATTTTTAAATATTAGGAAAATAATTATGTAATATTCTAAATATTAGAAAAATAGTAAATGACAATTTTATCTATTGCAGAGTTTTTAATGAAGGGCAAAAAGTTCAATCAACATTTTTAAGGCCCTTCGTGCTTTTAATATAGTATAGATTCTTCACCACAGTAAGTAGGGTCCGGAACTTTTAACCCAAAAAAAAAAAAATTGGAACCAAAGTAACCCGTTAAAAAAAAAAAAAACAAAGTAGGCTTCACGCACAGATTTTGTACGTGAAGCCCTCTTTCCCCCCACCCCAGCCTTTATTCTTTGGAAATCAAACTCAAAATTAAGCTTTTTTCCGAACTTTGACAGAAGCTTAGTCACGTTTCAAAACACCGGAATATAAATATTTTATATAGAACTTTATATTTTTTTAGTGTACAATAATATCGGCTCATTACATCAGGTATACATATACATTTGGATCGTCGTTTTAGGGGTGGTAAAGTGCTCCGAAGTAAGTTTGAAAACTTGTTATATTTAAGTTTTTTTTTCGTACTTTGACCGAAGATTAGTCACGTTTCAAAACGCCAGAATATAAATATTTTATATAAAGCTTAATATTTTTTTTAGTGTACAATAATGTCGTTTCATTATATCAAGTATACATAGATGTTTGGATCGTCGTTTTAGGGGTTGTAAAGTGCTCCGAAGTAAGTTAGGAAACTTGTTATCTTTAAGTTTAATTGTCATATTTTATAGGGTTCTAATTAATATAGGACGTTGCACGAGTTACTATTAATCCACAATAAATACTAAAATAACTAATTATCATTAAAAAAATAATACCCAAAAATATATATAATATTAACATAAAATGTACATTTTATTTATAAATACATAATCCCCTAAGGCCTAAGGATCCTCCTAACCCCACCACCCTCACTATCGTCAGGATCCTCTCTCCTCCTCTTAATGACAGGATGATTTATGCCATGATCATCATTTCTTCCCTTCTTCAGGTCCTGGGTGAAAATATGCTTCTTGTGGGAGACGGCGGCAGTCGAAACCTAAGTAGCCTCATTAGATGCCTCAGGAGATGACTCAATCGAAGGAGACTGTACCACAGGATCAGAAGAATGAACCTGAAATAGCATATAAACAATTTAATGTTTCATAAACTAAACATGAAATAACATATAAACAATTATTTAATAAATTATTTCTTTGTAAAAAAACAAACCTGTGTGTCGACGGCCTCCTGAGATGGTTGGTCAGAGGGGTCCTTAGCTGGCTCCTCAACGGTCTCCTGAGCGCTACCCGGAGCGATAGCTGGAGGTGGAGACGGGCCAATCTGAACAAGAGGAAACGGGTCCACAGGCGCAGAAGAATGAACCTATAATACATGTAAATAATTTAGTTTAGATTAATAAAATAATTAATTAATATATTATTTTATGGTAAAAAAATAAACCTGTGTGTCGACGGGCTCCTGAGATGACATGTGAGAGGGCTCCTGAGCGGCCCGCGGAGCCGGAGATGCAGATGGTGCTGTAGGCCTGGCTGTAGGACGAAGAAAGTAGTCATCGAAAATAATATCCAAGTCTAAGTCCTCATGTCTGTCTCCCGTATGTAGATCACTAACTGGCGCCTGTGGAAATGATATCCAAGGATCATAATGTGTGAACATCTCTGGCGTATATCCAGGTCTCTGTGAAGTCGACGGCCTGGAAGAAGAAGTCGACGGGATATCTGTAGTGTTAGAACCCGTATTTTTGTACAGTGGAATAATCCGGATTTATTTATGATAAGCTAAGGACAAAATTATTTTGGGATACAAAGTCGGGATTCTTGACCTTCGAATTTATTTTGAGATATAAGTTGTGCATGAATTTATTGGTATGGAACAATTAGGAAAATTTGGGACCAAAAGTGAAAAATTGGAAGAAGAAAATCATCCACAACTTCCATGGTTGGCCCACACAATTTTGTGTCATCTTTTAATTGGGACAACACATTAATGTGGGCCAAGGGATATTGTACACTCTTTATATTAGATAAAAGATGACTTCTAGTCATTATTCTTCATTCACCACACTTGGAAAAAAAAGGGGCAAAGCTGAAAACCTCCAAGGAGGCTCACGGCCAGCAGCAACAAAGATCAACTTCCATTTCTTGTCCTCCAAAAATTATTTTGATGATGTAAACCCACTATATTGAGGTCCCTAAGTAGCGTGGAAGCATCGTTGGAGCGATCAACCCATTATTTTCATCTTTTGGAAACCCTAGGCTATTGGAAAGTTGAAGAAGGAAGGTAAGCATTCATTATGTTTTTGTGTTATGAAGGTTATATTCATGTTGTAGTCTCTTATAGTAGTTGGAAATCATGAAATATAGTATGATTGGAAGTGGGTTGTGTGATGGGTGTGCTAGCCGTGTAAATTGGTATTGTGATTGGGTTGTTGAATAAATTCCTTGTAGCATGTTAAATTGTTGTAGTGTGTAGGATGGCTAAGAATCATCAACATATGTATATGTGTAGTGTTGGTCGAAATGGGTCATATTATATGACAATGAACGAATGAATATCGCTTAATGTTTTAGTCATCGTCATTGTGAATTCTATGTTGGAAATGAATGTCTAATGACTCAAATTGATGTTGTAGTTGTTGTGAACTGATTTGGAGATCATTGTACATTTAATGTATTTTGTATATTGATGAAAATAGCATTGTTAGAATGTGAATTGTGGGTACAAATCATGATTCGAAAATGAAGGAAAGGTTATAGGGGTGTCTCGGGTTTAGGGGCTGAATTCGGCCAAGTTGGAGAAAAATTTGGATTGTTGGGAATGTTGTATGAATTGCTTAGAACGTCCTTAAATATTGTTGGTATGGGTTCGGGTTAGTATGTGAATGTATAAGCGTCGACGTTGGCTTGAATGCAAGTCATCAAAGTGAATTTATGTAAGTTGTTGAATGATGGAAAAGAAAGCTATTATTGTTGTATTGCTTTCCGGATTGGTTGTTGATGTTGCTAGGTTGGTTATTGTTGTTGTTGTTGATTATTTTGGCCGAGTTAAATTCTCGGGGTGGCCTATTTACAGGGGAAATGCTGCCCAAATTTCTGTAGAATTAAGGGCAAATTTGGAATTTAATGCCCAAAAAGTCTTTAGCTAATGTTTGGCATTTTATGGCTTGTTTGTAGACCTTGGGCAGCCCGAATCATAGGTTGGATTTAGCTTGAGTTTGGATCGTATTGGAGAGCGTTTGAGGTATGTAAAGTAATCCTCCTTCTTCGGCATGCCTTAGTTAAAATAGGCTATGATATAAGCCTCGAGGAAACTCTATTCTCACAATCCGAGCATGTTTATGAATCGCATTTGTTCTTTGGCATCCTTGCCTTGTCATGGCAAAACATTGATCCTTATGTTCTTGGAATCCATAATTTGTAAAGATTACATGAAAGCTGATTTTTGTTTTAAAGTTCATTCTTTAGCGATTTCAAAACTTCAAACGCCCATAATTTCCTCAGAAAAGCTCGGATTGCTTTGAAATTTTCGTAGGAGTTTGTATGATATAAAATGAGTATGTTTTTCATAGGCGGGCTCAGTTCGGGTCTATACTCGTCCGTGGGTCCCGCGACGCCCTTTATGTAAATTCGACAACTTTGAATCAAAAAGTGATAATTATCATTCCGATTTCGAATATGACTATTTTACTTATCCTTCGGATTTATAATAATGATTTTATGCATATGATTCCTCACTACTCCGCTCGTGCCTACTATGATATCGTTCGCCGGTTCCCGGGCCGGTTCTGTTGTCGTGCGCTTTTTGATACATTCCGGTGTTATGCCGTGTTTATGGTTCACCGTGCTCCTCGCTCGAGGGCCGGGTTCCACTTATGTTTGGCGTTATGCTGTGTTTGGCGTTATGCTGTGTTGTGATGTGTGACGGGGATTCGGAGATTTGAAACTTTCTGGTGTTATGCTGTGTTGTGGCGCCATCGACAGGCGGGCGACCACATTTTCCAGTGCCCTATGCATAATTTATACTTTGGAAATAGACATTTTGATATGTATTATTTTCTATATATCTGATTCGATTATTATTCAGATTTATTTTTGTACCTTCTGCTTTGCATACTCAGTACATATTTCGTACTGACCCCCTTCTCCGGGGGTTGCGTTTCATGCCCGCAGGTACAGACGCACAGCCTGGTGATCCACCTGTTTAGGACACCCTTTCTGCTATTCGGAGTGCTCCTCTCTTTCCGAAGCTTATACTTTTGGTATATATATTTATTAGTGCATTTGTATATATTCGTTCATGGGTACGGCGGGGCCCTGTCCCGTCATATGATTCTGTCGGTTTGTTTAGAGGTCTGTGGACATGTTTGTGGGTTAAGGTCTTTCTGTATGAATGTATGTACATGTCGTTTGGGCGATCCCATACGCCGAGGCGGCCGGTCCGCATATGTTGTTTGGGCGACTCTATACGCCGAGGCGGCCGGTCCGCATATGTTTATATATTGCTTGGTTAGCCCTGTGTGGCTTTCGTTGGTATTTTCTGCGTGCAGGGTATATTGGATAGTCCGTAAAACAGAGGAAACTCTGCCGAATTTTTTCTGGAAATTACCTAAATTTGAAATAAAGCCTTGTCGGCTTCCGCCATATACTAGAATGAGTTGATAGAATTTGAGATAATATTTAATAGATGGGTTCGGGTGCCCAGATCGGGCACTAGTCACGGCCTACGGGGTTGGGTCGTGACATGTAGCCAGTGCGGAGATGAAATGTATGGGTCTCCGGTCGCCAGCGCTCAATCATGGCCGTCACTAAAGCCTTATTGTGCACAAGCTGACCAACCTCGATGCACCGGTAGATACCGCCCCGACGTAGTATATCTATGACACGAGGATGTGGGGGAATAGCCTCTAGAATATCCCATGCTGACTCCCCCGAACGGGTACGGACCACTCTACTAGAGGATACCGGTGCATCCCATACATACTACGACCTATGCTCATGCTGTAGATAAAGTATCCCTTTGTTGTCGAAGGGCCCCGACTCCATGGAGGTGTCCTATCCAGAGGCGGATCTAGGATTTAAACTCTTGGGGTTCAACCTTTTAATTTTTTTAGCATTGAACCATTATATTTCTAAAGTTATGGGTTCATATCTACTATTTATTGTAAATTTAGTAAAATTTTACATATAAATTTGTACATCGCATCGAAAGTTTGGGGTTCAATTGAACCCCAAATTATAATGCTCCATCCGCCCCTGGTCCTATCTATTTTAGGCATTTTAAATTAATCATTAATACATGAAGTAAGGATTAAAGTGGTATATTTTTTACGCATTTTAAATTAATCACTATTTTTTTAATTAATCTCTAATACGTAGTATTAGTTATGTAATCTTTTACCGAGAAATTATACAAAGGATTGAATCCTAAACTAAGGATTTTCAATTTCTAATTAGCAAATAAATAAATTAACAATTAAATATACAAAGATTAATAATTAACAAATCAAAAAATTAACAATTAGCTAGCAACAATTAGCATATAATTAATAAAAAACAATTAATTAACTAATCAAACAATTAACAAATTATTAGCATATAATTGATAAATAAACAATTAACTAACTAATCAAACAATTAACAAATTATCAACATATAATTAATAATAAACAATAAACTAACTAATCAAATAATTAACAAATTATTAACAAATAAACAATTGGCTTAACAAAAACTAAATAAATAATTAGCTAGTCTAACAATTGAAATAACTAATCTAACAATTAACAAATACTAAATAAACAATTAACAACAAATAAACAAATTAAAAAAAATGAAAAAAGGGCAGAAACAGCCCCATATTGCGAACAAAAAAAGTGCGTATTTTTTTTTTTGTCGATATCCGCAAATAATACACAATAGTAATGCTTAGATTAATAATGTAATAGAAAAATCGTAGTAAAATACCTAGATTGAAGCTTTGCTTTTGAGTTTTTGAATTGAATTATACGCCGCTTTATTACGAAGAAACTTATTTCTAGACTTTAATGACTGCTTTTTTTTTCTTTTGATCGTGGGGGACCAGTGGTAGGGAAGATGGAGCCGGTATATTTAAGAGTTTTTACGCACAGAATCTGTACATAAAAGGACTTAAGTGTAAAACTACACTTTGGTCCTTTTACGCACAGATTCTATGCATAAAACCTATTTTGATTTTTTTAATGGGTTATTTTGATTTCAAAAATTTATTTTTGGGTTACAAAAATCTTGGATTCCGGTAAGTATGATATTTGTGGGAATGACCCGTACAAATCTTATGCCTCTATAGCGCGTCAAATCCCACTTTGGTAGGCCCTTTTGGCTTGTCATGTTCACATACATACTGTAGCTGTCTGAAAATTGAGCCACCTTTGAAATTTCAAACTCACTCGGTCTTAATTTATGTAAACAAAGTTTGAATTTTGAGATTCAAATTCATAAATTTTGATCGTAAATTCGGAAATAAAATATTTAGTTTTTTCAAAATTAGATTATATTTTTGATGAAAACTACGTAAAAAGTACAATAAATCATACTCTCTCCGTTTCAATTTATATGAACTCATTTGACTGAGCACGACATTTAAGAAAGAGGGAAAATTTTTGAAACTTGTGGTTCAAAATAAGCCTTGAAAATTTGTGTGACTGTAAATCATTCATAAGGTGAATTTATTTCCAAATTAGGAAAAAAGTCATTCATTTTGGTACGGACTAAAAAGGAAATAGGTTCAAACAAATTGAAACAGAGGGAGTAATAATTAGCAACTTAAATATTCAAAAGACATATAAAAGAATTCTGGTAAAAAAAAAGGGGGGGGGGGGGGGGAATTTTACACTGTATGCCAATTATGGCAAAAATATTTACCCGTTTTAGCCCATCTTTTTTTAATTACCGGCCATAGCCATTTTTTTCCTCTTCAGTTTTTTACTACTCTTATATATTATTATACATTTTTATACAAGGTTTATATATTGTCTATAATAGATGTATAAAGTTATATATTATTGTATAATATTGTATACTAGTCTTATACATTATTATACACTTTTATACAAGGTGTACACATTGTCTACATTAGGTGTATAAAATTGTATATTATTGTATAAAGGTGAATATTCAAGTTGGGTTGTAGGTTTGTAATTTAAAATATGGGTTATGAATATGTAATTTTGATCCATAAATTATTTATAAGTGAAATTTCCCCCAAAAAAAACTTGATTTACTCTCAAAATTTTAACCGTGCCACACGGAATAATGATTTTGATTGAGGTCAACGTAAGAGAAGTCAAGGTCTTCTCTAATTTCTATTTATTTATGATCACAAGCTAGTAGGGTTCGTATATTAAATGATTCAATTATAGCTAGTACATCTTTGTAAAAGCAATTTTTTATATATATGTTTCAAGAAAATAAATATTCGACCTGAAATTCTTTTCATGTCATACCATTTTTTTTTTTGAATGACAAATTTATCTGACTCCACTTTCGAGACAAAAATATGATAGATAGCAGGATAAGTTCGGACGGTATAGAAATATTTACATAATCAATTCATTTTAGGTAATTAAAGATAAATCTTTTAATAAGCATTATTTGATAATATGATAATAACGATTACTAACATCTCATCCCAATTGAAAATATATTAGTATAAATAACGATTTTTTTTTATTGGATACGTTCTTTTAGGCACGTTGGAGTAAAGATTTCATTGGATACGTTTAAATGTAATATTTCTTTTACCCAACTGTCACATAGTGGCGGAGCCACACTATGCCGAGGGTCCCTCGACGGAAAAAAACACTGTTTTTACAAAGTTAAAATTATTTTTTATGTATATATAGTAGAAGTTAAATCCCCTTAGGCTTCTTCGTATGTTTACTCTTTTATATTTTGAACCCCTCAACGGAAATCTTGTCTCCGCCACTGCTGTCACATAATCATGAAATGGTTTATTTAGAGATCACGTCAATGGCAGTGAAAAATGTCGGGGCGTTTTGGATGGTCCTGACTTTTTTTTTTGGATTGTCCTGACTTTCTTGTCTATGGAAGTGATAATATTTTAACTTTCAGTGCAACTTTTTTCTATTTCTTTTTTCTTTGTAATCGAGAAATACCGGGTTATATCTCACATACGGTCACACAACTGTTTTTTTTTTTTTTAAAACCAAAGTCACTTAATTGTGTTTTTTAATACAAAAGTTAAACTTTGCCTTTAGTAACACAAAAGTCACATATGCCGGAAAATTCAACTTCTGGATGGATGATAGTTTTTTACAATTTATTTATTTTTAAGTTTTTTACTATTTTATTTATTTTTAATTTAATAAATACAAATTCAATTTAAAAAACCCGACCCCGCTCAATCTAAAACTCATAAATAAAATATAAAATTGTATTCTTCCCCATCTGAAAAGAAAAAAGATATGTTATTATTCTTTTCAATTAGAGACTCTAAAAATTTCACCTGATCCAGCTATTCCAGTTCAAATCCCTTCTTTAAATTATTATCTACTGGGGAACAAGAATATAAAATCAGTTTATGCATATCTTATTTGGTTTATAATAAGGAATATAAAAGGCTGGAGTAAGAAACTGAATTTTAAGGACAAATAGTTACTACTACTTGCAACGAAATTGATAATCTTGTGATAAAAAATTTTCAAATCCATTCACCCTTTTAGCATTGAATTTCTAATATGAGTTTTGGTGGGGCCGGGTTTGATCAGTTCTTCTTAATTAAATTTGTATTTATTTGACTACATATTTTTATTAAAAAGATTAAACGATTATTACTAGTTGGATATGAATTTTCGATTGCATCAGGTTGAATTTTTTTAATTGAATATGTATTTATTAAATCAAAAATAAATAAGATAGTAAAAAAGTTAAAAATAAATAAAATAGTAAAAAATTATCACCTACCGGAAGTTGGATTTTCCGGCATATGTGACTTTTGTGTTAGTAAGGGCAAAGTTTTGTGACTTTTATGTTAGAAAAACATAGTTAAGTGATTCAGGTGAAAAAAATAATTATAGTTGTGTCACCATATATGAAACTTACCCAGAAATATAGCAAAGGAGTGTCTGAAAAAGAAAAATTATTGGGTACTTATTTAATTTTTATATGTTGCGAATTTATGATAAAAGATATGAAAATTTTGGTTTGCACCTGTGGCCTGTGCGTGGTAATCACGTCTAGGGATAGTTTAAAACGTGACAAAGTGACGTGAATTAGATTTGATGACTCAAATTTGATGACAATGATTGGGTCATTCCTTAGGAACAACATTCACAAATCTTGATTGAATCATCCAACGGCTCCGTTACGTAGAAAAGTCATTATCAAGCCTATCTTTTTCAGGGACGGCTCAACGAAATCGGTGACCTACAGTCAAACCTCTATAAAAGACCTTAAAAATGTCGAATAAAATATTACATATTTTTATTCTAAATCCTTTTTTTTTTATTTTTTTTTTATTAAGATGTTATATAGTTCATCTTGTATATCTTGATTACTCATTCAGTTATATGCTAGCTTCACTATTAGAGATATTTAGTAACTATATTCACTAAAATTTAAATAAACATTTGTGTAAGAAACATATATAGACGGTTAAGATAATATTTTTCTAACTTGTTATAATCTAATCATCTTAATTTTGTAACACTATGTAGATGTCAAAATAATTTCATACAATTCGAACAATTCAAGTCTATTTTGAAGTAAAAAAGAAAAGGTTTAATCCAGTATTTATAGGAAACAATCAACTCTACAAGAGATTTCGTCTTTTTAAAATTATCAAAGTAGTCATCAATTTGTTCACTTTTATATATTGCATAATGTTTATTACTCTCTAATTCATGTGAATGTGTTTGATTGGATACGAAATATAAGAGAAAAGAAAGATTTTTGAAACTTTTTATTTAAAATAAGCCAAAGAAATTTTGTGGCTATAAATATCTCATGAAGGGTAAAATGAAATGTCATTCTTTTTGGACTACCTAAAAAAGAAAAAATGTCACATAAATGAAACCTAAAGAGTGTAAAATTAGAATTATTTATTTCAATAACCTCTATCACATTTGAAGTATAAAATCTAGTCTCTTTTATTCATAGTTTTATAATATATAAATAATGCATATAAAATTGGGGCCTTCATTTTGGGGGGGACCTTAAGCAACTGCTTTGGCTGTTCCCCCTCCAGCCGACCCTGGTCAATCTGTGTACGTAATTGCCATTAATAATAATATCCTTGTTTGTCGGAAATGTATCAGAGCTTTTATTCATGATTACTCATTTTTCCAATAGTAATGTACTACTCTAGTATCTCATTCCCCTATTTAAATCTGCTATTGAGTATGTCTTCACTATGTATCTTCACTTCAACTTTTTGCTTGCTAGAGCGTTATTAAAGATGATGTCATCGTCACCTTTTAGTATTTCTTCTTTTCTGCTGATCACCTTCAGCTTTGCCTTAATTTGCGAAACCGTTGAAGCACAAACAAACGGTCGCATTTTTCCTCAAGAAGAAAGTAATGGCTCCATTTTTGAGATGAACATATCATGGTTTCCTTTTAAAGCTTCTATATAGTCTGATGACTGCCTTTTTATATAATAACACTGTATGCAACTTTTATGATTTTGCAGAGAATGCTCTTAAAGAAATAGCAGACCAGTTGGGAAAAAAGGACTGGAATTTTGATCTGAATCCTTGTGATGGCAACACAAATTGGACTACACCGAGAATTGACGATAAGTCTCTGTATGTCAACAATGTAACCTGCAACTGCTCTACCCCTGATGGTTTCTGTCATGTACAAAGCATGTGAGCCTTCTTCCTTTTGCTCTTCTTAATTTACCCCCAGTTTTTCTATAGTGTGGCTATATTTTTCGTCTGCCGGAAAACATTGTCACTAAACTGTTACTACTAAAAAGAAAGGATTAAGGGCCTATCTGGTTGAGATTTGTTTCCTTATGTAAATAATATTATCTTTATAGTTAATCAGTATGTTTGATTAAGTCAAATTTTCTAGGACCAGTTTGATTATTACATGGGGGTCTGAAAATTCTGAACTAATAAACAACCATTGCTTTAGATTTGGATAATGAAAAGCAAACAAGCTTTCTTCTAATATTTGTTTTATAGTTTTGATAGCTTTTCTTATAATGTTAACAGAATACTCCAAGGACAAGATCTCCCAGGTGTTCTCCCTCCCTCCCTGGTGAAGTTACCTTATCTCAAGCAAATGTACTGTTTACTGACTTGAATCTATGTTTTCATGACTTGGAGGAGATTTTCTTGTTATTATCAATTATCACTATGATTGTAAAGAAATGGAATTTGGGCCTAATTTAGGCTTAACTCAACCCGAAGCTAGCTCATGGGGGAAGGGTTGTCCAATAGTCCATATAAAGAGACCAGGATCCATCTCACCCGATGTTGGGCCCCCATATTATATTGTCTAAACTCCAGATGTCCAGTCTTGGGCGTGTACGGGGTGTTGGAGTTCCACATCGGTGGGAGAAAGGGTCCTTGGTCTCCTTATATGGACTTGGGCTATCCTCCATTCATGAGGTTGATTTGGGCCCAAGATCCATTTCTTTCCAATGATTATAATTATCCTTTGCCTGAAAAACATATTGTCAACATGTGTGCTGCAGTGATCTCTTTCACAACTATTTGAGTGGTACTATTCCCCCCGAATGGGCATCTATCAAACTGGAATATATGTGAGCTGCACCTGAATTGCACTTAATACTTTCGACATTACATTAAAAGGTCCCTTTAATTTAAACTATCCAATAATTCATGGTTTACAGGTCTTTTAGGTTGAATCAACTCTCTGGGCCAATTCCAAAATACTTGGGAAATATGACTACGCTACTTTATATGTAAGTTCTCATGGCTTTCACAACACTCAACAAGGATAAGTAGTCTTTGTTTTACTAACATTCATTGAGCTAGACATCAAACTTTCAGGAGTTTGGAAAGTAACATGTTTAATGGAACTATTCCGAAAGAACTAGGAAACATGGTTAATCTGCAGAATCTGTAAGGCCTTCCAAACTATCCTACTTTAGATAAAATTGTATTTTACTATATTTTGACAGCTCGGGGCCTTTTGCTTTGTGCAGCTATCTTGGTTTTAATAATCTCACAGGTAAGTTGCCGTTGGAACTCAATAAACTCACAAATTTGATGCAACTGTGAGTACCTCAGAATATACTTTTGATGTAATTTCCTCTAAGTCTAACTGCACTTCCTGTTTGTCTGAGTTCCTTTTTTCTTAATCATTTTTGGCACAATTGCAGTAGGTTGAGTGATAACAACTTCACCGGAAAACTTCCTAGCTTTGAGAGTTTGAAAAACCTTCATACATTGTAAGCATTTTCACACCATTTGGAATTAAAAGTTTGTAATTTCTAGATAAATTTGAGTTGTTTCAGACTTTATGCTTTATGCTTGTTTAACAGAGAGATTCAAGCTTCTGGTTTTGAAGGACCTTTATCTCCAAACATTTCTGTCTTGGCTCAAATGAAAGAATTGTGAGTTGTTTTCTATGTTGCATACTTTCTTTAGTTGCTTATTATGGTATTCCCTTTTATTTGGTTGGAATTTAATTATAATAGATGTCTTTACAGAAGAATCAGCGACTTGACTGGAAGTGCTTCAGAATTTCCGCCACTTGAGAACATGGCAGGCCTAACTAGATTGTAAGTAATTCTTTTGAAATTTAGGTTCACGCATTAGTCGTTCCATTAGTTTCCTAATTTATTAAAGAAAAGAATCTGAAACTAATTTGTGATTGCAGGATATTGAGGAACTGCAATATATCTGGGAAGATTCCTTCTTACATAGCTAATATGTCTCAATTGAAAATTCTGTAAGTTTGCCGCCCACCTTCACTCTGATTTTTTTTTCTTTATTTTTTGATATCATTTTCTTTCTCCCTTCCAAAGCAACTGTATTTAACAGAAATCATGCATGCCATCTATGAAAGCCTTTTGCTTTTACGAATTCTGTTTACGTCTTAAGTAAATGTTATCTCTGGTAGTTCTTTATCAAGACCATATACAGGAGAGCTTCCCTCCCACAGGAAAAGGGAAAAGAAAGAACATAATAAAAAGAATGAAGATCCAGAAATTCTATTTCAGCAGATACACACTTCTGGAGTACTTCCAGCATTTGTGAGCCTTTGATTGAAAGGATTTATGCATGGTTTCTACTATCTTTACTTGCCTGATAAAAACTGCATCTCGTGATTGACTGTTATTCTGTTACTAAACTTTCATACTAAGCACACCCTAAATCCACATTTTGGAGTTTCCATTAATCATTCACTGGCAGAAAACGTTGTACTCTTAAATGAATTGATGTCCATATTTCAGGAAAAATTCAGGAGAATATTTTATCATTTGTATCTAAGCTCACAGGTCTCAAGTTGGTAGAGTATATATTATTTCTGGCTTGACTATCGTTTTCCTTTGCTGCAGAGATCTAAGCTTCAACAGGCTTGAAGGACAGGTCCCGAATCTGGAGGGCCTGGATAAGCTGGAGTTCTTGTAAGTGAGAGAATATAGGGATGTAATTTGTCATACTCATGATTCTTCTTTTAGCTTGCAGGCCTATATGTCTCAGGTTTATAAAATTTAAACCTGAGGCTTCAAATACATTTATTGCCAAAGAAACTTTTAGTAGCTGACATTGTATACATTATTTGAGCTTGACTCATTTATTTTGAAATTTGTTGTTCAAAATTGCTGTCTGCAGTGGAATTAATGATTTTCCTTTGCAAGGTACTTGACAAGCAATAGACTTACTGGGCCAATTCATAATTGGATCAAGAATCGAAATTCCAAACAGTAAGTTCATTATTTTTTATTAGCATTGTTTTGCATAAAAATGTACTCATTCCTATAAGAATGACAGATTCAATTATATCTCAAGAACTGAAGATTCCATAAGTCTAAAGCCACAATTGCCAAGGTTGCATACACAGAGAATTTCTTTTTGTGCAACACTGACATGTTGATTCTGTAATGCATATGTTGCACTAACTCGTATTTCTTTGTTGAGACACATTGGCAAACTTGGATTTCTATTGGAATTTGGTTGGACCACAAATTTCAAAATAAATTCCAAACAACTTGTATCTGCAAATAGTACTTGGAAAACACTAATTATGCTAGAAAGCCTTATTTGCAGCGTGACAGACCTGTCTTACAACAACTTCAATGAAAACTCTGTGCCACCTACTTGTCCGGAAACCCTGTATGATCCTTGAACCTTGTGTCTTCTTCCCGGTCATTTTTGTTATTGGGGCACCAGCTGTTATTATTTCTAAGCTACGTTTCCTTCTTATTATCAGAAACTTGTTCAGAAGCTATAACTCAACAAAAAAGTCGTAAGTATATAACTTGTCTTATAGGACACTAGATGCATATTCTCTCTCTTAGAGAATCATCAACTGGTTCATGCCTTCTGACTCTTCCTTCCAACTTGATGCAGAGAACTTGGAAAATGCTTGTCAAGTTGTTCAAAGAGTAGGTTTATCCTTCTACAAGGCTATGTTTTATTTTCTCTCTAAGATTTTGTTTTCATTAGTTTAACTTATACAGTAAATTATCAATTTCTTGTTGATAACTCAGAAGGAGAACACTTCTAATGTCAGTTTTCTGTGTCTGCCATGTTTCATAGAGTCAAAAATAAATTAATTAGTTATATGCAGATTGGTATTCGGTGCACATAAATTGTGGTGGAAAGAGTGTGACAATAGGGGACACCACTTATGAAGCAGATGAAGACTCAGCAGGTCCCGCAAAATTCTTTTACTTGAAAGAGAGCTGGGGAGCCAGCAATACAGGATATTTCTCTGAACGTTTCAGGGAAATGAATTACAAAGTGACTAATGTATCTGCCATTAAGGGAGATGAATCTGAACTCTACACAACAGCTCGGCTCTCAGCTTTATCTCTAACTTACTATGGACGTTGTTTAGTAAATGGTAACTACACCGTGAAACTGCACTTTGCAGAGATTGTTATACGAGATAACCGATCTTCCCAGAGTCTCGGAAAACGATTGTTTGATGTCTATATTCAGGTCAATTAAACATTAATCTGAGTCTTGAGTCGAGGTGTAGGTGCAGTTTACTAACAATTTAACTGGATGCAGGGTGAGAGGAAGCTCAAAGATTTTGATATTCGAACTGCTGCTGAAGGAGTTGATAAAGCTTTGACAAAAAAGTTCAATGTAGTTGTAGAAGACGGCATTCTAGAAGTGCGCTTTCAGTATGCTGGGAAAGGAAGATCAGATCTCTCCAGCAGAGAAAGCTGTGGCCCTTTAATTTCTGCCATCTCTTTTGAAGCTAGTAAAACTACTACTATTACCCTTTGGTTCACTCTTCCCTCTTTCACAAACACACACTTTTAGACAAACTTTAAGCTTTATTCTATTACTATGCTGAACTTATGCATAATCAAGTTATAATATTGTTTCAGATGCTGTTAATTATTCTTTGAGAGGCTACATCATGGATCCCTCGGCTAGTCACAAAAAGATGGTTTCCATCATAGCTGGAGCAGTGGCGTCCTCACTAATTCTCATTTTAACAATATGGTTTGTTGCTTGGAGGAGAAGCAGAAAACGGATATCAAAGGAAGAAGGTGATACTAAATCCAAATAGCTTTTTCAAAAGTTGTTATCAATTTGAAAATGATGTATTTTTAAAAGGCATAATACATAAACAAGTCCTCAAACTTGGCATCAGTTGGTAAGTATGCTCTCCAATTTTGAGTGTGCACAAGTAGGCACCTCAACTTGTATAAAGTTGAACAAGTAAACACGAATGTTGATGTGGCACCTTCAAATTTTATGTGCCACGTCAGCATTTGTGTTTACTTGTTCAACTTTATACAAGTGAGCTGCCTACTTGTGCACACCCAAAGTTGGAGGGCGTACTTGCCAGCTGAGGCCAAGTTTGAGGGCTTGTTTATGCATTATGCCTTTTTAAAATAGGAAACATTATGAATATATGCATTTCATATTGAAAGATTTTCCATATGTAGAAGCATTACACTGTTTTAATGTTATCTTTTTCTATAATGCACAGAATTAAGTGGACTAGATCTACTGACTAGTGTGTTTACCATCAGACAAATCAAAGCTGCCACAAATAATTTTGATGCTGCAAATAAAATCGGGGAAGGTGGTTTTGGCTCTGTGTACAAGGTGCATCTCAAGCTGACCTCTCACAAGCTTTCTACTCTTTCTTTCTTCGTGCCGTCAAGTCCTTCTTGTACACATGGAGGATTTAAACTTAATGGATCAAGGTTCTGACTTCTTTGAAATTATTAGTTCAAGAACTTAATTAAATAATTCTCAAGATTTTTCACATATAAATATGGTAAATGTTGGTTCAATTAAAGCGATAGTGCAAAAGTATAGCTTCAACCCTACATGCGCACTACAAACCAATACCTATATCCCTTTTTTCTTAGTTACAACATCTGGACATGGATGCTATGTATAGACAGCCTCATGATCTGTTATTTCTTTTCTTTTCTTTTTTGTTAATAAACAGGGTACACTATCGGATGGTACTGTCATTGCTGTTAAGCAGCTTTCATCCAAATCGCAACAAGGGAACCGTGAGTTTGTAAATGAGATAGGTATGATCTCTGGTTTACAGCACCCAAATCTTGTCAAACTATATGGATGTTGTGCTGAAGGAAATCAACTGCTACTGGTGTATGAGTACTTGGAGAACAATTGCCTCGCCCGTGCTTTATTTGGTAATTTACTATCCTTGTTCATTGTACTAGTTACATTCCAAATAGAAAATCACACTAAAATGAAACAAGAAAAAAAGATTTCTCTTTTGTAATTCATGAAAGAATCCAGACTGAGAAGTCAAAGTATATTCTTAGTTCACACTAAAATGCAGGTCCAGAAGAACATCGGCTCAAAATAGATTGGCCAACCAGGCAAAAAATCTGCATTGGGATAGCAAAAAGCTTAGCTTTCCTACACGAAGAATCATCATTAAAAGTTGTTCATAGGGACATCAAAGCAACAAATGTTCTTCTTGACAAGAAACTAAACCCAAAGATCTCTGACTTTGGTCTGGCCAAACTTGATGATGAGGAGACCACACATATCAGCACTAGAGTTGCTGGAACCATGTGAGCATTCTGACAAGTCTCTCATTCATATGCTTATGTTTTTTGTGTTCTTTGGAGAATAAATATATCTATTAATGATGACCACACTAAATTGTCGTAACTTTCTGTAATGACAGCAGAACGTTGAAATGAAAATTGATATAGGTCTGTGTGCTGTTCTCTTCAGTGCAGCATATGTACATTTAAGATTGATCCCTTACTATTTCTCTTTCTTGGTTTTTGGATATCTTATTGAAGACTACTTGCTGTAGTTGTTGAAGTTACAAAGACCAGGACATTGCTTGATCCCAAAAAAGAAAAAGAAAAAAAGACTAGTACATAATGGCCCGGCTGCCCTTAATGAAGGTGCATCCAGAGGCTTAATCAGATTCGTAGTGCTGATTGCACTTCTTCTATTCTATGGATAGAAACGTATCCTCTTCAAATCTTGCAGTTTCTGTTAATGATTCTTGGGTTGTATTTCATCCCAATTTATCATTTTTGGCGTTCTGAAATATCAAGCATGAAGCTGATGCCGCTTTTAGAAACTTTAAGCATGAGTTGAACATCTATATGTCTTTTACCCTAGTAGTAGTCTCCATGAATTTATAGTCCTCACTTTGTTCTGCAGAGGATATATGGCCCCTGAATATGCATTATGGGGCTACTTGACCTACAAAGCAGATGTCTACAGCTTTGGAGTTGTTGCGTTAGAGATTGCTGCTGGGAAGAACAATATGACATATCGCCCCAATGAGAAATTTGTCTGCCTTCTAGACTGGGTAAGGAATCATAGTTCCCCATATTAATTTCTAATAGAAGTAGCAAAATAAAACCAAAATGCACATCACACATATCTTGCATTTTATTCAATTCTATTCTGGTGCTTGTATTCAGGCCCTTGATCTACAAAAGCAAGGAAAATTGATGGAACTAGTAGATGAAACATTGGGTTCAGATTTGAACAACGATGAGGCTCTAAGGATGATAAATGTAGCTTTGCTATGTATCAATCCATCTCCAGCACTTAGGCCAACTATGTCTGCAGTAGTCAGTATTCTTGAAGATCATATTGATCTTCCTGAGTTTAATAACGTGGAATCAAGAATCTGTGATGATGATGATGTTTTCAAGTTTCAAGGATTAAGAGACAAGTACAACGAGATGATCCGTTTGAACCAAACTCAATGACTTACTCATTCCTCTACTTCTACATCTACTTTAATTCAGTCAGATCAATATTGTGAAAGGAGGAGTAACAGATTCTGTTAGGTCTATGTGTGTGAGGTAGTTATTTCCTTCTACTGATAGAAGGTGATGTTCAAATAATACTTGTTTGACAGGATCCATACACCTTTAGGGGTCCTTTGGTTTCATGTTATACTGTGATTGTAATGTAGGGATTATAATATAATCTTGGAATTGTTATTCTATGGTATGAAAAATCTATATATCATATATAAAAGCAGGCAAAGGGAGCGCTAACGTGGCGCTCTAATATTCTTATTTAACTTTTTTGCCAATTTTTTGGGCTTTATTCTCAAGGGAAAAAAACCAATACCGTCTTTGAAGGAAAAGCCACGTACCTTCGCTAGTGTAATTGCCCCGGCCTCTTCCTCTGCTTTGCGCCTCTTCACATTCTTTTCCTCAACTGCCTCTTCCTCTTCTTCCTACTGTTCCAAGAGGTAAATATTCCTCTCTTTCTCTTCCATCTCTCACTTGCCCGAGGCATATCTCTTTTTGAGGTTTCTAGGTTTTTTTAGAGGTTTCGGTTTTAACCATTTTTATGTGGTCTTTCATGTTTCTATTTCAGAGAATTTTAGGTTTTCTTCATGCTTCCTAATTTTATAATGGATTTCCTTCTTGATTTTAGTCAACGCTCTCTTGCTAAACCGAAAAAATACATTAATTCGGTTGTCAAGCCGTCTAAGAAACTGCTTCGTCATTCACTCGAAAACCTTCACATTGTCTGATTCCAATGGCACCATGGCCGATAGAAAATCCGGGGAAATTCAGAAGCTTCATTGTTAAATTGGTTGTACCCTCTTTTCCTTTACTCATAGTCTCCCGAGCAACAGGCCGAAAACTTCGACCAATTAATTAGTGCTCTATGTTCCCTTAGAGCCTAACTTCAGAAGCAAAACCATGTAGGAAGTTACTTATATGCATATGTTGCTGTCGGATTAAGTCGGCAACTTAATGGATCAAAATCATTCTTTCTGAATGTGAGTTCAATTCCAAGCTCCGAAATCCTCATTGCATATTGCCCCTTATTTTGCTTTAAAGTTTCAATTTGTATCTTCTTAACTTTTCGTTGATAATTTCTTTGTATCTCAAGTATATAATCCTTTCTGTTCGAGATAAACAGATGAGAATGATGTCAAACGTATTGCTCAGATTGCCACTTGCTTACTGAAATTTTTGTTGTTCAACTGTCTGCATGGGATACTTTTGTATCCTCTGCCCTTTCTGCCCTCCTCAAGGGATAGTTCTAGGTGTCTATAAGTACTCACTCCGTACAAAAAGATTGTCTTAGTTTGACTTGACACGAAATTTAAGAAATAAATGAAGACTTTTGAAATATGTGATCCAAAACAAACCTTAGATATTTGTGTGAAGGTAAATCATCTCATAAAGTTAAATTGTTGCTAAATATAGAAATGTGCCAAAATTTTTGGGAAAAACTTATAAGGGAAGTAAGACAAAAAAAAAAAAAAAAAAAAAACTTTCGGGGCGGAGGGAGTAGTTCATTTTGCTGAGTTTGTTTTCGGCTCTTGGTGACAGTTTTATGCACTTTGCCGGTAAAAGCTTTCTTAGTGACATGGTACCTTATTTACTATTTTTCCTGCCTAACTCTGTGTACGACATGTCTTGAATGTTGAGATGGTATTTTTCATTCGTTCTATCGTATCTTATTTTCCTTTCGGTGAAGCATTCGTCAAAATAAATCAATATGCTTTATTGTTTACGATGTGAAAATTGGTAAGTAGCACATGCTCCTGCTTTATATTAGATATTCTTCATTCATTCTATCGTATCTTAATTTCCTTTCGGTGAAGCATTCGTCAAAATAAAACAATATCCTTTATTGTTTAAGGTGTGAAAATTGGTGCGTAGCACACGCTCCTGCTTTATATTAGATATTCTTCATTTGTTCTATCGTATTTTACTTTCCTTTCGGTGAGGCATTCGGCAAAATAAAACAATATCCCTTATTGTTTACGATGTGAAAATTGGTGCGTTGCACACACTCCTGCTTTATATTAGATGTTTCCATCCAATTTCCATGTTAAAGTTTGATAATGGACAATTTTGCCATCTTAGTTTGTTCTAAACTATGTATAATGTGACTATCCAGGACAGAGTGCATGTATTGCATTAGTCTGCGGCAATTGTGTTGGCTGGTGAGTCTATACTTTAGCATTTGGCACTGTCTATTACTCCAGAAGTAATAAACTAAATTGCTTACTGTTCTTGATAGGGACTTTCTCTCTTTGCTTAAAAATAAACGTGTTATAATTCTGTTTCATGAAATGAATGATGTGCAGGGGGGAAAGATCCTTACGGGTGATTTAGTCATAGAATCTGAGGAGAACTTTGTGCAGCTAACAATTGTTGAAATTTCTCCAAGAGCTGAAGTTGTGAAGGAAGAATTGTTTGTTCACGTTCTCTTATGTTATGAAGTTTAAGGTTTATCTCCACAAAGGAGGCTTTGCATTTTTTGGAGGAACAATCATTTTATAAAGCAGGGACATAGGCCTGTTGATGTGGCGTCCTCAAAAATCAGGATTTTTAGTTACCTTTTCTCTCCAATTTTTAGACTTTTCCCTTATTTAAATCAATTTCCCAGCTTATTAAAATATAGGAAGAGTCACGTCTTCTAAGTTAAACCAAAATACGAAGAGGCAAGTTTTTACTTTCGTAACTACTCTCCGTCTATTCTTCTTCTTCCCAGCCTTACGTTTTGCTCTTGCTTTCTCCACAATCCATGTCAATGGCTACCATTGCCGAAGTCAAGAGGAACAAAATATGATCTTATAGAAATTTTTGTTAATCCATTTTATCACCGTTGTCCTCTTCGGAACTAGGAAAAGCTAGGGTTCCAGCCTTAGCAAGAATATTATTGCGTACTTCTCTCGGAATAAAGCACTTGGTGCGTCCACTATTGCCAACAGAAATTACTCAAGTAGTTAATAAACGTGCATGGTAGATGCCACCAAGTTGACAACTGAAGTTTTGTGCCTATGCATACAAGGTATTGAATGTGTTCTTGCTGTTTGTTTATTGACACTAGATAATTACTGCTCTTTCTGGATTAAAAGAGATACTGCTTGGAATGCATCTAATGTGAACTAGATCTGATTTTTCTTGTGTCAGCATAAGTTTTAACCATGATTAACTGAAAAATATGGCAGATGCTACAAATTAGAATTAAAGCATATGTTATATTCTCTGGCTTCGATATAAACAAGACTTTGGTGGGATGTCGGGGTGCTTAGAAAAAGGAAGAAGAAGAAATGGTGTACAAAATGCTCCATGAAAGTTTTATCTATCATAGTCAAAGAATTTTGTACCTAAGAGATAGATGATGTTTAGGACACCTTTAGCTGGACCAGTCCCGGGATAAATTTATCCTCCCCTTCTTAATTTGAGTACTCAAAGCCAAGTCCTATGGTTTGGCATTTTCACGCTAGATATTAGTAAATGATTATGATATAATCATGATATCATCCTTTCTTCTTGTATGTGTAATCAGGCACCATTATGTGTAGAAGGATAAGGAAAACATTCATCCGAAACAGTCCTCTCACCAGAAAATGAGGCACAACAGCTTTACAAAAAACAATAAATAGAAATAAAGAAGCGCGATTAATAAGATTAACAGAAAGAAGAGGAAGCGATAGTACCACTAAAGTGTTTGGTAAATTGAGACAAGAACTGGCCTGAAAGAATATAACGTTCTAATAAGATTCTGTATAGAGAGGACTAGAGAAATTACCGATGAAGAGGTGTCGTTGAAGCAGCTTTCAAAGGTTTATCAACTTCTTAAATCAATGAAGGGACAGGGTTTTCAAGTAGAAGAGGAGAGCGATGGTCCAATTCTTATGTATTTTATTGATTTTGGCATGGTACATGAGTTTGATTTGTACTATGTGCTCATCATAGATAGAAATGCTGATTCACTTGCAAGATTTTAGCTTACTGGGATGTTGCTTTCGACTAAAGCTGATGAAGATGAAATCTACCATCTTTCTCTTTATGATGGTGCCGATAAATCCGCGTTTCAAGATTTGCAATTTACTTGACACATGCCCTATTGCTGGTTTAGTTTGGATAATCTAATTGTTTGGTCGTGGTGGATATCAGAAGTAACTTGTGGTTCCTTGCACTTCTATGATTGGTGACTAAGATGATTGAGTTGTATATTTCTTTTTATTCATGTTTACTGTACATTATGTTTGTGATGCATTTGCAAAATTTTGATGAATTTACAGTCTGTCTTTGAAATGAGGTGACATCTTAGAATCTCACAAATTATTCTTAAGTTCATCTCATGATGAGCTCTGGCAGAGGCTATCTCTGCACTAATGCCATAATTTAGAATCTCACGATGTTGAACATGTTGCAAAAAATTACTCCAGTCTCTTATCACTGTGCGTTAGGGACCAAGTTAAGGATTTTGCGAGGCTTCTACAAGCTGTTGACATAACAAAAATTCTATCTACTGATTGTGTCACAAATATCTTCAAGTTCTAGGGGAAGTTGTACTAGAGCCCTTCGCAAGAAAGTTTCTCTTCAGGAGCCGACAAGAGGTAAACTATCACGTTTCTTTTATTTCAAGAATCGAATGTGATGTTGAATTTTTGCTATCTTTTTGTTTTACAATAAGTTATTTTCTGTTTTATGGTGCATGATTGATGGACTATAATTTTCATTTTGATAATATAACTCCTTATTTGAAGAAGCATATGTATTCTAGGCAGTTTCCAAAGTGATTACTCCATTATTTATGTCTAAGAACATGAAAGGACGAGATGGAGCCGTTGGATATTTGGGTTTGGCTTGTGGGTCACCCATGTGGACTGACCCGACCAGTTTAAAAGAGAGAGAGATGAGAGAATTTACTAACGCCTCATTTGTTTGCACTTAATGGAGGTCTAAATCTGAATAGTTCAGACCTTAGACCATTAAGTGTATTTGTTTACATTAAGATCTAAACACTTATTTGGTCTGAATAGATCTTAATCATTAAAATCTTGAACAAAATCTTAATATCATTAAGAGGTATTTTGTATATATAATTTTTACCACCTGCTCCACCCCGCCCCTACTCCACCACCCACCACATCAACCCCAACCCCCACTACTACCCATCTACCCCCCACCTCACAACCCACCCACCATCACCCCATCCCCCCCACCCCACCTACCCACGACCCATCTGTCACGCCCCGAACCATGGCCTGAACGTAACACGGCATTCGGTGCCTGACTGCATGTGACCGAGCGAACCACATGGCTTGCTGAATCATCATGATACATAACATAAGCGGAATATAACGTGAATGCATGATGAGCCTTTATAACACGTAGTAAGTCATAATACTTAATAAAAAATACTTGTTTAAACATAAGTGCAGAAATAACATGAATGAGCCAAAATGGTTATACGACTCCGAATGTCTGACATGACATAATTGACTTGTCTAGTCTATGAAACCTCTATCATGAGCCTGACTGGAAAACATACTTACTGGGACAAGGCCCCCAGCATACCTTTAGATGCAAAACTAAATAAAGAAAGACAATGTCTAAATCCCGAATGAGATGGGGCTCACCAATAAGTTGGTACGTGCAAATCCTAATGAGCAGAAGCATCGTCCTGTAAATCCGTACCTGCATCGTGAAATGCAGGCCCCCGGGCAATAAAAGGGGACGTCAGCACATTGAATGTACTGGTATGTAAAGCAACCGAAAGAAACAACATGGGACATGGATTAACATGATAAGAACTTAAACTGAAAACCTGGACATGAACATGAGCATGAGTACATATGTATATATATAACATAAGTAAAACATGATAAGTAGGGAGAGCATTTCATAGACCGACATGTGATATCACCACGTGGATACGTGGAGTCTGGTACCTCGCCGGACCAGCAGAGCCCCTATACCTTGCCAGGGTATAAGGTGTTAACGTGCCTGATGGATCCATTCAGTGTAAAATTAAGGTATCGTCCTAACTGGGCGGAGCGATCATTGTCCTATGATGGCTACATAGTTTCAGGCTATCTGAGCCTTCTCGGTAATTCGTGCAACTCCCAAAAACATGAACATGATATAGTTGGCTAAGAATCCCATGATTTTCGTGAATTAACTTGTACTTGTCTTGTAATCATGACTTCACGAAAATAACTTGTAAACATGGTTTCATGAAATAACTTGTAAACATGGTTTCATGAAATAACTTGAAATATAGTTTCATAAGATAACTTGTCATAGTCTTGCAAACATGTTCTTGATTCATGAGTAATCGCAATAGTTCGTAATCATATATATAATTGACTTGAAAACATGCTTGTAACTTGCTAGATAGAATCATAAAGTTTCATATAAACATCATGAGAACACATGAGGAAGAATTCATGATTCATGGATTAAGCTGGGATTCCTAATAACCGTAATGGAAGATTAGGAATACAATAACGAATATAGATATAAAATTCATGTACATAAATACATAAATACGGGCTACCTTTTCTGCATGCAAGTGTTTTTCTATGTTATAGTGAGCTCACATTTCAAGCCAAGATAGTTGAATTTAGATTATGTCAGTACACGCCAGGTGGTAATCAGTCGCTACGGTCGGGTACCCGTCATGCCCCTCGTCGGGGTGTTTTAGTAGGTTATTCTCTTTTAACAGGCAGGGAGAGGGACCATGCGATTAATTTCCACGTTAATGGAAATTTTATAAAAATATCTTCCTCTATTTAAAAAAAAAAAAAGAATTTAGCAAATATTAGTAAATGGCCAGTAGGCCAAAAACTAACACCAAAGCCTTGCATGCCTTTGCCATAGTAATTTGGTTGTGATACTTATGTTCATAATGACTAAGGATGTAATTTTCTCTAGTAATTTCGGTCCAGTTCGAGGTTTCGTTAAGAGTAGGTTTGAGTATTAACGAGCACAGGAACCTCCATCATACCATGTCAGCGGAAGAGCTTCACAGATGGCATGTCTGCATAGGAGGATAAATTTGTATCTGATCTACTTACATGGACCAAATTATGCTTTTTTTTTTTTTTTCTCCGCTTCTGTTTCTTGTGCATTGGTTCTTCTTTTGTCTAATTTTACATTATCTGCAGTTGCCAGAAGCTACTCCACCCCACATTAGTGTATCATACAGGCATGCGGGAACTCCACAAATAGGTTGTGAATCTTTGTAGCCAAAAGGTATTATGATTCGAAAAACTATTATAAACTGGATTACATTCACCTTGAATAGAAGCACCATGTAATAATGATACTGGAGACTCCATAATAATGAGAGTGAAGCAACTGACATCAAACTTTCGTCTCAAAATTGTGATGAAAAGTAAACTAAGCTTATCTCTTGAAAAAAAAAAAAAAAAACTGACGCGGTTGAACAATACTCCAGGAAAGAGTCTTGGAGTTAGTGGTTATATGATTGAAAATTCCAGGAAAGAGTCCTGGAGTTTGTGATCCTATCCAACTGAGAACTCAAGGATATTGTCATAGAATCCATGGTTCTACAACTGAGAACGCAAGGAAAGAGTCATGGAGTTCGTTGTATTACTACAACTGAGAGCTCAAGGAAGGAGTTCCAGAGTCGTGGGTCTACCGCAGAGAACTCAAGGAAAAAGTCATAGAGTTAGTGATTCTACAACAACTGAGAATTCAAGGAAAGTCTTGGATTTCATGGTTCTATACCCGAGAACTCAAGGAAAGAATGATGGAGTAATACACTAGTTTGCAATTTTTTAGGCATCAAACTTCACCGACTCGTTATCTCTTCACGTTGCAAGTATATTTACATTCTGTGTATTTCTTATTCTTTCCATCAATTTTTTTATTATACATCATCGTGTAGACTTGCACATTTCGTTACTGGCTTATTTGGATGATGATCCTGCACTAGTTTCTAACTTTGCCATTTTGAATCACTTCAGATGTCACCTGTATCATTTCACCAGAGTTACCCTACGACAACGAAGGCAACAATTACTAGTTGATGCTTATCTAATACTTTTTCTTTCCCTTTTGGTTTTACTTCAACTAATTGGTTAGTGAAGTGTGAAATTAGATTCTAAAAGTTACGATTTTGACCAATAACTGAACTAATAATTTCTTAATGCACAATGTGCTAGGAACTCCAGCATAGTGTAATGGAATTTTACTCGTAAAAGCTCCAAACTCCATTACATTGTGTTGGGAGTTTCACTTCTAGGGAGCTTTTTTGAACTCCAGCATATTGTGCTGGAGTTTCACTTGTCAAAGCTTCAAATTGGGATAAGGCTTCAATACCCCTGAACTATACTCAAAGTTCCAGCGACACAACTTTCCTGTTCAAGGGTCATATTACCCCCTTAAACTTTTTTAAAATATAAAAAATGCCACCCTAAGCCCTGACGTGACAAGAAGAGAGTATTTCACTCTCTTTGGGAGAGTGAAAAAGATAAAATCTGATTAACTAATACAGGTGTCATTTTTTAATTGGGTACTTCACATTTAATTACACCGAATTAATTATCATTAAAGCTTAAAGTTTTTTCTAAACTGATTCTTTTTATTAAAAAGGTGGAAAAACTTTTTTTTATTATTAAAAAATCTGTATTTTCTTAAAATATGGAAAACTGAACTTTTTTTAAAAAATGTGTAAAATCCGTTTTTTAGAAAACAAATCTGGAAAACTGAGTTTTCTTATTAAAAAATATGGACTTTTTAAATCTGAAAAACTGATTATTTTTTTCTTTCTATGAAAAACAATCTAGTTTTCCATATTTACTTTTAAAAAAAGGGGTTTTCCACATTTTAAAAAAATTATTAGTTTTTCCAGATTTTTTATAAAAATCCAGTTTTTTCACTCTTTAAAAAAAAAAACACTTTTTCTAGATTTTTTTAAAAATAATCCAGATTTTATTTGGAAAACAAAACGTGTCCTAGAAAAATGAAATCATGAAAACCTGGATTTTTTAGGACTTTCTTTTAAAAAAAAAAAAAAACAGTTTTCATATTAAAAAAAAAATCATTTTTCCGTATATTTTGAATTAGAAAATCTAGTTTTTCAGATTTTTTTTTTCTAAAAAAATGGGTTTTAAGAAAAATATCAAATTTTCAGATTTAAAAAAAAATCCATTTTTCATTTTTTTAAAACAAAATTCAAATTTTTTAAAAAAATTGCCATGTAAGCGAAAAGAATTAAAAACAAAAAAATAAAAATATATGTGGCATGGAGAGTGTATGTCACTCTCCCATAAGAGTTTAGATATCCAGTTTCAGGATAGTAGCTATTCTGTTTTTAAAAAGTTCAGGGGATAAAAGAACCCCTGAAAAGAAAAGATGTGTCGTTGGAACTCTGGGTATAATTGAGGAGGGTATTGATGCCTTGTCCCCTTCAAATTCCAGCATCATATGTTGGAGTTATTCCATATTCTAACTAAGAGTATTTTTGTCCAGATGCTATTTTCGCCTTAAAAAGTGACTATTTTCCAATTATATCTGAAATGGTGGCTAAACTTTGATTGCCAGATAAACTAGTCATCCCACCTAATGCGAACCCAATACATATGCATCCTATGCTTCATGTCCTCGTCAATTCTCAAGAATCCACCACATTTGCATCCGATGAAGACCACGCGTGAATAGAAATTCCAAAAGTCCTCACCACCTATGTTCTGGATTATTGCCGTGAATTTCCTCACTGTGACCAGAGGTCACTACTCCAAAATCAATCTTCTTCCTTTCCAAGACCCAATCGCTTGTTTTGACTCTGCTTGCTTCTTGCCTGGACAGAAGCTCGGATAGAAACTGATCATGATTGATGAGGATGACTTCGAAGACCAGCGGTAATTTGCCATCCACTTATGAACCATTTCTGAATCACCTTTGCGTTTGGACTTAAATTGAATGGATCACTGAGGTGGCCTATGAGACATTTCAAAAGGAAATGTTCATTTTCATGCTCTCCCACGAGTGTACCTAGCCTTGCATCGGCACTGGTTTTCATACTTGCTGTCATTGCAAAAGCCTCGCCGGTTCCATATATGATTTAGACTAATCTATGTAGAGATAAAACCTCCAATATACATTTTCCCCCCCAAATCCTTATATCTTTCCAGCTATGCTCCCCCATCGTTTGTTATAACTACTCAGATGGATAATAACTGCAGTTTAAACATTCTTACAAACATCCATATCATATCAGTTAAAGTTTTGGACAACTTTGAAGGTGTACGCTTGTACCTTCCTGCCCCATTTTCTGCATTTATTACCGGACCGAATACCCATCAGAGATTGCTGTCATCAATTTTTATTTTGCTCATGAAATCTCCCATTTCGCTCTGTAAGAATAAACCACCTTTCGACTTCCTAACTAATGCTAATTAACTCAAAAGTCTTTCGCTCCCCATGAAACTCTGTGATCCATAACTAGGCAAGAATAGGAGCTTCACCAGAAGAAGAGAGAAAAAAAAAATAAGCCGGAGTTTGGAAATGGAGAGAGCAGAGAAAAAACTTTGGCACATTCTCAGCAGTGGGTGAAACTTTTTTCTCTTCACCTCAGCATTTAAGCTTGCACATTTTCCATTAACCAAAACAAGAGCCTTTATCTTCCTTATCCCCATCCTTCTAATCTATTTTTTGAATATACATATTCCTTTTTGAAAGGCGGGTGTTAAGAGTGACAAAGACGCGCCTATGCATTTTGTATTCTACGAATGAGTAGGATTAGAATATTGTAACCAGCCTTTTCAATGAGGATGTATGGATGTGTACATTTGCCTCCCTTGAGTCGGTTTTGTTAGGAGCCTTGCGACACTTTGTATACGGGTAAAACCGAGGACACAGGCACGCTCGGTTTCCCGTCGTCATGATTATGCTCGGACACAACACGATCTTCTCACCGGGAACGAGGTCTCGAGCTCGGGCAAGGATGAGGCGATAAAGGAAGGGCGATTGACTGCCATTATCAGAAGACCGAAATATCCGTCCTCACCCGGATATTTCGACGTCGATCTCGGCGATACAGCTGTCACCAAATTTACTTGCTTTATTTAGAATTGAACTAGGTTTGAAACTCCTCTACTATATAAAGATGAGGTTATCATTCATGAAGGGGGTTGGCAACAGCAAGGAGAGAAATAGTCCATCTCAACAATCATAAGAATTTTATCAAATCAATTCCCATCTGTTCTTGAGTTTCATTTTATTTGTACCTCATGAGAGCTCGTAACGAAAAGGATATCGACCTCGGTCTCTTAGCCCGAGGCTATACGTATCCATCACTTGGTTAGATCTGATTCTTTGTCCGCTTTCTTTACACATCTCGCTATTTAAATCGTTAATTGAATTTAGTCACATATCTTTGATATCTCGTATAAATTTAATTGTTCTACGTTTTAAAGTTAAACAGCTTGGCGCCCACCGGGGGCCTTAGATAGTAGTGGCGGTTCAATATAACATTCTGGTCACACTCGATATTTTACACTTGTTCTTTAGGGTTTGATTTCAGGTGTACCGGAAATGTCGAATTCACATTCTGTCAACTTCCAAGTGGAACCAAGCCATCACGAGCATGACGACGAGGACGTACCAAACAACAACGCGCCCCCCGTTAATCCTGCTCAGGTCGGGTCGTCGGTGGGCAACGTATCGGTCGGTGAGAACAACGGGGCCATGCTACAAAAGCTCCAGAACCAGTTAGACATGGCCATGGCTCAGTTGCAGGCCCAGCAAAAGATCATAGTGCAATTGCAAAATCGGGGTCAGGCACCCAATGTTGCCCCATCGGAACAGACCCAGGATACAGAGGAGAGACATGCCTCGCGGGGTAACGAGGGCCTCCTCGGACAAAGTATCGAATTGAAAAGAATGCTCGAAGAATTGACCAAATGGGTCGAATTCGATAAAAAGAAGATAGAGGCGAACGATAAGAAGGTAAAGAACTACAACTCGAGGGTCGATCAAATCCCGGGGGCTCCGCCGGTGTTAAAGGGACCGGATTCGAAAAAGTTTGTTCAAATGCCATTTCCGCCAAGTGCGGCGCTGATGAAAATCCCCAAGAAATTTCGCATGCCCGATATCCCGAAGTACAACGGGACAACAGACCCAAATGAGCATGTGATTGCATATACGTGCGCTATCAAGGGCAACGACCTCGCCAATGACGAAAGGGAATCAGTGCTACTTAAGAAATTCGGGAAAACTTTGTCGAAGGGAGCTATGATTTAGTATCATAACTTGCCCAAGCACTCGATTGATTCATTTGCCATGCTCGCTGATGCTTTCGCTAAGGCCCACGCGGGGCTATCAAGGTCGAAACCCGAAATTCGAATTTATTCAACGTCAAGCAATGAGATGACGAGACCTTCCGCGAGTTTGTGACTCGATTTCAAATGGAGTGCATAGACTTGCCTCCAGTTACTGATGATTGGGCCGTTCAGGCTTTCACCCAGGGGCTCAACTCGAGGAGCTCGATCACATCTATGGAATTGAAACAAATCTTGATAGAGTACCCGGCAATCGCCTAGGCTGATGTGCATAACAAATATCAGTCGAAAATCAGGGTCGAAGACGATAAGATTCTGAGGGCCGCTTCAGTGTCGTGGAATTCCGGTAAAGGAAGTGATCGCACAAGGAGAGTGATGGATCGAGATTCCAGATCGTCATATGACAGATACTAGCCGCACCCGCTCGATCAAAGGGGGAATGGGCGTAACAACGAATCGGGCAAGAACGATAGGAGAAGCAATCGAAGCAATGATCAAGGTCCAAACAACCGTGGATTGGTAAACAGAAATGTTGTCGATATAGTTCCGGGAAACAGAGAAACTCTGAGGTTATCCGAGTACAACTTTTGCGTCAATGTAGCAACTTTAGCGGTAGCCGTTATCCGAAACAAAGAAACAAGGCATCCGAGGCCAATCCAATCTGACCCGGAGTAGCAGGACAAAAGTTTTATTTGTAAGTATCATATACTCACGGTCATCAAATCGAGGATTGCCAAAAGCTGAGGGAAGAGGTGGCCCGTCTGTTCAATTTGGGGCATCTTCGAGAATTCTTAAGTGAACGAGCAAAAATCCATTTTAAAAAACCTGGATTCCAACAAGCAGGATAGGTCGGAAGAGCCCCATCAGGTGATACACATGATCATGGGAGGAACTGTCGTTCCTATGGGACCGGTTATAAAGCGCACGAAAATTTTCATAACGAGGGAAAAACGTATCCAAAACGATGACCTCGATGGCCCCATCACGTTCGATGACGAGGACATGGAAGGCATCGCCCAGCCGCATAATGACGCACTGGTAATAGCTGTCCTTGTCAATAATTTTAGAACTAAACGTGTGCTGATTGATCAAGGTAGCTCGGCTAATATCATCTGAGGGAGAGTCGTCAAACAGCTGGGACTACTAGATCAGATCGTGCCAGCCATATAAGTCCTCAATGGATTCAACACGGCATACGAAACGACTAAAGGTGAGATCACTATACCGATCAGTATGGCAGGAACTACGCAGCAGGTGAAATTTTACATGACAGAAGGGGATATAGGATATAATGCATTGCTGGGCAGACCGTGAATTCATCTCGTAAGAGCGGTTCCCTCGACTATGCATCAGGTGTTGAAATTCCCGACTCCAAAAGGTATCAAAATTGTCCGTGGTGAACAGTAGGCCGCAAAAGAAATGTTCGCGGTTGAAGAATCTGTTAAGTCTATAAAAGCACCAGATCGGGGTGAAGGGAAGAATGCCAAATAGCAATCACAGACCCCGGTCCCGGAATCTTCGGAAGATCGGAACGGGGACACGCTAGACAAGGAGTTAAAATTCGGAATACTGAGAACCTTTGTGGTGCCTGATGATTCTGACGCCATTAAGTCCACCGTTGAAGAACTCGAGCAAGTCACACTGTTTGCCCATCTACCAGAAAACAAGGTATACTTGGGCACGGGGTTAACACCCGAGCTCAGAAAAGAATTTATTGAGTTTCTTAAAATTAACTCAGACTGCTTTGCTTGGTACATTTAGACATGGCAGGTATCCCACCGGACGTGACGACACAGAAGTTGAGCTTGGATCCGAGTTTTTTCCTGGTCAAACAAAAGCGAAGGCCATAACCTGAGGTAAAGCATGCACTCATCAAGGACGAGGTAACCAAGCTCCTTAATATAGGGTCCATTCGGCAGGTAAAATACCCAGATTGGTTAGCTAACGTTGTAGTAGTGCCCAAGAAGGGGAATAAGTTTAGAATGTGCGTAGATTATAAAGATCTAAACAAAGCCTGCCCAAAGAATTCCTTTCCTTTGCCCAGCATCGATCGCATGATCGACGCTACCGCGGGTCATGACATGCTGAGTTTCCTCGATACATATTCCGATTACAACCAAATACAAACGGACCCGGAAGATCGAGAAAAATCTCTTTTATAACTAGGTTCGGCATATATTGTTATAATGTAATGCCTTTCGGCTTAAAAAATGCCGGAGCAACCTATCAGCAACTAGTCAACCGATTGTTTGAACACCAAATAAGGAGATCCATGGAAGTTTATATAGATAACATAGTCGTTAAGTCCATGCGAGCAGAGGACCATTTGAAATTTTTGCAGGAAACTTTCAGCATATTAAGAAAATACAACATGAAGCTGAACCCGAAAAAATGTGCCTTCGGAGTCGGATCGGGTAAGTTTCTCAGATTCATGGTGTCAAATCGAGCAATCGAAATCAATCCGAATAAGATAAAGGCAATTGAAGATATCACTGTGATAAACGACATGAAAGGGGTACAAATATTAACAGGACGGATAGCTACCCTGAGCCAATTCATCTCCAGATCCTCGGATAAGAGTCGCCGTTTCTTCTCGTTGCTCAAGAAAAATACTGATTTTGCATGGACCCCCGAATGTCAGGCGACCTTGGCAGAACTCAAAAGATACTTATCAAGTCCACCCCTACTCCACACACCAAGGACGAACGAGCAGTTGTATCTATACCTGGCGGTGTCCGAGATTGCGGTGAGCGGTGTCCTGGTTCGAGAGAAGAATGGTGCGCAGTATCCGGTTTACTATGTAAGTAGAACCCTTGGTGATGCCGAAACCAGGTACTCGCATTTGGAAAAACTCGCTTTGGCTTTATTAAGTGCATCTAGAAAATTGAAACCTTACTTTTAGTGTCACCCCATTTGCATCGTAACATCGTACCTCCTAAGGAACGCCATGCATAAACCCGAACTCTCAGGCCGACTAGCAAAGTGGGCTGTGGAGATTAGCGGGTATGATATTGAATACAAACCCCGAACTGCGATCAAATCCCAAATATTGGCGGATTTCATGGCTGATTTCGCACCGGCCATGATCCCCGAGGTCGACAAAGAAATACTTCTTGCCTCGGGGACTAGCACGGGAGTCTGGACCCTTTACACAGATGGTGCGTCTAATATGAAAGGGTCCGGGCTAGGGATCGTTCTCAAGCCCTCATCAAGTGACATAATAAGACAATTTATTAGGTCTGCTGATTTAACTAACAACGAAGCCGAGTATGAGGCTATGATTGCAGGTTTAGAACTGGCTAAAAGCTTGGGAGCCGAGATCGTAGAGGCCAAGTGCGATTCTCTCTTGGTTGTCAACCAAACGAACGGAACCTTCGAAATCAAAGATGACAAAATGCGGAGATAACAAGAAAAATTGCAGGTTGTCCTTCGCCGGTTCAAGGAGTAGACTTTGGAACACGTACCCCATGATCAAAATAATGAAGCGGACGCCCTGGAAAATCTGGGGTCTTCGGTAGAATCGGAAGGGTTCGCCTCCGGAGCTGTGGTACAGTTGAAAATCAGTTATAGAGACCGGCCACGCCGAGATAAACTCAACTAACCTCACTTGGGATTGGAGGAACAAATACATAGACTACCTCCAAACCGGGAAGCTACCATCTAATGCCAAGGAATCAAGAGCCCTCCGAACCAAGGCAACTAGATTTTGTTTGGTCGATGGCCAGTTGTACCGAAGATCGTTCCACGACCTCTTGGCGAGATGCCTAGGACCAGGGGACTACGTTCTGAGGGATGTTCACGAGGGCACTTGTGGAAACCATTCGAGAGCCGATTCATTGGTCCGCAAATTGATCAGAGCAAGATACTACTAGAACGAGATGGAAGGGGACGCCAAAACCTTCATTCAAAAATGTAACGAATGCCAAAGGCACGCCCTGTCCATACATCAACCCGGGGAAGAGCTCCACCCGGTCCTATCCCCATGGCCATTCATGAAATGGGGCATGGATATAGTGGGACTTTTGCCATAGGCCCCAGGTAAGACGTAATTTATCTTACTTATGACTGATTATTTCTCTAAATGGGTCGAAGTACAGGCACTCGAGAAAGTCAGGGAAAAAGAGGTCATTGATTTCATTTATGACCATATAATCTGTCGATTTGGGGTACCAGCAGAGATCGCATGTGATAACGGGAAGCAATTCATAGGTGGCAAAGTCAGCAAGTTTTTTGAAGCATATAGAATTAAGAAAATCTTATCAACCCGTACCATCCAAGCGCCAATGGTCAGGCCGAGTCTACCAATAAAATCATATTGCAGAATTTAAAGAAGAGACTGACCGGTTCCAAGCACCGATGGAAGGAGGTCCTGCCCGAGGTTTAATGGGCCTACCGCACAATGGCAAGATCAAGCACCGGAGAGACTCCATTTTCCCTTGTATACGGAGCCGAGGCCTTGATACTCGTTGAGGTTAGTGAGCCAAGCTTTAGATTCCATTATGCCACTGAGAAATCGAACCATGAAGCAATGACAGTCAATTAGGATCTCGATGAAAGAATGGAAGCTGCTCATATCCGAATAGTCGCACAAAAACAAATGATGCAAAGGTATAATAACCAGAGGACAAACCTCAGACATTTTCAAATTGCGGACTTGGTACTGAGGACAGTCACACTTCATACGAAGAACCCTCACGAAGGGAAACTAGCGCCGAATTGGGAAGGTCCATACCGAGTAACTGGAATAACCGGAAAAGGTTCTTATCAGCTCGAGAATGAAGACGGAAACCGGCTGAAAAACAACTAGAATGTGGCATTTCTTTTGCTTCTTTCTCTCTCGAACTAACCATGCAGGGATGCAGCCCAAAGGACAGCAAAAATAGCACACCGGATACCCGGAAGTCATAGACTTAGGACTGAAAGCACGTGTTGCACTCTTTTTCCCTTCGACCGTTTTGTCCCGAAGTGGGTTTTCGGCAAGATTTTTAATGAGGCAGCGCCGAACAGCGTGCTACGCATATAGAGCATAGATCAGAGACCGAAAACCTGGGACTGCATAATAGTACTCGAGCCCTCATACTTCGAACTCGAATACTAGGGGACTACTATACCATGAGTTAAGTGAAAACCATGTAAAAGCCAAGGCCTGAACAATAGGATCAGATGTAAGGACCAAACGATCGATTGAATCGTGTCCACTTAGTTTGTTCTTGCCGCGGCAACAATTGCGAATGCATCTCTGGCCGGCTTTTTCAATAAAAAACTTACTTTGATCAAAAGGATCCAATGTTACCAAATACCAAAAATGTTATGGCATAACAGTTAAAGACCACGGTCTACAAAACAAATGCTATGGCAATAATAGTTAAAGACTACGGTCTAAACTATGGCGTAAACAGTTAAAGGCTACGGTCTAACAGTTAAAGGCTACGGTCTAAAAAACAAAGGCAAGCTCGAAAGTTGCGACCTAAAACGGTTAAAGACCACGGTCTAAAAATGCAAAATTATCACAATCAGGTCTGTCTTGCAAACTATGAATAAAGCAACGACTAATGATAACACGAACTAAAGCCCGGTCGTGGGCCGTTACTATTCAAATTTTATCCTAGCTGAAGCAATACGACAAATTATAATGAAGGCATAAACCGAGTAAAACACTGAAACGTGGAAATTCTTTGCAAAAATTAAACACAAATTTCAATTAATTCATATATAAATTAGATTTACAAAGGCTCGGACAATGGCCTCAAAACAAATATGCAAAAACAAAAGAGGGGGCGCGAGGCCCCAAACCTACTCTTCATCCGACCCCTCGGCCTCTTTATCGGCTAACTCGAGATCGATATCCAAATCCTCGGGGTCGAACGCAGCCTTTGCTTCCGCTTCAAGCTCTTTTGCTTCCTCGATCAACTTTGATAAGTCCACACCAGTGGCTTGAACTTCTTCGAGGGTATTTCTTCGAGACAAGCACCGCTCGTGCTCAGCTCTAAGATTACTGGCCTTATCAGCAGCAATCACATCGGCCTTGTACTGCTCTAACATATCATCATAACCCGAGATCTGATCAAGAGCCTTTCCATGCTCATCTTGCAGATCGGCGATGACCAGGCTCAATCGATCATTTCCACCTCGGTCGCAGCAAGTGATGCGCTAAGGCCGTTAATTTGTTCCTCCGATGACCAAAGCTGCTCCCGGAGAACATCACATTCGGACACAGCACCGACGGTTATTTCGTGGAGGGAATCAAACTCGGGTTTGATCCCATCAAGCTCTGCCCGGAGTTGATCAATCTGGCTAACATAAGCTCGGGCCTGAGAAGCAAGAGCATTAGCTTCGGCTATTAAAGATTTATTGTAAACTTCAAAAGCCTTTACCTTCTCTGCCAACTGGTCATGTTCCCGTTTGGCTTCGGCAGCTTCGTTTCGAGCTGCTGCTAAATCCGATATAAGGATGGAAAGATCAAGGAGAGACGGGATATATTGCAATTTATTTTCATATAGAGTCATGAACTCGTCCACCTCCTGACTCTTACTTTCGAGCTCCTCCTTGAGTCGACCCACTTCATGCCTAAGCCGGTGGAAGCTTGCATGGTGAAGCACGGAGGCCTATGAGGAAAAAAAAAAAAACAGTTATTAAAATGAGGCATGAAATTAAAAGTTGAGAAGGACAAGACTTACCCGATTCAATGCGTGCTGAGCCTCGTTGAACAGGCACGATTCATCGACTTCGGCCATTTTCTTATGGTCCTCTTGGGATACCAAAGGATACAGATAGCTGGATACCCCAACAGGACCTGATAACATGTTCATATCGGTCGGCACCTTAAAAGTAATTAGCCTCTTCCTACTCGGGCCGACACTAGGGGCAGGAAACGATTTCTCCAACTTGCGGCCAGAATTAACCCCGAAACGCTCTGCTATAGGGATGGGCAAATTCTTGAAACACGACATACCCGGAGCAAATATTTCGTAATCCCCATGACCGGCCGCCCTTTGCTCGGTCACCTCGCCTTTGGCTTTTTCATCATCGGCAGGAATATCCACCAATGGCGGCGGAGAATCCTGTATGCAAATTATCGTTTCAGATGAGGCCACAACTTGTATCGAGAGAACGGAGCCAATATCGTACAAAGGCGGGATAGTAGGTACCTTAGAGCCTGATATCGATGAAGTTGCCCTCGATCCAGCAGCTGCGGCTGGCAATTTTTCAGTACTTCGGGTAGAAGTATGATCAGAGACCCCAACTTTCGATCCGAAGATCCCGGCATCCGTTGACTTCGAGATATCACTCGGAATTCAACTTGAACTTCCCACCAACGGTGGAGTAACTACAACAAAACCAGTCAAATCATGCTCGAGGAGCTCATCAATAAGACGATGCCCACCCAAAACCTGATCATCGTCTTCTGAATGGTCCAACAATTGACCAACGACCTCAGCATCCATAGCACGGGCCGAGATATCCTCTGATGAGGCCTCTCAAGTGACGTCCCTCAATCTTTTCTTAGCCTAGGACGGAGCTCGAAATGACTCAGAGGATTTTCTTTTCCTCCTTACAACCAGGTCTCCCTGATCGGGAGCTTCGATATCCTACTCATCAGCTGAGGCCTCGACAGTTTTCTAGCCCCGAATTCTGGTGGCCATTGACAAGCCTATGAAACAAAGGGAAGAACAGTCATTACCTAACTAATGTGGCATACTACACAGGGTAGAAAGGTCAACGCTTTAAGGAAAAGACTTACCGTGGGTCCCAGCCTCCCAATGGGACTGGGATAAATGCCTCCAGGTGTGTTCGGCGTAAGTGAGTTGCGAACATATTTTCCCAATCCATTGGTCGAGGTTAGGAACCGCACCAAGGGTTCGAATCAGCGCTGCATACATACGAACAAATAAAAAGTTCAGTATCGGTGCGAGCATACGGCCGAATCACATCGATGTAAATTTACTTACGTTTTGGGTTCCATTTCTCGGGAAACGGTAATTTGTCAGCAGAGATCAGATCCGCTGTCCTGATTCGAACAAACCTGCCCTGCCAGCCTCGGTCCTTATCTTCATCTAAATCGGAGAAAGGCGCTTTTGTAGCTAGTTTAGAAAGTTTTATCATTCCCCCTTTGAAGACGCGGGGGTTGTATAGGCCAAGAAGGTGTTGCACCGTGAACGGAATGTTCACGTTTGTAGCAAAATAACCAAGGAGCACAACGATCCTCCAAAATGACAGATGAATTTAGCCGAGGGTGATATCGTACCGCTTGCAGAAATCGACCACCACAGGGTTAAGTGTGGTGAAGGTGAAAGGGTAGGTATAAATACTCAAGTACCCATCTACGTGGGTCGTTATGGCTTAAACTTGGTCGGGAATAACGACCTCCTTCCTTTTCCACCCATAATCTTCCTTGACTTGTTCGAGTTTATTCAGAGGTATCGTGCACAGATAGGCTGATATTTCAACACCTCGATCCCCCTGTTCAGAAGGTTTCTCGACTTTGAAGTCCCGAATTGTTGAACAGTCTTGAGGAACGAAGTTAGTAAGCAGCGGCTCTGGTTTAGGAGCGGAGGATGTCTCACCGGCCTTAGCCTTTAAATATTTGCTCATTATTTTGAAAGTATGAAGATAAAAATGTCTAAAATGAAGGTTTGAAGATTGGAACGGAAATTAAGAAGAAGATATGGAGGTTTGAAGGTTTGAAGATATCAAGATCAAAGTATTCAGAGCACACGAAGGTAAAAAAATTCTTTGGTAAAAATCTAAAAGTGAAAAAAAAAAAAAAAAACTTGCTTTTATAGAGTGGGACCGAGACAGTCGATCTTCTACAACCGCTTTCAGAGCCAACGGGGCTTTGACACGTGTCGATGTCAAACGGATGTGATGGATGTGACCTGGATCCTATCTGATCATGGGAAGCGTACGAGAGAAGCAACCGGGGGGGTCTACTCAACCAACTGATCGTGCTCGAACAGATCGACCTTCCGAAGGGACCTAGATTGGAACCTCATACAAACCTCTCCATGATCAAGTAAAACTTCCGAATATCTCGCAAAGGGTGTTGTTTCGAACCGGTCATGGCCGAGTTTAGTAACCGGATGCTCGATTATGGAATGAATGTTTATGGACTATGAAATTCAAACCGGTAGCAAAACACATCGGGTTCAGTCGGATTATGGAATAAACAATTATTGATCGAATACAACAAACGCATATGCTAAAGTTTGGGTACCAAAAATTACACGGGGGATGCTCGATAAAGTCCAATAACAACCAATTTGCAAGATTCCATTAAAGATTTTTTCCATTTCATAATATCCTGACTGTGCCGGATACATCGGTACAAAAAAAAAATAAGCAGAAGAAACCCTACTCTATGACCAGTAATTGGAAAATAAAAGTAAGGAAGCCACATCCTTGCTCAAGCTAACAAGTCGGAGGATGAGATCTCCGAGTATATTGATGTGCCGTGAATTTCGGCACATTTTATGCCTTTGTAACTAGAAATGATGCTTGTTTTTAAGTGTTGTTACATTGTTTCTTATGTTATTTTTGTGTTTTATAGGATTGGTTGACTAAGGATCGGAAATGAAACGAGACGCTAAAAAACGGACAAATTGGAGCTAACTAACGGTCTGTAACATGCCGTAACTCATGTTACGGACCGTAACGGGGTCCGTAACTCATGTTACGGTTCGTACCATTGAACCGTAACAAGGCCTAAATTTCCAGAAAGTTTTCACTGAAACAATCAGTGTTACGGTGTGGTGTTACGGTCCGTAACTCATGTTACGGTCCGTAACATATCACCGTAACACCAGCCAAATTTCCAGAGAGTTACCAAATTATTGTCACAGGTTACACCCAGAAGGACGGTCTGTAACGTACGTTACGGTCAGTAACGTCGTGGCGTACCTCATTGCCCACAAGACTGAGGCCAGATACGCTGGAAGATACGGACCGTACCCTGTGTTACGGTCCGTCACATGAAGCCGTAACATGAAGGCAAAAAAGGACGAAACCTGTGTTACGGTCCGTAACCTGTGTTACGGTCCGTAACCTGTGTTACGGTCCGTAACTCAGCCGCGAAGGGGTATTTTTGTCCAGAAACTTGACACGACTTTTGGCCCTATAAATACTTAATGTAGGGTTTTAATGGAGGCATCAGATTTCCTTTGAGAGCATAAATTTCAAGGATTGAATAGTTGAAGGGTTTTGAGCATTTAAGGCAACAACTTCACTTCCATTCCATATTGTATTAGCATTGTAAGTGTATTATGTTAATCTTTAAGTTTTTTTTGTCAACAAACATTATGAGTAGCTAATTTCAATTCTAAGGTTGTGAATCCCATGATGGGTATTATGTGAATGGGTTTCTATTATTGATATATGCATAATGGTTGTTATTTATTCTATCTTTGAGTTGTAACGTTGGGTAATGATTGCAAGCATTAGCCGAAGCCATTATATTGACTTTTCTTAGGAAAGAGAGTCAATATTGGTAAGATTGAATAACAATGACTCGAAGCGTTAACCCTCGTTTAATAGACTAACTTAGGAATAAGAATAAGTCTAAATTGGCATTATTGGTCGCTCTTCGATTGTAACTCTTTTATATTCGGAAGAATCATAAAGAGGAAATACTGCTTAACTGTTGGGAAACATTAAGAAGTCCTTAAGAGACCAAGTGCATATTCATAGAACAACCATTAGAAGTATATCACATTGAAACCTGAAGCATAATATCTAATCAAATTGGGGAACACAACCTTAGTCTCTCTCTCACATTAATTACATTTTAAGTCAAAGTATTCAATTACATTATTCAACAATCAATTCAAACTATCCGGAATAGGATTAAAACATTTAAAGACTGGTATCGCATACGATTAGTACTCTTTTTCTCTCCATATTCCCTGTGGGATTCGACCCCAACCTTGTTGGGTTACTATATTTGACAACGTCCGCTTTACGCCATTAATAGGTGTAATTTGAGCGTATTATATATCCACGGGATGCGGCAATGACGGGTGATACCGATTAGCTGTCCCCACGACTTGCACCAGAGGTAGACGACCCGGGGATATCCAGTTCCGACAAATCTTCCTCATCGAGTACGATCACTGGTGTGTTTTCACCCAAAGGCATCTCCCAGCGAGTCCCCATAATATGGCGAGTTCGAACTCGGGATCCAACCCCCGAATACACAACGGGAAAACTGTCGGCCTCCAAACGTCTGGGTGGCCTCAGTGGAGCAGGTGTTCTTCTTCCCCGAACTATGTCCTCGGTTACCGATTTCCCTTTGGGAGCCCTCCTCGGTGAAGTTCTGGAAACCAAAGATATTGAGTTAAGATATGATACAGAGAAATAAGGATCAAAACGTTCAGATAAAGAAGTTACCATGGTCCTTGCCTTTCCACCCTTCGGGTGCCATTCTTCTCCAAGAACGCCCTAAGCTACGAGCCCCTGAGAAGGGCAATCACCCACTCAAAAATAGCAGTTTCGAGCGTGGGCTCAACTGGGTTCAATGAAGGGTTCTACACTTGGGGAAAATCGACAGATGATGGGCGGTGCAGTTGAACCGTGCGTACCATCACGAACCGGTTAAGCCATCCTCAATCATAATCGTCTTCAGGGTCAATGAGGCTTCGACTTCCCCTGGGAATCAACTGGACAATTCCCCCTCGGATCACCTGAGGTATATATAAATGAAGCAAGTGATCGAGGGTAAAAGCGACTCCGGCAGTGTTGGCCAACTTCTCAATGTAGAACACGAGCCTCTAAATTTGCGGGGCGATATGCCCAATACATTCTCTATATCGACATCAAAAGTCCTCGATTATTCTATGAACGGGGAGGACGAACCCTATGGCAAAAGGATACGTGTACAACAACGAGTAACCGAGAACGTGATGAGTTATTTTCACACCCTCCCCGTCGGGAAGGTCAACGTCTGCACCTAGATGGCAATCTTCCCTGACCATGGTAATGGCGCTATCATCGATATAAGATTCGAAATCTTTCACCGGGTTAAGATGGTGAAGGACTTTGCAGTCATTCGCGTAAATAAAACCCGACGGGACAATACCCGCAGCAATAGATTCTAACTCTCTATCAGGACCATCGGCTCCAGTCGATGGCATGAATGAAGATTGAGCTTCACCCTGAGTCAGTAACAGTACGTAGGCCATGATCGTGGAAGGTTCTCCTTAACAAAGCGTATCTTCAACAGTGGAACAAAAAGATTGAAGATTCGAGGAGTCTTATGGGATCAATGCAGGAATATCAGTAGGTTTAGAGGAGGAACAAAGTGAGATTTAGAGAAGTGAGGATGCATGGGAAAGAAAGAAGGCATGGGCTTTATATAGAAGGAGATTTAAGAGATCCTGTAGCATATCAAGAGTTCTGATACAAGGAGGATTCCCCAAAAAGATTTGGCGGCTGGGTAATAATGACCCAGCATCGGGCAGAGTGAGATTTGACTTAAACGTTCCATACCGGGTAATTAAAGGCAGCTGCTCAGTTTGTTAAGGATCCATTCCCCGCCGTTAGTAACTGCACCTCAAGAAATGGGGGGACTATCTGTATACGGGTAAAACCGAGGACACATGCACGCTCGATTTCCCGTTGTCATGATTATGCTCGGACACAACATGACCGTCTCACCAGGAACGAGGTCTCGAGCTCGGCAAGGATGAGGCGATAAAGGAAGGGCGATCGATTGCCATTAACAGAAGACCGAAATATCCGTCCTCACCCAGATATTTCGACGTCGATCTCGGCGATACAGCTGTCACCAGATTTACTTGTTTTATTTAGAATTGCACTAGGTTTGAAACTCCTTTACTATATAAAGAGGAGGTCATCATCCATGAAGGGGGTTGGCAACAGCAAGGAGGGAAGTAGTTCATATCAACAATCATAAGAATTTTATCAAATCAATGCCCATCTGTTCTTGAGTTTCATTTTATTTGTACCTCGTGAGAGCTCGTAACGAAAAGAATATCGACCTCGGTCTCTTAGCCCGAGGCCATACGTATCCATCACTTTGTTAGATCTAATTCTTTGTCCGCTTTCTTTACACATCTCGCTATTTAAATCTTTAATTGAATTTAGTCACATATCTTTGGCATCTCGTATAAATTTAACTGTTCTACGTTTTAAGGTTAAACACACTTTCTATGCTCGTCTTGTAGATATATATTCATTTTCTTAGTTCGGAAAAAATGGCCATCAAACAAGTGGTACCCTTTCCATAGAATCTGGCAGCCAATGAAGTATATTACTGTATAAATGTATTTATCGGGTGGGTAAAACAAATTAAAGAAAGGAAAGAAGAATCAGTAAATTAAAATTGACAGCAAATGCCCACTTCATTAGATTGAGAGAAACAGGAAAAAGGGTGAAAAAAGAACCAGAGAACAAAAAAAGGTGTCTGAGAAGTAAAAGCCAACTTTTCATTGGTAATAGCTAGTTGCAGTTGGATTCAAGTTAAATGTGTTTCCATATACTATAGACCAATTTGGTGTTCACGCTGATAAAAGACAAATATCTATTGCTACTCCATCCAACTTGTGTAACCAAGTCTGATTTAGCATGGAGTATATGTTGAGTGGCTGTTACATTAAATATTACAAATTTTACCTATATAGAAGAGCCGGTTGGCCCAACCTTTTCGTCGTCCGTTCCAATAATAAAAAAAAAAGTGTGGCCTCATACTTTTCACTAACCAATATTTAAAAAAAAAAAAAAAAAGTGCAGGCTCCATACTAAACACCAATCAATATAAACAAAAAAAAGTGGAACCCACCATCTCTAAACTCACGGGAAAAAAAAGTGGATCCCATATTAACAAAATCAAGCAATATTAAAAAAAAAGTGAATCCCATATTAAAAAAATAAATAATGTCCAAAAAAAAGTGCATCCCATATTAAAAAATCAAACAATATTCATGTGATTTCCAAAGCATCTCATTAAATCAATAATGATGGATTCATTGCCACATGCGTATCAACCCATTAGTGGGAGCAAATGAAATTATTGCACAACATACTTAAAATGCTTATATATTAAAATAAGATAGAATTTAATTACATTTTCATTTTTTCCTTACTCTAATAAATGTGAAAAGAGATTAATATCGTAAAAGAAAAAATAAGTATTAAATGGAGATCAAATAATAAATAAGGTAAATTAGTCAAATTATTATTCTAATTGACATTTCCTTAAAAAAACGTGCAAAAGACAACATGACAAATAAAATGAGCTAAACCAAGAATATTCACCAAAAATTAAAAAATAATAGTTCTTCGATTAAATAGAAAGTTAAATTTCTACTTTATTTCATTTTAAACATGTGAAATTAATATAATAATTTGAATTAGAATTATCCAAATCAAAATTTGATAAAAAAAAACAATAGGTATTGTTTAGGCCCAATCTACATACATTAACAATAGAATATTTTACATCTTTAAATTAATCGAATCAAAATTCAAAGTATCTACTGATGCTTAAATATTGCTGTTGTTTTATTTCAAAGAGAAAAAAATAGTTTCCTTTTAAATAAGTCTTCTCTTTTAAAAAGTATTAATAAATTTTTGCCAACTTTGCATTCGTAGCAAATACTAATATAATAAAGTTTTGAATACGGAGCACAAACTACAATGTTATATTAATCGTGTTTTGAACATAATATATGTATTACTTTACTACTATATAGAAGAGCCGGTTTATAGAGGCAAGATTGTCGTCCGTGTTCGGTCCTACTTTTTTATTTAAGGGCAAAAAAATCCTTTGTGGTCCCACCCATTTTTTTATTTAAGGGCAAAAAAATGACATTTTATACTTTATATTACCAACTCTTTTAAAATGTAGATAGAAATACTTTATTATATTTCTATTTTTCTATTATATAGAAGCATCGGTTTACCCATACTTCGTCGTCAGTCACTCTTTAAAAAAAAAAAAAAGATAAACCCCATACTAAAACCGCCGAGCAATATTTTTTTTTTTTAAAAAGTAGACCCCACCCTCTCCAAACTCATGAAAAAAAAGTGAAACCAATATTAAAAAAAAAAAAAAAAACAATGTCAAAAAAAAAACGTGCACCTCATATATTAAAAAATCAAATAATATTCATGTAATTCCCAAAGTATCCCCATCAAGTCAATAATAGTGGATTCATTGCCACATGCGTACAGATGCAGAAGTGGCTAAAGAAGTCGGAGGAAGAAAGTAGTTGGATGTAACACCTCGTAACTTCGGACGAAGTTTGAATCATAAGATGATAATATAATGGAACCAATATGAGGGTTATAGGAAGTGTTTTGAAAACCAATTAAGTCATAATAAATGTCTTTGGGCAAAGAAAAGTTGGAAGACACTCTACGGGGCATGTTTGCAAGTGAGTTTATCGAAGGTCTTACTTCCAACAACCATAACCCCTCTATTAATTTTGATTTTGGGAAAACTTCCTTGATGAAAGTTGTAGCCCCTTGAAATAGCTTTCCAACGGTATATTATGGGCCTCAAACGGACATCTTTGCAAAGAGTTATGCCCATTATACGACAGACTGTCCGAGCAGAGGAATTTTGACGGACCATTTGACGGTCCGTATAACATTTTGACGGTCCGTAAAACATTTATACGGTCCGTCAAATGGTCACAGAGGATCATTTTTTTGTTGGTCAGTTTTACGGTTCATTTTACGGTCCGTATAACATTTTGACAGTCCGTAAAACATTTATACGGTCCGTAAAATGGTCACAGAAAACCATATTTTGCTGGGCAGTTTTACGGTTCATTTTGACGGTCCGTAAAATAATTATACGGTCCGTCAAATTGACTCAAGCCAGCGTAAAATGGTAACAGAAAGTCAATTTTTGCTGGGTAGTTTTACGGACCATTTTGACGGTCCGTCAAACAGTTTGACGGTCCGTAAAAATGGGCGTAGAATTGCCCGATGGGTCAGATTTTAAGATGTTAATAAGAGACCCAAACTCATTTTTTTCATTCCCATTTCTCCTACACGACTCAAGGGTTCTCTAGAGCCATCCAAACACTTCATATGCAAGAATCCAAGTGAAACAAAAGATCCACTTCATCAATCCACAAAACTAAGTGTGAGAAACACATCAAATCCATTCAAGTCAAGAAATTCCATAAAAGGTGGAACTAGGGTTTTGTTCAAGTGAAGTATTTCAACTCAAGGCTTATTCCTACAATAACCAAGGTAAGTTTTATGATGTTTCATGATGATTAAAGTGTTAATAAGTTATTGGGAGAATAGTAAATGGGTTTGATAAAGAGAATTATATGAACTATGCTAGGGTTTTTGGATTGTTGACTTGGGATTGTTGTATTCATATGGGTCATGAAGAATGATGTCAATTACATCTAATTGAGATTGTAGAATCAGCTAGAAGTAATAGAATGGGGATTGGGGGAAGAAAACACCATTAATGAAGGTTGTGGAGCTTCATGCCCACCAAGTGTTTGATAAAATGCTTAGATGAACAAAACATGGATATTGTTGCTAATATAGAGTCCTTATGACCTGTATTGTTATAGATTAAAGTTGAAGGGATTGAAGGACATTGTGATACACTCAAAAGCAGGAAGTTAAGGTATGTAGAACTTCCATCCACATGTGGGAATCTCTACGTTCTTCCCCATGATCCGTTTCTTAAAATCTATGAAGTTCAAATCCCAGGGCATTAAACCCAACATATTGGTAGCCCGTAATTACGTATGTATGTACATGAATTTTGTATCTATGTTCGTTATTATATTCCTAACCTTCCATTACGGATATTAGGAATCCTAGCTTACTCCATGAATCATGAATTCTTTCTCATGCGTTCTCATTATGTTCATATGAAACGGTATGATTTTATTTTACAAGTTACAAGCATGTTTTCAAGTCAATTACAAATATATGATTATGAACTATTGTATTACTCATAAATCAAGAACATGTTTACAAGATATTTCATGAAACCATGTTTACAAGTTATTTCGTGAAATCATGATTTCAAGACAAGTACAAGTTAATTCACGAAAGTCATGGGCTTCTTAGCCAACTATATTATGTTCATGTTTTGGGAGTTGCACGAATTACCGAGAAGGCTCAGATAGCCTGAAACTATGTAGCCATCATAGGACAATGATCGCTCCGCCCAGTTAGGACGATACCTTAATTTTACACTGAATGGATCCATCAGGCACGTTAACACCTTATACCCTGGCAAGGTATAGGGGCTCTGCTGGTCCGGCGAGGTACCAGACTCCACGTATCCACGTGGTGATATCACATGTCGGTCTATGAAATGCTCTCCCTACTTATCATGTTTTACTTATGTTATATATATACATATGTACTCATGCTCATGTTCATGTCCAGGTTTTCAGTTTAAGTTCTTATCATGTTAATCCATGTCCCATGTTGTTTCTTTCGGTTGCTTTACATACCAGTACATTCAATGTGCTGACGTCCCCTTTTATTGCCCGGGGGCCTGCATTTCACGATGCAGGTACTGATATACAGGACGACACATCTGCTCAGTAGGACAACATTCGTATCAGCTTATTGGTGAGCCCCATCTCATTCGGGGTTTAGTCAACTTTTGTTTTATGATTAATTATGAATCTAAAGGTATGCTGGGGGCCTTGTCCCAGTAAGTATGTTTTTCAGTCAGACTCATGATAGAGGTTTCATAGACTAGACAAGTCAGTTATGTCATGTCAGACATTTGGAGTCATATAGCCATTTTGGCTCACTCATGTTCAAACAAGTATTTTATTAAGTATTATGACTTAACATGTTTTATAAAGGCTCATCATGCATTCACATTATATTCCGCTTATGTTATGTATCATGATGATTCAGCAAGGCATGTACTTCGCTCGGTCACATGCAGTCAGGCACCGAGTGTTGTGTTACGTCCAGGCCATGGTTCGGGGCGTGACATTGGACCCATCCCCTAGCGAGTGAAGTGCTTACGCCCCTTTAGAGATAGGGGCGAGCAAAAGAGCTTCGCAGTAGCAACGGGCGAAATGGGAGCTGCCTAATACCCAATAGTGGGAGCAAATGAAATTATTGCACAGCAAAAAACATGGACCCCATATTATTACTTTTCTTCAAAATATTTAATTGTTGTATTTGCTATTCAGCCATATTATTTATTTGTTATGTTTACTAAAATAAATATACTTAAAATATTTATATTTTAAAATAAGATAGAATTTAATTATTTTTTTATTTTTATTCTTACTCTAATAAATGTGAAAAGAGATTAATATCAAATGGAGATCAAATAATGAATAAGGTAAATTAGTCAAATTCTAATTCTAATTCACGTTTTCTTAAAAAATCATGCAAAAGACAATATGACAACTAAAATGAGCTAAATTGAGAATATTTACCAAAAATTAAAAAATAGCATTTCTTAGTTTAAATAGAAAATCAATTTCTACTTTGTTTCGTTTTAAACATGTAAAATTAATTTAATAATTTGAATTAGAAGTATCCAAATCAAAATTTGATAAAAAATAATAAGTATTTTACACCTTTAAATTAATCGAATTAAAATTGAAAGTATCAACTGATGTTTAAATATTGCTATTGTTTTATCTCAAAGAGAGGAAAATAGTTTTATTTTAAACAAGTCTTCTCTTTTAAAAAGTATTAATAAATTTTCGTAGCAAACACGAATATAATAAAGTTTTAGATACGGAGCACAAACTACAATGTTATATTAATCGTATTTTATATTAATCGTATTTTGAACATAGTATATATATATATATATATATATATATATATATATATATATATATATATATATATATATATATATACTATCTAAACACAAAAAATTCAACACTAATAATGGGAGATATATGATAAACAACCTTAGATACATCATAATCTAGCATAAACCCAATCAATTTCATCATTTAGAAGTCGGCAAATCAGATAGTTCTCATCAAATTTCTCCAACGATCGCTCGATTTGGGAAGTATACGCTTTGTTGACAAAGGAAGGTGGAAACCATATTCCAATCACTAATATTTTATTCTTATTCTTGTTTAAACTTAACTAGGTGACAGTGGTGCATATTTGGATTCGAAGTCTACATGGATGATGTTATCATCAAGTCGAGGGAAAGTTCAGAGCATACCACACATCTGAGAAAATTCTTTGATAGACTCTGAAAGTTAAATACTATAATCCAAAGTGTTGGGTCTGTGCGTAGCACAGACATAGGACATCTAGTAAATAGTAAAATGAGCTTGATGGTTGAAATTTGTAAAATTTAAGCTACTAAATTTAATGGTAAGCATGTGCCGAGTACTTTTAGATATTTGATTGGCAGCTAAGAGAAGCAATTTTGAGAGCCGAAAATATGAGGAAAAGAAGGATCATCTATGTTGGTGCTTCATGTGTGAAAATATAGGGGAGGACGTGGACCACCTTCTGTTGCATTGCCATGTACATTTATGGTCGGAGACTCTAAAGTGATTTGGTCTAACGTGGACTAGGTTGAGGGTGGTAAAGGATGATTTATTCAGTTGGGCCTTTACAAGAAGAATGAGAAGACACATGGCATGGGACATTGCCCTGTTGGCTGACATTGCCCTGTTGGCTTTTATGTGGGTGGTGTGGAGAAAGAGAAATAGAAACTTTTGAAGGAATTAGCGCTATTTTGTACATTTGAAGAATAACCTTTTATCTCTTACGTATATCTTTTTGGTGCACCCATGAGATCCCTATTTGTGTTAAGGAATATGTGTTTTGCAGAGAACCATCTATTTTTTAGGTCCTCTCTGTTCTGTTCACTATATGGGAGTTTCCCATTATCAATAAAATCTTTATTTACTTATAACAAAAGTCTTATTATCGAACTCATAGAGAGACAACTATCAAGGTGCATCATATAGTAAGTAATTCACATACACGCTCAGAAACACAATGCTCATGCAGAGAGAGAGAGAGAGAGAGCGCACATATATGTTAAAGATGTGCGAATGGATTTTGGCACTTCTCCAAATAATTCGTTGAAGCTCAAGTCCCTATATCAGAGAAAAGAGAACAGATGTGATTATCTGGTTATGTCTTTATCTATAAGCTACATAAAAAATGAGCACTTCGGTGTGTCTTAGTGTAAAGAAAAATGTTTTCCTCAAGAAAGTATTTTTCAGTGTTTTGTTATCTTGAAATCTAAAAAATATTTTTTCCATGAAAATGTTTTTCATGACTGTTATTCAACAAGTATTGGTGGGATTTCATATTCCATATTACCCAAACAATAAGCGGTATAACTACATGAGAAGAGCTTGCTAACTAAGGTTGATAAAATCTAACAAATCCCTACAAAAGCGTAGCCTATTAATGTACAATATCCGACTAGATACAATATTCTGTATCAATGACCAAAACAGGGTGAATGACTTCCATCACTTATAGTAGAAGTCTTTTCACTTGTTTCAATTCACACTTCTCTGTTGTTCATTCTGTCCCATAGCCCCATATCCTATATTAGCATATGTAACTCACTTTTCTACCGAACCAAACATTAGAAAATGATTTTCTGAGAGAGTATTTTCTATATAAAAGCAATACTCACTGTGGAAAATGTTTCTAATTATTAATACCTAATTTGGTCCCTCACTCTAAATTGAGACGGTGGAAATTCTTTTCTAAGCCTTGGGGTATTTGCTCTAACAAATTGAGATGGACACTAAAAGGGTAAAAAAGTGTGGACTAAAGGAAGGTATTTTTTCACTAAATGATCAAGATGCAACTTCTACACCTACAACATAATGGTTGACACACAGATAAGGAGAAACACAAACAGCGGAGATAAGGAGAAATGAAATTGGTAAGGAAGAAAGTTGACAGAATTTGTGTTCTGAAATATCATCTTACAGAGACGATAAATGTTGAAGCTCCCAGATATAACTCGGTATGCGACCACGAAGTGAACAATTCCTCAATGTCCTAGAATCAACATCATAAGTGTTAATTTGCAGGTCAATATCACAAGAAATTGAGAAACACTTGTTTAATTCATGAGGAGTCAAAGGATATAAAGCCTACAATACTTCCAACGAAGTCATAGGCGATAGATCGGGAAAATCATATGCTCTTCCTTTCGTGACTACATTGCTCAATTGTCTAGGCATAAGATTATAAAGTTGGAGAAATTATCAGCCAAATATTTTCAAAATGCAATAATATTTTGATATACTAAAATAAATTCATCTTCAAAACAAAAATCTTACAGGTTAAGGAGACTGTCCATTGATGAGATTTCCTTTGGCCAGGGGCCTTTAAAATTATTTCCTAACAGAATCCTACCAAGAAAAGAAGTTAAATTAATAACTAAAAAATTAATAACTAAATAAAAATATCCTTATTATATTGCTTTCACATAATTTGGCTTACAACATGCCGAGTTCCTTCCAATTGGCTATTAATTTTGGGATTTTCCCAGATAAGCTATTCCCATGAGCAACACTACAAATAGAATGTACATAATAAAAGAAGAATAAAAAACATACAGAGATGGTGGTTGCAATTGACTAATTGATTAAATAGTGCAATGAAAGAAAATCAGAGCAACATGCACTTACAACTGAATTAAGTTTGTCAACTGCTTGAAGCTTAAAGGCAATTCACCAACAAAGTAATTGGTGCTTAGGTCCCTGAAATAATTTAGTAATTTAGATATATAATGCAGTTTTAGCTTCTTCTCTTTTTCCATACAGTTAAGATCATAAATATCGTTTTTTTTTTCTGTCATATCATATAGTCAAGATTTGCAATTGATAACTCTACATTTCCCACGATAAGGGAGTAGGTATCTGTACCAATACTTCCCATATTGACAGTATTCTCTGTAGAAACAATTTTGACTCAAAGTGTAAGCAAAGTTTCTTTTGTTCTTTTGCAAAGGAGACCTAACCCAACCCCAAAACATCAACTATATGTGAAAACCAAACCATAGTATCTAAATATGTCCTATAGATATATGCCTAGGTTGATTTAGGTTATAGAATCTCATAGTTTGCATCATGAAATTTTATTATTGACGGTTGTTAGTGTCTAATTTTGCATTTCAATGCACACTTCTCATAGAAAATATTTTGAAAGGACATATCTGTATCAATTGAGAAGGGGTAATAGTAAAGTTGTCTCCATATAAACTATAGGTACGGGTTTAAGCTGTAGAAGCAGCCACTATTGCTTACATTAGGGTAGGCTGTCTAAATCACACTCATTAGGGTGCGGCCCTTCCCCGAACCCTACTATCGTGGGATGCTTTGTGCACCGGTCTGCTCTTTTTTAAAATATATATATATATATATATATATATATATCAATTGACATTTTCATATGATCATGTATACTTCTCAATAATTTCATGTTCATTTTCCCTTATCCTTATGTATCTGAGCTTGATGCATGCAGAACTAAAAACATGTATTACCAAAATAGTGAACCAATGTGAAAGAAAATCGACTAGATTCTTGAAAATATCAAGCTTTTGTACTTACAGATACTGCAGCTGTGTAAGCCACCCAAGCTGGTATGGGATGTGACCCGAGAGTCGATTATCATTCATTGCACTGCATAAAATTTCAAACCAGAACAAATCAAAATGAGAATAGAAAGAAGAACAGAGATAAAAGATGTGTAGTATTTTTCTCCTCAGAGTCGTACAAAACCACAAGATTGGAGAGTTTCCCTAGTTCTTGCGGAATGCCTCCATTTAGTAAGTTGTTGTATATGTATCTAGATAAATGTACCAAAGGAAAAGAAAAAAATAAGTGTGAGCCTGACTAACTGAATTATGACTAACTGAATTATTCTGCAAAGAACAGGGTAAAAGGGAAAAAAAAATGAAAATGAAAAAGACATATACTTACAAAGTCTCTAAGGATTGGAGAGCACCGTATTCACGAGGGATTTGGCCCGTAAAACAATTACTGCCTAGATCTCTACATCAGCCACATCCCAAAAGGTTATATTAATTTGGATAAAGTTCCCACATCGAATGCAGAAATTGAACGATTTAGTTTATGTTTAAAATTTCAATTTTAATTTTTAAGTTAAATTTTAAAATTAACAGATTGACAAGTTCATGTAATGATATGACTACTCTGAATAGGAAAGGCAGCATTCTTTGGTAAATCGTTTTCTTCTCACTATCTTAGGTAGTAGCCAAAGCAATCTAAGAGAAACACACACCAAAAAATCAATCGTCTGTGAATAATATTAGTTGAGATACAAACACATAGCATATTTGTATCTCAAATTAATAATAAATCCACTATATTTACACATAATATCTAACTTAGCTAAATGGATCATCTTTGCATGTTCAGCTGATATCTGGTCATTTTGAATTCAAGCATTACGTCAATGAAATAGCTTTATTTTCATCATTTAAAGGATTGTTGTATTTTTTCCTGCAATTTCTCCTTCAAGATGATTGGTATTTCTAGTAAGCTGTTTTTTTAATCATTGATGCATACATATGCGACATGCATACTTAGAACTGGCCTAACTCTATAAATTCTAGCCTTCTTTAGAAGGTGGCTACGTTAAAGTTTACAGATTACAATGTCTTTGTTGTTTTCTGAAGAGATTTGTATGTTGTCTGCCAGAGAATATACAGACAAGATCTATTTAAAGATAGTGATTATTGACGCCTCAAAGCCTACTCCTTTCTTTTTTTATTCTATTTTTCTAACAGAGAGCGATTAAGCTAAGGGGTAAAAAAGACAGAATAGAAGGCTGTACATTCCCGAAATTCCGTAATGATCACTATTTTCTCATATCTACCTCAAGATTTGCACAGTTCTGTATCTGTATGTGGTAACAAACTTAAGGGAAACAACTTCATGATAACAAATTTTAAATTGTTTTAATCAAGTAGGAAAACTCACATGTATCGTAAAGACTTCATCCGAAATGCTGGCAAGTACTCACTCAAGGAGTTGTCAGAAAGATCTCTGTAAAACACGTTATTTGGTCAGAGAAAATACAGAGATTGCAGACTACAAAAGGAAATTATTAAAAAATTAGTAGAAGGTGTTCTTCTATTTGACCAAAGAGGTATGCAAAATTAAGCTTTCCTCGTGGCCTTTCTCAATACAGTGGTGATAAAAATGATGATCAATTAATTTGAAAAACGACAAGGTGCTGCTCCAAAGTCTGAACGGAGCTTTTCAATCGTCTTCCGCCCCAATCAGAAATAAAATAGACGATAATTGTCAACATAGTAAACCACTCACAAGTAATAAAGTGATTGTAGGTTGAGAAATGATTTAGGGACTGGTCCATCAAGCTTGTTTCCCCTTAAATCCCTGTAACATCCATGCCAAGTTAGACTAGACTTCGAGACGAAACAATAGAAATATAAATCATTAATCAACATACATATAGAACTGGAAATACAGATGCAATTGAGCATCGAAAATTACTCACTGATCTGTCATATGGTCTTTATGGAAAGGAACACTAAAGCGAAGGCAAAGAGAAAGCAATGATCCAGACGCAGATTACATTTGGAAAGATCTTATGCCAGTATTCAAACTGAAACTTCCTTACAAACAACTACAGAATTGGTGTTGGCGGTGCATGTAAATGCAGATAAAGTTCACAGAAAACTGTATGTTGCATGTTAGCTTCTAGGCACCTAAAACAATACGTAGTAGAATTATTATTTAGTAAACTATTTTCTATTGTTCATTTAACACTTCTCCTCAAGTTGGTATATCATGTAAAGATAAATGGATAATCTGTTAGAACTCATTTGTGATAACCCTTGTGGGCAAATTACCAGTGTTATCAAAAGCGCAAAAAAGATCTAAGGTTTCCTGGGGCTTTAAGCGCAAAGCGCTAATAAAGCGTAGGCTTCAATGAAAAAGGCACAAATGGAGAAAAAATGCAAAAATATAAGTTTAGTCCAAGACTATTAAGTATAAGCAAAATAACAAATATGTGGACAACAAAATTGAAAAAAAATTACAATAAAGTGAAATATCAATTGTTTCTTATAGCCTCTTGAAAGGGTCATTGGCAAGGAAAAGTATGTCTTAGAGCCTTGATGTTGACACTAAAGAGCACATCAAACGAGGCGAAGCACTCAACATGTTTTGAGCCCGCTTCAAGGCTTAAGCGTGCTTTAAGTGTGCCTTTGACAACACTGATAATTACAATAATTATATTTCTTGTAAATACTATTGTTAGATGATATACTCATCTAGTGGGTGATATACTCGTACGTACATCACTCACTATAAATAGCAAAGAAATACGGGCTCTAAGAGCCATTGATTCGTTTACAAAACATTCTCATGGTATCGGATTAGCCAGCAAATCCTCCCTTTTTCATGTCATAACAATTTTTTTTTGATAAAGTAAATAATTTATTAATAATTATGGAAACCTTGTATACAAACCGTATACAAAAAGGAAGAGAACCTACACCAAAATATGGTTCTCAACAAAAGAGATTCAATCCTCTATAAAAATAGGGACCCCATGATTACACCAAAAAGAAACCAGAAACAAAAAACTACATTGCAATTTTACAAAAATAGTGTTCCACCCCTTCAAAAGCCTTCCTATTGCTCTTTTCCAAATAACTCGCATGATTCCTAAGGGGCCAACACTCCGTGCCCTTTTACTTCTCTTCCCCCTCCTATGAGTCCAACTTTACAATGCCTCCTTCATTGTGCCCGACATCACCTATTGCATCCGAAACAAATTAAGGACCGCCCTCCATAACTGATTAGCCACTTTGCAATGAAATAGGAAATGATCTACGTTTTCGCCCGAACCTTTCACATAAATGCCAACTAACATAGGTGATCCTCCTCATGTCACAACAATCAAGAGGTCAAATCTATTCTTCGAAGAACGACAACAATTCTGATGTTCTTTGCCGCGAATTCATCATTTAACCCTTCTCATCAGAATCTCACCCCTTCCCTGATACCAGCAAACAATTTTTATTTTATTTTTAAATATCAGCAATTACCACTGCCAAAAATCTCTTCATCTTTTCTAAATTCCCTATCAAAACTTATCCAAGAAAAAGAACTAGAAATACAGTCTCCTCCAACAACTGTAAGTGCCGCAAGTGTAAGTGAAGCAACTGTAAGTGAAGTCTAAGGAATAGTACTACTCCAAGTCTCCTAGTTCTACGATCGTTCTTATTCGTCAAAACAACCAAAGCTTCTTGTTGGTTCCTCAATCTCAAAGCCTTCTCCGTCAATCAGATTGTCCACAATCCCTCCTAACTTCAGCGCCTGTCGGTGGCTCTCTTTTTATCCATATCACTGGCTTTCTCTGTTGTCATTCCTAAACAGAACTTTGTCTCTCACACCAGTCTGAAACTTTTTCTCCCTGACCATCGAAGTTGCCAATAGATAGTCCCTCTCGTCTTTTCCCCTATCTCTCCTTTTCCCCAGTGTTTCTTCACTGGCAGTATCATCTGCCTTGATTCTGTTAGCCCTACAAAAACTTCACTCCCATTGTTTGTCCTCCTTGGTTCTCTCACCTCAACCTTGCTCTTCTGCACTGCTGGCTAAACTCCAGACTTATTTTTTCAGCCCACCAGTGTTGTACTATGGACCATTCTTTGGTAATTTTTTTTTTCTTCTCACTATCTAAAGATAGTAGCCAACGAGATAGAATGGAACATACACCAAGAAGACGGTTATCAATCAATCTGTGAATAAGTCTTATGGGAGATACAACCACATAACACATTTACCTATATATTAAATCTACTGTAGTTAAAAATACTATCTAACTTGACTACACTGATCAGCTTTGCAAGTTCAGATGATTTTTTTTTATCAAGTAAATGTAAATTCATTCATAAACATAGCCACAACGGCCCTATACGAGAGATACACCAAAAAGTAGAGAATTCACAAAACGATATGATTCTCTACAAACTCCACCCATTCATCTATACAACAAGGAACTTTTTGTGTGCACCAAAAGAAAATAAGGGAACGGAGACTACTGAGAGAAACTCGACTCTACACCTTCAAACGCTCTCCTATTTCTCTCTCCAAACAATGCACATTAGCGCAAGTGGTACCATATTCCATGCCCTTCATCTTCACGTCTTCTCACGCTCTTCCAACTGAACATCAACTCTCTCACGGTGTTTGGCATTGCCCATGAAGTGTCAAACCACCTAAGCATACCCCAGCATAACCTCATAGTCAGCCCGCAATGTAGAAGAAGATAATCCACGCCCTCGCCCATCTCCTTACACATGTAGCACCAACTGACGCAGACAACCTTCCTCTTTCTAAGATTTTTCGATGTCAAAATCAACCCCTCTAGTGGCTATCCAAGCGAAGCACACCTTCCTTGGCACCTTTGGAATCCATATGTTATTATATGGGAAAAATATGCTCCTCTCTAACCAAAAGTTTCTCATAAAAAGACTTCACAGAGAAAACTTCAAAATTTCCCAAGCCCCACCACCAAACATCGGGGTTATCACCCTGATTGACTTGTCTATGCAGTAAGGCTAATAAGCTCTGGAAAAATTCCCTTCTAAAAATCTCTCCACCTTCTCTCCCCCTAATATGCTGAACCGTCAAGTCTATCTGGCAAGATATTCTGTACAAACTCTAAAATTCATATTTGAATATCACGTCCCCACGCCACCTATGTCCCCAAAATTTTACTCTCCGACCTTGAATGAGATATTTTCCCGAAAATCATCCCATCACTTCATGATATTCCTCCACATCCTACAACTGAAAAGAAAAGTGATATCTCTAGTTCTCCAACCCCCTTCCAAAACTCCATATATTATCAACTATCAAACCCCCCCCCCCCCCACCCCCACAAACTTGTACCTCCACCCCGAACCTCCACAACCATTTACCCTATAAAGCTTTGTTAAAAACCTCTATATCTTTAACTGCCAACCCTTCCCAAGTTCAGATGATATTCCGTCATTTTGGATTCAAGTATTACGTCAATGTATTAGCATTATTTCATCATCTGAACGAATGTTGTATTTTTTTTTAATGTCAATTGCTCCTTTAATATGATTGGTATTTCTTGTATACATTTTTTATAATCATTGACGTGGTACACGTACAATGCCCATACAATAGAAACTGGTCTAACTCTATAAATTCTAGGCTTCTTTAAAAGGTAGCTATGTTAAATATTGCAGTATACAGTGTCGTTGTATCCTGAAGAGATTTGTACATGATCTTCTAAAGCATATATAGCCAAGATCTCCTTGAAAGTACTGATTATTCACGCCTCAGAGCCTACTCTTTTCTGATTAAAATCTATTTTTCTAACAGAGAAATTAAGCTAAAGGATTAAAAAGACAGAATAGAAGGTTGTAAGTTCCTGAAATTCCATAATGATCAGTATTTTCTCATATCTACCTCAAAATTTGCACAGTTCCGTTATTTGTATGTGGTAACAAACTTAACGGAAACAACTTCAGGAATAACAAATTTCAAATTGTTTTAATCAATTAGCAAAACTCACATGTATTGTAAAGACTTCATCTGAAATGCTGGCAAGTTCCCACTCAAGGAGTTCTCAGAAAGATCTCTGTAAAACACATTATTTGGTAAGAGAAGATATAGAGATTGCAGACCACAAAAGGAAAATATAAATATTTAGTAGAAGGTGTTCTTCTATTTAACCAAAGAGGTATGCAAAATTAAGCTTTCCTCATTGTCTTGCTCAATACAATAGTGATAAACATGATGACGAATTAATTTTGAAAAGGACAAAGTGCTCCTCCATAGTTCGAGGAGCTTTTCGATCTTCTCCCAATCCATCAGAAATAAGATAGCCAAAAGATAATTGTCAACACAGTGAACCACTCACAAATAACAAAGCGATTGGAGGTTGAGAAGTGATGTAGGGATTGGTCCATGAAGATTGTTTCTGCTTAAATCCCTGAAGCATCCATGCCAAGTTAGACTAGACTTTTGAAACAAAGCAACAGAACTATAACTCATTAATCAACATATCATATGGAACTGCAAATGCAGAAGAAATTGAGCATGGGACTCACCAAGCTGCTATATACCTTCTGGAAGAAAATGAAGTCTATAGCTTTTGAAGGCAAAGATAAAGCAATGTTCCACAGGCAGATTACATTATCAAACATAAACTTCCTTACAAGCCAGTACAACATTGGTGCTGGTAGGCAGATAATTTCACAGAAAACCATATGTTGATTGTTAGCTTTTTGACACCCAAAACAATAATTGTAGAGTTACTATTTGGTAAGCCACTTTTTGTTTTTTGGATAACGGAGAAATCCCCGAAATTGGCGAATAATGGGCCCGTTCCTCTACCTTTCTCCACTTAAATACCAGACATTAACCCACACATTAAGCTCAACACCTTACCACTAGGCCAATACCCTGACGCACCAAAAATGTACTATCATCTTTTCTTCATTTAACATTTTCTCTCGAATTGGAGTTTATATATAGTGTGAAGATAAAGAGATATGTCTATTAGAACTCATATGTGTAACTCTTCTAGATAATAATTAAAATTAATTATATTTCTTGTTACTACTATTTGCTGATGTGGGGCTTATATAGCCTTGGCCTAGTCGTTTCTTCATTAGTAATACCCATCTGCCTGATTCTATTTGCTCCTTCATTCAAGCCTTACCATAACTTTTCTTATTTTTCAGTCCACCAGTCTTTGCTCCTTCCTTGAGATTTAACCCCCCCCCCCCCCCTCCCCCCAACAAAAAAAAAATCAGAAATAGTTTTTTCTCAACATATTAAGTTATTAACTGAAGATTCTACCTCTTCACAGGCTATCTCCACCAATGATTTCTTTTCAAACCCGCTTCTATTTAAGGGCAAAAGATCCTAATGGTGGACTATTTTGTGAAAATTTGGTACTGTTTGAAAAGTAATTAAAAGAAAAATAGCCATAATTTAATAGTACAAAAATAAAATTCGGACAATAATTAACTCTGCTTATAACATGAAAGAACTTATAAAGGTTTGAACCCCATGAATTCTTTGTTTGTTTCGTAACTCTAGCAAATTCTTGAACCCCATGAAATCTTTCTTGATTTTGAGACTATAACAAATTTTTGAATTTCATGAATCCTTCTTCCTCTTTGAACCCCATGAAGCTTTTTCTGGGACCCACTTGTCAATTCTTTGAATTCCAATAGCTTTGGTGGAGTTGTTTCATATTATAATTTTAGGTGGGGTATTTTTTTTCCAAACCTTAGACTCCATTTGTGGAACTACATTGGGCAGTGGCGGAGCCAGGATTTATGCCAAGGAGGTTCAAAAATATAAAGAAGCCATAAATGAAGAAGTTAAGGGGGTTCAATGTCTACTATATATACATAAAAAATAATTTTCACCTTGTATATACAGTGCAATTTTTCGCCGAAGGGGGTTCTGAACCCCCTTCTATAAGGCTAGGTCCGCCACTGACATTGGGTATGTTATTATTGTTATATTTTCCAAACCATTTGTATGTATTGCTCTCACTATAAACAACAAAGCAATACCAAGCTATATGAGTTATCAAACCATTTACAAAACATTCGCAGTATCCACCTGTTAAATCAAATTAGTAGTAGTATTTATAAAATGCAAGTAAGCAGCCAGGTTGAAGAGAAATAGATAAACATTCTCACAATCGGGTTAAATGAGTGAGATTTCCAACTTGTGGTGGTATTCTCCCGCTTAAATCCCCCTCTGATAAATTTCTGCAGATAAATGGGATAACAATGTTAACAATTTCTAGACAATAACGAAATTTATGCAATATATAATCTAAGACAATATTTGAATTACGTTGACGAGCAAATATGATCTGAGAACATATTTAGTCCCTCTATCTTAGAATCATTACACATTACGGGTGTGTTTGGTTGTCAAAATATTGTAGAAAACACTTTCTTTAGGAAAACAATGTTCTTAAAATTAAGAAAATGATTTCTCTGCAAGAAGTAGAGATAAAAAGTACCATAAATGGCATGTTAAGCTCATTGTCTCCTCCTCACCCCCAACCCTCGCTGCCCATTAACCGCCCCTGACCCGACTCCCTGCATAATATTTTCCTAGATTACTTTGTGAAAAACAGCCATTGATTGTTGTATTTGAAGTAGAATCTATAATCTAGGGTTTTAGTTTGGGAGTAACTCCGTTGTTGAAGAAGAGAGAAGAAGAGTTCTTTTCCTTTTTTGGTAACTAATAATTTTATTAATCACCAAGAGAAAAGCATTACAGACTGCAACCCAACTTTATATCTCAGTGGGCTGCTCAAGTGTAATTCTCAGTAAACCAGATAGCAATCAAAGCTAATCTAGCAACAGAAATCAAAACATGTAGTTCTGTCCAAGGTTTCGGATACCAGGGGAAGCTCGAATGTTGCACATATATGCAACTTCTCTAGCAATGATGTCCCATCCAGTAGCTCACTTGTCAAAAACTCTCTTATTTCTTTCCATCCAAATTCCATGCATTACTTCCGCGTACAGCATTCTGAATATTCTAGCAGCCGGTGACTTCCCTTTAGCATTTCTGATAGCCCAGTGCAAGTGAGTGTCCCAATTACCAACAACAACAACATGCCTAGTAGAATCCCGCAATGTGGGGTCTGGGGAGGGTAGAGTGTACGCAGACCTTACCCCCATCTTGAAAGGTATGGAAGTTGTTTCCGAAAGACCCTCGGCTCAAGAGAGAAAACAAGACCTTACCCCCACCTTGAGTGTCCCAATTACCATTTGGGAAATTACCCTTCTGTGCCTAGTTAAGAATTCTTATCCACATCAGTTTGGTATATTGACACTCAACAAAAAGGTGGTCCCTAGTCTTAGGAGCTTGCTGGCATAATGTGCAGATAGGATCCACCGATAATCCCCATTTGATTAACCTATCCAATGTGCGCATTTTGCCTTGCAACATTAACCACATGGTAAACTTTGCCCTTGGTCTTCCACCATTCCTAAAAATCAGTGGTTTCCATTCGACTCTAGGATAATCACCCATCATCTAGAAGTAAATTTGACTAGTGAGGCTTTATTTATCAGTGAAGTTACATTGTATACTATTCAAAACCTCCTTTGAACTCATAATTTGTCTAATCATCGAACAAGCTAGCTGTGGCACAGCTGTATCAGTACCAATCTGATCCTTTATGTAATAGTGATGGACCCATCTAATCCATAAACTATCTTTCTTTTTTGACAGGTCCCAGTAGAGTTTGGTTATGGCAGCTCTGTTCCAACAATTCAGGTTGAACAAGTTCAACCCTCCTCCCGCTCTAGGTACACAAACTCTCTCCCATGCCACTAGAGATTTCTTAGTTATCATATTAGATCCAGACCACAAGTAGCTCCTGCAATGAGCTTCTATAATTTTCATTACTTTTGATGGTAGAGTGAACATTTGGGCCCAATACGATTGCATTCAAAACAGTACTATTTGTATCAATTATGCTCTTCCTGTATATGAGAGTGTTTTTGTTGTCCAAGAGGTGATCCTGGATGTGATTTTGTGAATAAGTGATTGCCATTAGATAAAGCTCGTCTTCTTAGTGGAAAGTGGAATGCCCAAGTACTTGAAAGGTAATTCACCGTACATAAACCCCAATTTAGTAACAATTCTGTCTCTGATCTCCTGTTTAACCCCTCCAAAATATACAAAACTTTTCCTCATATTGGCCTGCAGTCCAGAGGAACTGGAAAACTAGTTAGAGCAATTGAGCAAGGCAGTTACTGAGTTCTCATCACCCCTAGCAAATAGAAGCAGGTCATTTGCAAAGCTTAAATATGTGATCCCAAGTGTGGAGCACCTGGGATGATATTTATATCTTATGTTTTGTTTGAGACCAATCAATTTTCTACTAAGGTCCATGGAGATGGTAAACAGGAATGGTGACATAAGGTCACCTTGCCTCAAACCTTTGGCAGCGGGAAAAGGCTTAGTAGTCTCACCATTCACCATAATTATGTAGCTTACTGTTTTCACACACTGCATAATCCAGGCTATAAATCTCTCAGGAAAGCCAAGCTCCTTCAAAACATGTTGAAGAAAGCACCATTCAACAGAGTCGTTAGTTTTTTGTAAATCAATCTTGATCATTACCATGTCTGAGGTGTTCTTCATAGTGTATGCCTTAATTAGCTCATGTGCCATAATAATGTTGTCAGCAATTCTTCTTCCACGGATAAAACCAATTTGTGCTTCACAGATAGTGCATGAGATGATTTTCTGAAGTCTGGCTGCTAAGATTTTTTATATGATCTTGTACAGGACTGAACAACATGCTATGAGTCTATACTCTTTAACATTGGTAGGATTGGATATTTTAGGAACTAGTGTGACCAGGGTACAATTTATAGGAGTATATATCTTGCCAGAACTGAAGAACTCTCTCACTGCAGCCATCATTTCATCCTTAGTTATGTGCCAAACCTTTTTAAAAAATAAAGCATTGTATCCATCTATACCAGGTGCTTTATCCTCTCCAATGGAATCAAGTGCTTCCAAAAGTTCTACATCATGCACAGCCTGTATTAGCTCATTTCTTTTTAATTGAGACAGCTTAGGCCCATTCCTCAGGGTAAGCTTATTCATAACAGGTAGGGAATGTGCATAAGATCCCATTAGCCCTTTGCAGAAGGAGGTAATCTTCTCTTTAATGTCCTCAGTATCAGTTATGTGTTGACTAGTTAAGGAAGTGAGTACTTTGACCAGTTAAGAACTAGTACTAGTATCTGTTTCCTGTTATGTCTCGCTTTGACAACAGCTGAGAAATATTTGGTGTTTGCATCACCAAGTTTCGCCCAAGTAATTCTGGACTTTTGCTGCGTCACGTATTCTTCAATTAATTACCACCTTTTCAAGTTTTGTAATAGATCTTTCTCTACCAAGATAAGAGAATCAGCGCATTTAGTTTCTATTTGTTGTTGAACCACTTGCAAATCCACCTTGCCTTCTCTATCTTCTAAGCAATGCCCATAAATTCCTGTTTATTCAGTAAAGGTGCTTTTAGGGCTTTCAGCTTATTCCATATGGTCTTCATGTTATAACCAGTGTGTGGTTGAGCCCATATTCCACTGACATATCCAAGAAGGACTCATGCTCAGCCCAAACATTATAGAATTTGAAAGGGTTTTAACATTTCTATGAGTGGTCTGTAAAGTGATTAGCATTGGTAAATGATCAGAAATGTTGGGCCATCATATTCAGTCACTATACTTCCCTAATGCATCATCCATTCAAAATTCCCTAAACGCTTATCTAGTCTACAGCAAATCCTGTCAGTACTAGACTGCTTACTTTGACCATGTGTAGAAAGAACCTTTCCAAGGCAATTCATCCAGCATCAAGGCATGTATATAATCTAAGAAGCCTTGCACTTTAGCATAAGTAACAGGGGTGCCCAGGAGCCTATCATTGGAGTGTAATACAATATTGAAGTCATTATATCAAATGAGCAGTTTGCATCTGATATTTACAAAATTTCACACACGTACACATCACATGTCTTCTAACTAACTAACAAACTCCACTAAGTGACAACTAATGACATTTAACTAATTGTTAATGACACTTAACTAATTTATCCTAGGCAGCTAATCTCAAGACTTCAGCTCAAGATGGGGTAAAACACATCAAGTACTCCCAGCTTAGTGAGCAAAAATTGATGCTGACTCACCCCTAATCCTTTAGTAAGTAAATCTGCCGGTTGAAACTTAGAACCTACAAACTCTGGCTTGATCAATCCTGCTTTGAGCTTTTCCCTCACAAAATTACAATCGATCTCTACATGTTTTGTTCTCCCATGAAATATGGGATTTGATGTTATCTACATACCTGTTTTTTTGTCACAACACAGTCTAACAGAAGAGTCAATTGGCACTTTAAGATCCTTTAACAACCATACTAACCATATCACTTCAGCCACTGTTGTTGCCATATTTCTATACTCTGCTTCTGCTGAGCTTCTATTCACTATGTGTTACTTTTTTTACTTCCAAGAGATCAGTGAATCACCAAGTTGAATAACATTCCTGTGACAGATATTCTTGTATTTGGACAAGCTGCCCAATCTGAGTCATAAAAAGCAGTGAGTTTGATAATGAGACTTCTCTTCAACAAGATCCCTTGTCCAGGTGCATTTTTCAAGTATCTAAGTATTCTCAAAGCTTCTTCCCCATGTGACCTCATTGGTTGCTGCATGAATTGGCTAAGGACCTAGACTATAAAGCATATATCAGCCCAGTAATGGTCAAATATATCTTCGACCCAAAAAATGGTCAAATATATCAACTTACCCACTAACTGTTGATAGCCATCTATCAAAAGTGGATCATCAGTCTTCTTTAGGAATTCATCATGCTCTACTATAGTAAGCTTGGTACTCAATTCCATGGGTGTAGAAGCTGGCATGGCACCACTTAACCCCACAGTTGAAATCAATTCTAATGTGTACTTTCTTTGGTTAAGCAAAATGCCTATTTTTGACCTCATCACTTCAATCCCCGGAAAATATCTCAGTTGCCCTAAGTCCTCGACTTTGAAACTGCTCTGCAATGTCTGTTGTGCTTTTTTGATCATGTCTTAACTACCATATGTGATTAAAAAATTATCAACATACACTAAAATCACCACCATGTCATCACCAGCCTGCTTGGTAAAAGTTGAATGATCATATGGACATTGATTGTATCCTGCTTCTAACAAGGAACTAGACAGTTTAATGTCCCACTATCTAGATGCCTGTTTTAAATCATATAAGGATTATAAAAGTTTGCATACTTTGGTCTCCCCCTGTCTGTGAAAACCTTGAGGTAAGGCCATGTAAGCTTCTTCACATAGATCACCTTATAAAAGCATTATGCACATCCATTTGAATAAGAGGATAATCCCTTGATGCTGCAATGTTAATATCTGTCCTTACTGTCATCATTTTTGGTACTGGAGAAACTGTTTCATGATAATCTAGACCATCCTTTTGGTTGTAACCCTTTGCTACCAACCTAGCCTTGTATTTGTCAACATTCCCATTTGTCATGTGCTTAATTTTAAACAGCCATTTAGATCCAATAGCATGTTTTCCTAGGGGTGAATCAACTATTTCCCAAGTGTGATTACCTCTAATGCTACTATTTCATCTTTCATAATAGCTATCCACTTGCTATGTTGAGATGCCTTCTCGAATGACTTAGGCTCAGTCCCAGCAGATAAAGCACTTAAATATGCTTAATAAGAACTTGGCAAGTGTGAATATGACACAAAACCAGATATGGGGTATATGCAGTTGGCAGAAGACTTGGAGCTTGTAACATATTCACTAAGCCATATTGGTGGCTTTGTAACTCTAATAGGCTTAAATGATTTTGTGTCTGTTCAACAACAGGAATACCTGATATAGAAATATCACCAATTGGAATCTCCTTCGCAACTTCGGGAGCATTGATAAGAGCATCATTGTCAGCAATGCCATTCTGAATCTTTGTAACTGCATCAACAATGTCATGATGAATTTCTGCAACTGGAGCATGTGATCAGCAATATCAGGATCCCCAATATATGGTGTAGCATTGTAATCATTTGCCATAATACCTACATCATCATCTCTTAACACAACAAGATCAATATTATTCTCATTTATAAACAGGTTTGATCGTTGGACCTGAAGACTCAAATATATCAGGTGAACCTGATTCATTCAAAACTTGATAAGGGAATGTAAGTTCTCGGAAACTGATATTCATGCTCACAAAGAAAACATGATCAGTAAGATCATAAACCTTGTAACCCTTCTGAGTTTCTAAATAACCCACAAAAATTGATCTTTTGACCCATGGAGCAAATTTATCCCCCTTAGGAAGCTTACTTGCATGGCATAAGCATCCAAACACTCTTAGGTGATCCAACTTAGGTGTTTTCCCAAATAACACTTCATATGGTGCTTTGCCTCCAAGAATATCAATAGACAATTTGTTAATTAGGTATACTGCAGTCTTCACACAATCTCCCCATAATTGAATTGGAACTGAACTTTGGAACTTAAAAGCCCTTGCCATTTCTAATATGTGCCTATGTTTTCTCTCTACAACACCATTTTGTTGTGGGGTATATACACAACTACTTTGGTAAATTATACAGTTAGAAGCAAACAATTATGTACAAGAGGAGTTAAAAAACTTAGATCCATTATCAAATCTCAGGATTTTCACAGACAACCCAAACTGAATATTTATTAATGCCAAGAAATCTTTAAGAACTACAATGACTTCACATTTATATCGTATCAAGCACAAACACGTATATCTACTGCAGTCATCTACTATGGTCACAAAGTATTACTTCTTGTCATATGTAGGTCTCCTGTAAGGCCTCCAAACATCTACATGTACTAAATCAAACACATGAAGAGATAAGCTACTACTAATAGGAAATATTTAGTCTGCATTGCTTAGCTAGAGGACATATCTCACAACTGTATTGTATACTCTTGCTTGTGATGTTTTGTAATGTCTTGATGTGCTCTAATGTCTTCATTGATGCATGCCCCAGTCTCAAATGCCACAGCCTCACTGCTACACTTTGAGACTGTTGTATTTATTGCAGGTTTTATCTTTTGTTCCCTTAATATGTACAAACCATCCCTCTCCCTACCAATCCCTATCACTCTGCCAGTGAAGAGTTCTTGAAATAAATAGAAATCTGGGTAAAAGGAGACTGAGCAGGAGAGTTGCTTAGTCAGCTTGGACACTGACAGTAAGTTGAACTTGAAAGTTGATACATGTAGCACCTTTTGCAACTTATAATTCTCAAGGATCATAGTACTTCCTATACTATCTATATGACTTTTATTCCATGTAGGCACCTATACTGCATTACTATGATGATCTTCTAACTTCTAATAGCATTCAAGAGCTCCTTACTTGGTGTAATGTGATGTAATTCGTTGTACTGTTCCTCAGAAAAATGATTTACTGAAATATTTCCTCCATTGGTTGCATCAGCTTCTCTGGTAAAATGAGCAGCTGCTGCTGGTCTATGTTCAGCATTTGGTTTGAAATTTCCACTTCCAGGTTTGAACTCACCTTTTCCCTTTCTTTTACTTTTGAAATTTGCTGGATATCTAATCAGTCTGTAGCATTTCTCTATAGGATGCCCTTTGTATCCACAAATCTCACAAGCAATCCCTAACGTCTTAGGTTTGTACCCTTGAGTTCTCCCTCCAAGTAAAGCCAATGCTTCTCTAACCTTATCCACTACTCCTAGTGTTCTTTGACTCTCCTCTTGTGCTGCTATTGCACAAGCTTCATTAACAGTTATAACTGGTTTTCTAGCTAGAATATTACTCCTACTATTGTCATAGCTCTCATTCAATCCCATAAAAAATTGTAATAACCTTTGTGATTTCAGATGTGCACATAAGCTGCAGATTCATCACACTTACATCGTGGTGATGGAATCATGACATCCAATTTTGCCCAAAGGTTTTTTTAATTTTAAATAGTAAACAGTAACTGAATCATTTCCTTGCCTAAAGGTTGCGATTTCACTCCATAAATGATGCGATCTGGTCAAATCAGATCAGTCAAACGTCTCTTCAAATTTTCTTCGCATTTGATGCATACATAATCCCCGGTAATAGCTCACTCGCAACTGTGCTTGCAATCCATGATACCGTTATTGCATTCCATTTTTCCCATTGTTCTTCTAATGCTCCTTTATATGCACTTTTAACACAAGTTTCATCGGCAAACCCTAGCTTTCCTTTACCCCTGAGTGCCAATTTCATTGGTTTGCTTGACAAAGCATAGTTTTCTGTACCTGTGAGCTTCATTGGAATTAGAACCACACCAATTACATATGAAGCTTGGAGACAAAGAGGAGAATTGTGATCGAGTGATGTAGCTTCGTTAACTGCCATTGTTGATTCTGTTGCAGTTTTGCTAACCACTATTGTTGATCAAATTGAAGTTTCTTTGATATTGTTTTCCTTTAATTTTCGTTTAATTGAGTCTCCCTAGATTCCCGCTCTGATACCATGTGAAAAACAACCATTGATTACTGTATTTGAAGTTGAATCTAGAATCTAGGGTTTTAGTTTGCGAGTAAATCCATAGTTTGAAGAAGAAAGAAGAAGAGATCTTTTCACTATATCAAATGAGCAGTTTATATCTGATATTTCACGACAAAAAAATGGATATTTGCTGCGGAGGTTGAAGTTACAATTGGCAGAGGTATTAGCCTTCACTAGTTGCTAGAAGAGACTAAAATCTTCACAAATTACAACTTTCGATCTCTTTAAATTACCTATTTTTTTTATAGTATAGTACAACAACAACATACTCAGTTAATCACACAATGTGGGGTCTGGGAAGGGTAGAGTGTACGCAGATCTTACCCCATCTTAGGTAGGGAGGCTGTTTCCGGAAGACCCTCGGCTCAAGAGAAATCATAAAAAAGGTCAGATACGGGCAAACACATCAAAGCAGTTATGAAAATGCAAACAGTGAAAGTAAATAAGCCATTATAAACCAACAGATACTCGCAGAAATCAAGAGACAAGAAACTATAGAGCAACATAGCTACTCGTAAGAAAGGATAAACGCAACTACTTACTAGTCTTCTATCCTAATATGAGTCCTCCATACCCTCCTATCTAAGGTTATGTCCTCGGTAAGCAGGAAATGCGCCATGTCCTGTCTAATCACTTTCCCCTAATACTTCTTCGGCCTACCTCTACCTCTTTTGAAACCGTCACTGGCCAACCTCTCGCACCTCCGCACTGGGGCATTTGCATCTCTCCGCATCACATGCCCAAACCATCTCAGTCTCGCTTTCCGCATCTTGTCTTCCACTGAGGCTACCCCAACATTGTCTCGGATGACTTCATTTCTAATCCTATCGCTCCTAGTGTGCCCACACATCCATCGCAGCATTCTCATTTCCGCCACTTTCATCTTCTGAACATGAGATTTCTTGACTGGCCAACACTCCGCCCCGTACAACATTGTCGGTCTAACCACCACTTTGTAGAACTTGCCTTTAAGTTTCGGTGGCACCTTCTTGTCACACAACACTCCAGAGGCAAGCCTCCATTTCATCCATCCTGCACCAATACGGTGTGTGACGTCATCATCAATCTCCCCATTTCCTTGTATAATAGACCCAAGATACTTGAAACTATTTTTCTTCTGTATGACCTGGGTGCCAAGCTTCACTTCCACATCAGCCTCATGCACCATCTCACTGAACTTGCACTCCAAGTACTCTGTCTTGGTCCTACTCAACTTGAACCCTTTAGACTCCAGAGTTTGTCTCCAAACCTCCAACTTAGCATTACACCCGCTGCGAGACTCGTCAATCAGGACTATGTCATCCGCAAATAACATACACCATGGCACCTCACCTTGAATTTGCCGCGTCAATCCATCCATCACCAAGGAGAATAAAAATGGGCTAAGAGCTGATCCCTGGTGTAACCCCATCATCACTGGAAAGTGCTCTGAGTCTCCTCCCATAGTCCTTGCCCTGGTCTTGGCCCCATCATACATGTCCTTGACTGCCCTAATGTACGCCACAGGTACACCTCTAGCCTCCAAGCATCTCCATAGAACCTCTCTCGGCACTTTGTCGTATGCCTTTTCTAGGTCGATGAATATCATGTGTAGGTCCCTCTTCCTCTCCCTATATTGTGTTATATCCCGTATTTTATACGTTCGGAAATTTCAAGGTAGTCGTGGTAAGTTAAGCGAATGACCATCTTCCAAAATTATTTTTAGTGTACAAGTTGGTTATGAATATTATTTATGGACATAGTTGATAAGGAAATATTGAGAAAGAATAAGGGTAAAAAGGAAAAATTCACAAAACGGTTTATGGTAATATTGTGGAAAGGCTAGGGGTAAAATGAAAGTTTTACACAAAGTCTTGAAAATTCTTAAAGAATGCCATGTTGGCCGTATGGTGTGCCATATTTTTATTTAATGGGGCTAAGTATAAATATGCATGGGTCAAAGCTTGCTTAAGAAGACAAATGATCATCTTTGACTATTTTAGAAAAATTCAAGGAAAAAGAAGAAATTTCTAGAAAAATATGGAGAGAAGGGCATGTGCCCCTCACATGCTTGTAGAACTATATATATATATATATATGAGAGGTCATCTTTTAATTCAAGACATTTTGGAGAGAGAGCAAGAACAAAAGAGAGGGAGAAAAAAAATAAGAAGGTCATTCGGCCATGTCCTAATCCACAAGAACCTTGGAAAATTTTTCATTAAAAATTATTCTCTTCTAGCCAAGAAACTAATTGAAGGGCCCCTAGCAAAGTGGGGTGTTCATTGGAGCAATAAAAGCACATATTCTTGTGAGTTGCAAGTCCTGGCCGTGAAGGGAGATAAGAGGACAGGTAAGAATTTATCCTCTTTTGTATGTTATGGATGTTTGTGCATGTTGTAGTGTATAAAAATGAGTGAAATTCATGAAGAATGTGGATGTAGGGGTGGTGGCCGTGAGGTGTGTGTGTATGGCCATGTATAATTGTTGTTATTGTGTGGATTCTATGTTGCTAATAAAAGCTTAATGATCTTAATGAAGTTGTAGTAGTTGGAGACTTGTTTTAGAGGTTTATGTAAATTGAATATAATGTTCTTGCATGCATGAAAGGTAATGTTGTTAGTGTGATGTTGTTAGTATGATGTTGTTAGTGTGTAGTTCATGAATTTGGAAGGAAAAAGGAAATGTGTTGTTATTGTTTTTATTGGAGTTGAAAGGTCTTGGAGGAAGTAGTATATTGATTGAGTTGTTAGAGTGTATTTTGGATGAATTGTTAAAGTTATTAGTATGATTGTTGGTATTGTTATTGATAGTTTGGCCGAGTTGAATTCTCGGATTGTTGGTTGATGATTTGGGCCGAGTTAGATTCTCGGGGATCGTATATTTACAGGGGAGATGCTGCCGAAATTTCGGCAGATCATAAGTGAATTTATTTGAAAGGTTAAGACAAGTATATGCCGATGAATCTAACGATAATATCAATCTTCTTGAATGTAGACTAACAAGTTTGGGCGAATTAAGTAGCTAGTAAGGCGCGGCGCAGGTATGTTAAGGCTTGTCCTTTTCTTTCAAGGCATGATCCCGACGTTATGATTCATACTTGCTTCCATATTTTCCTTATTTTCAAAAGTTAGATGTTTATGATTTCAAAGCATGATTACTTTCCCGATAACCCGTCAACGTTTCCAAAACGTCCATACTTTTCTAGAATAAAGGTTTATGGTACTATAAGTTTTTATGACAACAACGATAGATATGTTTTACAGTGACCATGATGGTATTAAGGATGAGAATATTTTATGAAGACTATGATAAGGATGATTTTTCAAAAATGACTTCTGAAATGATCGTAGAATGTTCTGTTCTTCAAAAGCTCGTAACTTTTGTATACTAATTCTGATTGACCCGAAACTTGTTTCTAAGTCTTCATATGTCGAATTATGTACGTACCTATCGAGTCTTAACGTTGCTATTCATTATTAGTCTCCCCTTATGATTATAGTTCCTTCAAGGTGAGACAAGCGACCACGATTATTCCATAATGTCATCGGAGGCTACCGACCTTACGTCACTCCGATAGATACATGATTTTCTTTGGGCTCTCGTGCATGCTGCTTACGCGATATATGTATATGTATTTGGGGAAGATGGGGAAAGGGAGATATGTTGCGCTATAAGACGCATTGCCACCTGGTCAGCTGGTGTATTCATCCCGGACGCGGGATGCCCGGACGCAGGATATATAGGAGAGCCGACGTATTCGGCGCTATGATATGATATGTTCTATTTTTCTACATATGTGGGGGAGCCGACGGGGGTCGGCGCTATGCATGTTCTACTTTCTATACATATGAAAAGAAATGTTTTCAAAGGAAAGCTAGCATGCATGGCATCCGCCCTAAGGGGCACTCAGATGTACAGGTTATTCTTTTATCTCATGATATGCTCAGGCAGAAATACACCGTACCTATATGGTCGGGCAGTTTACTTGTAAATACTTATATGTTGCTTCAAAAGGTAAAGTTAGCTTACATGATATCTGTCTTAAGAGGCAAACAGAGGTACAGGTTATTTTCTTACCCTATGTTATGCTTTACGTCCCTTACCATGATCTTATGTTATTACTCTTGCCTTACATACTCAGTACACTTCTCGTACTGACCCCTCTTCTTCGGGGGCTGCATTTCATGCCGCGCAGGTACACTCAGATCAATAGAAGCCAATATAGAAGATGCTTCAGCGGTGTTGGCAAGCTCCACTTGTTCCTGGAGTGCTGCCGAGTCAGAGTACATATGCTATGATGTTGTGTTCAAAGTTAGAGACTTTGCAGACAGAGTCGTGGGTATAGTACGTCGGTCTTGAAAGCGGCTTCAGCAGCCGATGTGTCATACTGTGTTATGTGTTAAGTTCCAAATGATTACAGATTTTGTCTGACTTGAGAACGAAGGAAAGGAATATTTTGAAAGTTTTCATTACGTATTTTATTTAATTAAAGTTAAGAATCCGAAGAAGTTAAGTATGTATTAAGAGTCAGCGGATTCGCTCGGCTCCGAGTATGGGGTCGGGTGCCCATCACACCCTAGTAGAATCGGGGTGTGACATACTGCTCCACAAGTCTCCGTACAAGATGAATAGTTTCTGTAGTTGAGTGCCCCGGCATGAATCCGAACTGGTTCTCTGAGATAGACACGCTTCTCCTCACCCTCATCTCCACCACCCTTTCCCACACTTTCATAGTGTGGCTTAGCAGCTTGATCCCTCTGTAGTTGTTACAACTTTGAATGTCGCCCTTGTTTTTGTACAATGGAATCATTGTACTGCATCGCCATTCTTCGGGCATCTTAGCCGTCTTAAAGATGACATTAAAGAGTAGGGTCAACCACTCTAAACCTGCCCTGCCTGCAGTCTTCCAAAATTCCCCAGGAATCTCATCGGGCCCGGTCGCTCGACCCCTACTCATCCTACAGACAGCACCCTTAACTTCCTCAACCTTTATACTCCTACAATATCCAAAATCACGACACCTCTCAGAGTACTCCAAATCTCCCAACACAATATCTCTGTCCCCACCATCGTTCAAGAGTTTGTGGAAGTATGACTGTCATCCCCGTCTAATGAGAGCGTCCTCCACTAGTACCCTGCCATCCTCGTCCTTGATGCACTTCACCTGATCCAATTCACGCGCCCTCCTTTCCCTCGCCTTGGTGTTATATCCCGCATTTTGTACATCCGGATAATTTAAGATAATTGCGGGAAGTTAAGAGTAAGGCTATGTTCTTGATCTTGTTTAACACCTAAGTTGTTCATGAAAATATTGATGCAGAAATATTGGGGGAGCCTAAGGGCAAAATTGGAATTTGGAAATTTGTGTCATGAATTACAAAAATTGGCCACAAATAATTGGGCTTGGAAAATTAAAAAAAAAAAAAACAAGAGAGGCCCAAATTGTGGTGGTGGCCGGCCATGGCCCAAGTAAAATAGTCTAAGCCCATAATAATTAAAATCATGTGATAAATAAGGAAAAGGGGCCATAAATCTCTTCATTTCTCAAGAAGCTTCAAGAAAAAAAAAATGAAAAGCAAACAAAGAAGGCCATTCGGCCAAGAGGGAGAAAAACAAACCCTTTGAAATCTTGTCCAAGAAAATATTTTCTCCTAGTATTCCAACCAATTAAAGGGTCCTCTTTAACGTGGTATAGTTGTTGAGGTCAACAAACCGCTCGTTTCACCGTTTGCACACCCTAGCTAAGTTGAGGAGTTAAGGAGAAAAGGTAAGGATTAATTCTCATTTTTATATGTTATGAATGTTTGTGTATGTTGTAGCTTGTGGAAGTGAATGAAAAACATGAAATCATGCATGTTGATGTTGGGCCGTGTAGATGCCATGTTGGCCGTGTGAGTGTGTGTTGTGTTGTGGGGAGATTGAATTAAATTTTATGTAGTATGTTTCTTGTTGTTGTAAGGTATAGAAAAGATGGAAAATTCATGGAAATGTACATGTAGTTGTTGTGGCCGAGTGATGGTTGGTTTGGCAAGTTATGATGAATTGATTTATTTGATATGTTAGTTGCGGTCGTTGCGGATTTTAGGATGTTAAATGAAGAATAAATGACTTGAAATGAAGTTGTAATTGTTGGTGGATTATGAAAGAAGTTAATGTGATATTAGTATGGTTTATTGTGATTATAAGAATAAAGGATATTGTTGAAGTATAGATTATTAATGTTCTTGTGGAGTTTGAAAGGTCTTGGGTGAAGAAGTAGGTCGTTTGGGGTTGTTTGAAATATTATGTGAATTGTTTGAAATATTCTTGAATTGATTGTTGATATTGTTGGCATGAGTGTTAGTATCGTTGTTGATAATGTGGCCGAGTTCCATTCTCGGGTTTGTTGTTGCTAAATTGGCCGAGTTAGATTCTCGGGGGTGATGTATTTACAGGGGAAGTGCTGCCGAAATTTCGGCAGAATATAAGTGAATTCATTTGGAAGGCTAAAGTAAGTATATGGCAATGTGTTTGATGATTATGTCAATTTTCTTGAATGTAGATTAGCGAATTTGGACAATAAGCGTGGCTAGTAAGGCGTGGCATAGGTATGTAAGGCTTACCCTTTCTTTCTTGGCATGTCCTAGAGCCACATAAGGTATGATGTGATGTGCACCTTGGGGGTAATTCCACTCTTGGATTCTAAGTTTGTCTCTAGAGAGTTTTGTATGTGTTAATGTCTGAAGTTTCGTTTGATATGTTTCTAAATGGTATTCGAAAGACAATTGGTATGATTAACATTTTAATTTCCAAATGATAGTACGTTTAACTATTCTATTGAGTCTTTAGTATATGTTGAGATGTATATATGATTCTAAAGGCTATATTTGATTTGATCCATATGATATCCGGAAGAGATTTGTTTCTGGAGTTCTATTTGATATGTTTTCGAGTCTGTCTATGATTCTGATACGTTTCAGGTATTAGTATGTCTGATATGATCGAGCTCACTATATGATTGAATAACGAGATAAGCATAACGAATTGTGTTTCTAAAAGAGTTCTGTAAGATTTAATGTCCCCAACTTTCATGAAATATGTTTCTGAAAGGATCCTGTAAGTATGATAGCACGTTTGATGATTCCATCGAGACTTTGATGTATTATGATACGTATATATGATTCCAAAAGTTGTATTTGATTTGATCTATATGATATTCAAAAGCTACATGATATGACTTCTGCTTTTTTTCTCAAAAATGGCTTCTGAAATACTTGTAGAGCGTTCTGTACTTCAAACACTCGTAACTTTCTCTTGCTAAGTCGGATGGATCCGAAACTTGTTTCTGAGCCTTCTGATGACAGTAAGTGTATGTATCTATCGAGTTTTGGTTTGTGTGCATATGGTTTCGCACTACTCTGCTCGTGCAAGTCTCTGTATGTCTGTTCACTGAGTCCCGGGCCAGGGCATGTTATGTTCTCGTGCGTACTCCACTGCATTGCTCACCGAGACCCACCAGTAGAGGGCCGGGACACGTTATATGATGATGGCGCCAGATCCAGACCGGATCCCCTCTACCGAGTCCCTTACTGAAGAGCCGGGACATGTTATCCACCGAGTCCCTCACTGGCGGGCCGGGACACGTTACATGCATACATGATATTTGATGTGACATACATGATTTTATTTACCGAGTCCCTCGCTCGTGGGCCGGGACACGTTATGCATATGTGATATACGATGTTGACATACATGATTCCATTCACCGAGTCCCTCACTCGAGGGCCGGGACACGTTATTTGCACACGTGATATGTTATATGGATCGGGTTGCACGTTCCGCAGCGAGATATGTATATATGTATGGATCAGGCCGTACGTTCCGCGGCATTATTATATTACGTATGACATTGGCATCCATGTTTTGTGTCTGGAAAGAGAGACAAGCATCTTGACATTCTGGTGCTTTGGTATTTTGGGTCTGTACTTCTTCTGATACATGATTTGCATTTGGAAATTAAGTATTTGGTGTTCTAGGTAATGTACGTACCTTTTGTACTGTTTGTTTCAATTATGATTCTGTTTTCTGTATCTTATGCCTTACATACTCAGTACATATTCTGTACTGACCCCTTTTCTTCGGGGGCTGCGTTTCATGCCACGCAGGTACCTACAGACGAATAGAAGATTTGTTAGAAGATGTTTCAGCAGGATTGGCGAGCTCCACTTGCCTCTGGAGTGTTGCCGAGTCAGAGTATATGTGTGTTCTGATTTCTGGGTTGATGTTAGAGACTTTGCAGATAGCGTCGTGGGTATTGGTTGTCAGTCTGTAAGCGGCTCCATCGGCCGATATGTCGATCTGTGTTATGTAATGAATTTTGTATAATTATAGATTTTGTTAAATTTTGAGAACGATAAAAGAAAGATTTCAAAAGCTTAATATGTATTTTACTTTTAATTGATTTTCAGAGTCCGAAGAAATTATGTGCGTAATAAGAATCTGTGGGTTCGCTCGGCTCCGGATATGGGGTCGGGTGCCCATCACACCCTAGGGGCATTAGGGTGTGACACTTGGCTAGTCTGTACAACTTCTTATCCCCGCCTTTGTCCTCTAGTTCTGCATACAGGCGTTCAAAAGCTGTTGTCTTTGCCGCCGTAACTGCTAACTTTGCCTCCTTCCTCGCCCTCTTGTACAATTCCCTATTCGTTCGCTTCTCCTCATCATCCTTGCTGTCTACCAACTTCGTATACACCAACTTTTTTGCTTCCACCTTCTCTTGAACTCCTCCATTCCACCACCAGTCCCCTCGGTGCCGTCCACGGCTACCCTTCGAGACCTCCAGCACCTCTCTAGCTGCTTCCCTAATGCAACTAGCCGTCTTATCCCACATGTCGGTCGCCTCCCCACTACTCTCCCAGGCTCCCATAGCCCTCAACTTCTCCCCGATCTCCAGGGCACCCTTCATGGTCAAACTCCCCCATTTGATCCTGGGCCTGTCATCCACGACCCTCTTTCTCTTCCTCATCTTGATTTCCAAATCCATCACCAAGAGCTTATGCTGGGTCGTTAGATTCTCACTCGGAATCACCTTGCAGTCTTTACAGAGACCTTTATCTTCCTTCCTAAGGAGTAAAAAGTCTATCTGCGTCTTAGCCACCGAACTACGAAAGGTTACCAAGTGCTCCTCCTTCTTTGGGAAACTCGAATTGGCTACCACCAGCCCAAAGGCTTTTGCAAAATCCAACAGTGCAATTCCTCCTCCGTTCCTGTCCCCGAAACCACAACCTTCATGCACATCATCATAACCCCCTGAAATTGACCCAATGTGCCCATTGAAATCTCCTCCGATGAATAGCTTCTCAGTGGACGGTATACCTCCCATTGTATAGTGTTTATACAATTCATACATGTGCAGATCACATGTCTTCTAACTAACTAACAAACTCCACTAACTGACACCTAATGACATTTAACTAATTGCTAATGACACTTAATTGATTTATCCTGGTCAACTAATCTCAAGATACTAGTTAGCCTATTTTGTCATGCTTATTTTTTTGCAAAAGTACTTATTTTTCTCAAAAAGTACTTATTTTAAAAAAATTAAGGTGTTTGGCCAAATTTTTGAGAGAAAATAAGTACTGAAGAGTGCAGAATCAGTTTTAGCTTTTCCCCAAAAGTACTTTTTTGAAAAGCACTTTTAACAAAAAAATACACTTAAAAACATTTTTATAAGTTTAGCCAAACACTAATTGTTGCTCAAAAGTACTTTTTAAATTAATTGACCAAACTTCTCACGGAAAAGTTCTTTTTGAAAAGCGTTTTTCAAAAAAAATATTTTTTAAAATAAGCTTATTTTAGAAGCTTGGCCAAACAGGCTATTAAAAATATTTTTTTGGGAAAGTATTTTCTTGTCTACTAACTAAACACCAGAAAACAAATAAAAAAAAAATTTTGTACCAAACACACCCTACACCTCCAGGATTTCAAACTTTTCCTTAAAATCCCAGATTTATTTTGGTTGTAAGCCTATAAATTGGCATGATTCCTTCAGCAATTTGCCCTGTTCTACTTGCTTTTCCAACAAAGTTGCTGCTTCTATATATGCATCATTATCTAGTTTTATTTTGTTTTCTCAAACGTCAAATATATTTTTTTAAATAAATTTAATTTTCCGAAACGACTAATATTTGGGATTAGGAAATTAAAGGGCATACATTTCAGTGACATGACAGGATGTTGTACTACAGTTACTGCATCTAGTAGTTTCATCATGGCATAGATGGGCTGACAAAGCCTGCTGTTCCGCCTTTGAAAGCTTAAGCAAAGCCTTCACTGCAGCTTCTGTCATATAAATATAAAGCAAAATAAGTTAAGACCAAATTGTGTACAATATATAATTTTGGAAGCTAAGTATGTTATTCAGAAACATTTTGGCCAAGCTTCTATAAAGCCAAAAGTGTTTATTTTTTATTTTTAAAAAAATGTTTATCTAGAGAATTGAAGTGTTTGATTAAGCTTTTGAGAAAATAACATATGCTTTTTAGTAGGAGCAGAAGACGTTTTATATTAGCTGAAAAGAGTAATTTTTTCCTAGAACACTTTTGGAACCTTATTCAACCACAAATTGTTGTCTAATATTGAAAAACGTATTTTTGATTAGTTAAACACAAACTGTTACTCTTATACTTTTCCGGAAATAAGCATTTTTTAGAAGTTTGACCAAATATATTATCAAAAACATTTGGCTAAAGAAACTTTTATTTGCTGAAACATCACTTAATGAGGTAAATCAACCATAACATGTGGACAGCACTAATGAATATACAATGTGTATTGTGCTTCAACTATACCAGTAAATAAAATACACAACCTTAGTTTTAAAATAAAACCGGTAAAGGTTTGAGAATTCAGCAAGTTTAATTTGGGCTTATTTGTTTGTCCAATTTTGTTAGATTTTGTCCCACACTATGCATGTTCCTAGAGTATATTTCTTTTAATTTTATAATAATTTACAATTATCATTTCCTCATTTCTAGCACATATATATTAACTTATTGTTAAAGCTAGTTAATGATTGAAGCTAGCTAAGTTGGTGTGAATGAGAAAATGGAGGGAAAAAAAAAAGATAATGGAAGGAAAATTAAGTTCAAAGCAAAGTTCTGTTGAAAAGGAGTCTTGTACCACATTGGTGGTAGAAAGGGAAAGTTATGTGCTTATATTAGAAAGCACTTCCTCTAGCTCTTAAAGGGTCAAGAAGAGGGACTCCCCTCGCGCCGTCGTCGTCGCTCGGCTCGGCTTTGGATTTGGTCTGATTGATTGATAATCTTTTTGGACCAAATTTATTTAAATTCAACCTTCATTTTCTGAAATGCCACCAAGCCTAATCTGAAGAGGCATGTTCAAGGCTATATAAACTGAGGCAATGCCTCAATTTTCAACTACTGAATTTTTCACTGCATCTGCATTCTTTCACAAAAATAAACTATCGAGTCTTCGTGTGTTTTCGTTGCCATATTTGAGTTCGCCGAAGTCGTAGGCGTTTCAGGTACCGCCACTCCTGCGACAGGTACATCCGTTTTATCCTGGGAGGAAATAATCTGCAACCTCGGGTACAGTGAGGGGGTTAAATTCCTTAAGGACACACAGTGTATTCTGTGGTCTCGGATGTTTCTACATTATTTTTTTTTCCTCCAACAGTTTCTGTTGTTTTCGAAGTTTCTGTTTTTTCCAGTTTCTGTTTTTCCAGTTTCTGTTTTTTTTTATACTGGTTTTGAACACGGGAGATAACAAACTTAAGGAATTTATTACATTATTTCTGTGTTCATTAGTTGTTGTTTACCGATTACAGAACGTTATACGGGAAAGGAAAAAAAAATTGTTTCTTTAACATAAAACAGTGCTGTGCACAAAATAAAATAAACTTGTTTCTTTCTTGTTTGCATGTAACGAACTTGTATGTTGTTTGGAGACTAAAATCTTCGGATTTCTACTCCGCTTGAGATTAAAGTTTCAGAACTTTCTACTCATTTGGATACTTGATTTGAAGATATAAAAACTTCATCAAGTGTACAACATACAGTTTTCTACATTCTGTTTGAACTTTTAAAAAAAAAATAAAAAAAAATAAACTGTTTTGTGTAAACTTGATTCGGTTTGAAGAAATCAAATCTTCACCGTTGTGTATTATGTTTGTTGCTGTCAAAACAGATTCAGTTCTAAGTATTTGTTTTTTACAGTAAACTGGTGTTTATTAAATTCTTCTGTTGTTCCTGCGACAGAAATGGGAGAACAAACTCCAAATTTGAATGCTACTGCTACTGTCACACCAGCCCCCGTGGTTGGTTCTACGAGCAATGCTGCGTCCTCCAGTCGTACTGCACCAGCACCGGCTCCGGCAGAGAAGCCCGGAAAATTCACCGGGATTGATTTCAAACGATGGCAACAAAAGATGTTCTTCTATTTAACTACTTTAAGCCTTCAAAAGTTTATTAAGGAGGACGTTCCGGTTCTGCCGGAATCAACACCTGAGAATGAACGTTTTGTTGTAACTGAGGCATGGAAGCACTCAGATTTTTTATGTAAGAATTATATTCTTAGCGGACTGGAGGATGATCTTTACAATGTCTATAGCAATGTGGCAACATCAAAAGAGCTATGGGATGCGTTGGAAAAGAAATATAAAACAGAAGATGCAGGACTAAAGAAGTTTATCGCTACCAAGTTTCTGGATTACAAAATGGTAGATGGCAAGTCTGTTGTTACTCAAATTCAAGAGTTGCAGGTTATCATCCACGATCTCCTCGCTGAAGGTATAAATCTGCTTAATACCTGTATCGAAAGTATTCAGTACACTATTACTTACATATTGGTTGGTGTAGGTTTGGTAATTAGTGGGGCGTTTCAAGTTGCGGCAGTGATAGAGAAGTTGCCTCCTTCATGGAAGGACTTCAAAAATTACTTGAAACACAAGCGAAAGGAGATGACACTGGAAGATCTCATCGTCCGATTGAGAATCGAGGAAGATAACAAGGCAGCGGAGAAGAAGGCAAATGGGAGATCTGTCACGACCCAACCCCGTAGGCCGTGACTAGTGCCCGATCTGGGCACCCGAACCCATCTATCAAATATTATCTCAAATTCTATCAACTCATTCTAGTATATGGCGGAAGCCGACAAGGCTTTATTTCAGATTTAGGTAATTTCCAAAAAAAAATTCGGCAGAGTTTCCTTTGTTTTACGGACTATCCAATATACCCTGCACGCAGAAAATACCAACAAAAGCCACACAGGGCTAACCAAGCAATATATAAACATATGCGGACCGGCCGCCTCGGCGTATAGGATCGCCCAAACAACATATACATACATCCATACAGAAAGACCCTAACCCACAAACATGTCCACAGACCTCTAAACAGACCGACAGAATCATATGACAGGACAGGGCCCCGCCGTACCCATGAACGAATATATACAAATGCACTAATAAAAATATATATACCAAAAGTATAAGCTCCGGAAAGAGAGGAGCACTCCGAATAGCAGAAAGGGTGTCCTAAACAGGTGGATCACCAGGCTGTGCGTCCGTACCTGCGGGCATGAAACGCAGCCCCCGGAGAAGGGGGTCAGTACGAAATATGTACTGAGTATGCAAAGCAGAAGGTACAGAAATAAATCTGAACAATAATCGAATCAGATATATAGAAAATAATACATATAAAAAAAATATCAAAATGTTTATTTCCAAAGTATAAATTATGCATAGGGCACAGGAAAATGTGGTCGCCCGCCTGTCGATGGCGCCACAACACAGCATAACACCAGAAAGTTTCAAATCTCCGAATCCCCGTCACACATCACAACACAGCATAACGCCAAACACAGCATAACGCCAAACATAAGTGGAACCCGGCCCTCGAGCGAGGAGCACGGTGAACCATAATCACAGCATAACACCGGAATGTATCACAAAGCGCACGACAACAGAACCGGCCCGGGAACCGGCGAACGATATCATAGTAGGCACGAGCGGAGTAGTGAGGAATCATATGCATAAAATCATTATTATAAATCCGAAGGATAAGTAAAATAGTCATATTCGAAATCGGAATAATAATTATCACTTTTTGATTCAAAGTTGTCGGATTTACATAAAGGGCGTCGCGGGACCCACGGACGAGTATAGACCCGAACTGAGCCCGCCTATGAAAAACATACCCATTATACATCAAGCAAACTCCTATAAAAATTATTGGAGCGATCCGAGCCTCTATGCGAAAAAATATGGCATTCAGAGATTACAAAATTCCTTAAAGTGAACCTTTTCTATGCGAATTTCGGAAAGCGATTACTTCAAATACATCATGGTTCATATTTCATAAAAACATACATAAGAGTGCCAAAGAATATATATATGGATCATAACATGCTCGGATCTCGAATTTGGAATTCCCTTAAAGCTCTAATCTAGCCTATGTGAAACTAAGGCATGCCAAAAGAAGGAAGGTTGCTTTACATACCTCAAACGCTCTCCAATATGATCCAACTCAAGATAAATCCAACCTATGATTCGGGCTGCCCAAGGTCTACAAACAAGCCATAAAATGCCAAACATTAGCTAAAGACTTTTTGGACATTAAATTCCAATTTCGCCCTTAATTCTACAGAAATTCGGGCAGCATTTCCCCTGTAAATAGGCTACCCCGAGAATTTAACTCGCTCAAAATCAACAACAACAACCACAATAACCAACCTAGTAACATTGACAACCAATCCGAAAAGCAAAATAATAATGGTAGCTCTCTTCTACGCCATTCGACAACTTCCCAATTATTCAATTCCATGGCTTACTTTAAAGCCACAATATCGTTCGTACATTTGATTATTAACCCAAACCCATACTAATAACATTCAAGAACATTCTAAACAATTCACATAATAATTCCAACAACCCATAATTTTTTTCCATTTTTTTTTTGTTTGCGTCACAATCCACAATATAACGATGTCATTTTCATAAAATGTACAATTCATGTCAAATGCACGACCAGCCTCAAAACAGCCCGCAACAATTCACCATATCACTTTGGGACATTAAACTTTCATTTCTAAACTAGAAGTCATCACAACAACCATTACAACGCTAAGCGACATTAGTGTGTTCTTTGGCATATAGCATGACCCATATTCATCTATCACTACACATATACATATATTGATGATTTTTAGTCATCCTACACACTACAACAATTTAACATGCTACAAGGAATTTATTCAACAACCCAATCACAATACCCATTTACACGGCTAGCACACCCATCACACAACCCACTTCCAATCATACTATATTTCATGATTTCCAACCACTATAAGATACTACAACATGAATATAACCTTCATAACACAAAAACATAATGAATGCTTACCTTCCTTCTTCAACTTTCCAATAGCCTAGGGTTTCCAAAAGATGAAAATAATGGGTTGATCGCTCCAACGATGCTTCCACGCTACTTAGGGACCTCAATATAGTGGGTTTACATCAATGGAATAATTTTAGAGGAGCTAAAAAGAGGGGATGATTTTTGGCCTTCTTGTCCGTGAGCTTCAATGGAGGGAGCTTCTTTCTCTTTTTTTTTTTTTTTTTTTTTTTTTTTTTGTTCAAGTGGAGAATGAAGTAAATGAATTGTGGTCATCTTTTTATCACTTAATGAATTGCACAATTGTCCCTTGGCCCACATTAAAGAGTTGTTCCACTCAAAAGATGACACAAATTGTGTGGGCACCACAATCCACTATGCTCGGCCCACATGGAATTTGTGGATGATTTTCCACTTCCAATTTATCACCTTTTGGTCCCAAATTTTTCCTAATTGTCCCATACCAATAAATTCATGCACAACTTATATCTCAAAATAAAATCGAAGGTTAAGAATCCCGACTTTGTATCCCGAAAAAAAAAATTTGTCCTTAGCTTATCATAAATAAATCCGGATTATTCCACTGTACAAAAATACGGGTTCTAACAAGATCAACCATAGGGGGAGCACATACTGTTGAAACTGCCTCAACTAATCTGAAAAAGAGGAAAAAGGCATCGGGACCAAGGAACTATCCCAACAAGAAGAAATTCAAGGGAAACTGCCACAATTGTGGAAAAATCGGACACAAAGCTGCAGACTGTCGTGCTCCAAAGAAGGAAAAGAAGAAGGGTCAGACTAATATGGTTGAAACAAACAATGAAGTTGATGACTTGTGCGCTATGTTGTCTGAGTGCAACCTAGTGGGAAATCCGAAGGAGTGGTGGATTGACTCTGGCGCCACTCGTCACATTTGTGCTGTTAGAGAAGCCTTTGCTTCATATGCTCCCGCCGGGCCCGACGAGACCATTTACATGGGAAATTCTGCAACAGCCAAGATTGAAAGTTATGGAAAGATCTTGTTGAAGATGACCTCTGGCAAGGTGGTGACTCTCAACAACGTCTGTCATGTTCCTGAAATTAGGAAAAATCTAGTATCTACCGGACTTCTAGTGAAGAATGGTTTTAAGTGTGTTTATGTTTCTGACAAGGTTGTAATAAGTAAGAACGAGATGTACATAGGAAAAGGTTACCTTACAGAGGGCCTTTTCAAACTGAATGTAATGGTTGTTGCTAATAATAATAAAGTTTCTGCTTCGTCTTACTTGATTGAGTCAAATGATTTATGGCATTCACGTTTAGGACATGTCAATTATAAAACCTTACGAAAAATGATTAGTTTGGAAGTATTGCCTAAGTTTGAATGCAATCAATCAAAATGTCAAATCTGTGTTGAATCTAAGTATGTTAAACATCCTTATAAGTCAATTGAAAGGAATTCAAGTCCTTTAGACTTAATCCATACAGATATTTGTGACATGAAGTCAATCCCATCTCGCGGTGGAAAGAAGTACTTCATAACTTTTATTGACGATAGTACGCGGTATTGCTACGTCTATTTACTTAATAGTAAAGATGAAGCAATTGAAGCATTCAGGCAGTACAAAACTGAAGTTGAGACTCAACTTAACAAAAAGATTAAAATGATAAGGAGTGATAGGGGCGGTGAATATGAATCTCATTTTGAACAAATATGTTTGGAATATGGTATTATTCATCAAACGACTGCCCCTTATTCGCCACAATCAAACGGAATTGCAGAAAGAAAGAATAGAACACTAAAGGAAATGATGAATGCCTTGCTAATAAGTTCTGGGTTACCCCAGAACTTGTGGGGGGAAGCTATTCTAACAGCTAGCCGAATACTCAATCGAGTGCCCCATAGCAAAACAAAATCAATTCCATACGAAAAGTGGAAAGGAAGGAAGCCCAATTTGGAATACTTCAAAGTGTGGGGGTGTTTGGCCAAGGTGCAAGTTCCTAAACCCAAAAGGGTAAAAATAGGACCTAAAACCGTTGATTGTGTTTTTATAGGATATGCCACAAATAGTAAGGCATATTGGTTTCTGGTTCACAAATCTGAAAATCCCGACATTCAGGTGAATACAGTAATTGAATCAGATAATGCTGACTTCTTTGAAACCATATATCCGTATAAAAAGGAATGTGAGTCGTCTAGCAAAGAATCTAAACGACCTCGGGAAGAAACAAAGGAAAATATTCCTAATAAGGAAAATCCAAGACGCAGCAAACGTCAAAGGACGTCTACTTCCTTTGGACCAGAGTTTCTAACATTTTTGTTGGAAAATGAGCCTCGAACTTTCAATGAAGCTATGTCTTCATCGGAAGCTCAATTTTGGAAAGAGGAAATCAATAGTGAGATAGAATCCATATTGGACAATCATACTTGGGAATTGGTTGATCTTCCTCCAGGGAATAAACCTTTAGGTTCCAAATGGATTTTCAAGCGGAAAATGAGAGCTGATGGTAGTATTGATAAATATAAGGCAAGACTAGTTGTTAAAGATTTTAGACAACGAGACGGTCTTGATTACTTTGATACATACTCGCCGGTAATGAGGATTACATCTATTCGGGTGTTAGTAGCGTTAGCCGCCGTGTACGGTCTTGAAATCTATCAAATGGATGTGAAAACAGCCTTCCTAAATGGAGAGTTAGAGGAAGAAATTTACATGGAACAACCTGAAGGGTTTGTAGTTCCAGGGAAAGAGAAGAAGGTGTGTCGACTTGTTAAGTCTCTTTACGGACTTAAACAAGCACCTAAACAGTGGCATGCAAAATTTGACCATACGATGCTGTCAAATGGATTCAAGATAAATGAATGTGATAAATGTGTTTACATTAAAAACACTCTGAACCACGTCGTCATTGTTTGTTTGTACGTGGATGATATGCTGATAATGAGTAACGACATTGCTAACATAAATGCTACTAAGCGCATGCTTGCTAGTAAGTTTGATATGAAAGACTTAGGAGTTGCCGATTTAATTTTAGGAATTAAAATCCATAAGACTCCTCAAGGTCTAGCACTGTCTCAATTTCATTATCTTGAAAAGGTACTTGAAAAGTTCAAGTACTTGAACTTTAAAGTTGCAAAAACACCAATTGATATGAACCTTGCTCTTGCAAAGAATAAAGGTGAAAGTCACTCTCAATTGGATTATGCCAGAGTGTTGGGATGTTTGATGTATATCATGAACTGTACGCGACCTGATATTGTGTGTGCTATAAGTAAACTAAGTCGCTACACTAGTAATCCCGACCAAACACATTGGCTGGCAATGAAACGAGTATTGGGGTATTTGAAACATACTCAAAACTTTGCTTTGCATTATAATAGGTATCCTGCAGTTATTGAAGGATACAGTGATGCAAATTGGATCACCGGTTCAATTGAAACTAAATCCACAAGTGGATATGTTTTTACCATAGGTGGAGGAGCAGTGTCTTGGAAGTCATCCAAACAGACATGTATCGCCCGCTCTACAATGGAATCTGAGTTCATAGCTTTAGACAAAGCCGGTGAAGAAGCTGAATGGCTCCAGAATTTCTTAGAAGATATTCCATTTTGGCCCAAACCGTTGGCTCATATATGCATACATTGTGATAGTCAAGCGGCAATAGGAAGAGCCGGGAGCGCGATGTACAACGGAAAGTCTCGTCACATACGACGAAGATATAATACCGTTAGACAACTACTCTCTAGTGGAATTATCACAATTGACTATGTTAAGTCAAGAGATAATGTGTCGGATCCGCTAACTAAAGGCCTAACTAGAGAGGTGGTTGAAAGATCATCGAGGGGAATGGGACTTTGGCCGAGGACAAGTCATCGTGGCGGTAACTCTACCTAGAAGACTGGAGATCCCAAGATCTAGGTTCAAAGAGATCAAACAAAGTCATTGATGACGGTTCAACGTTGTCACAATAACTTTTGTGGTCCATTCTCGTGATGAGACAATGTTCAGTACCAGGATAAAGCATTACGACTTTTTAATGGTTTCCAAGTTTGATACGGGGTATATCAAATAGTGTATCTACGGGATGACACATTTGGGAATCACCTATTTAAGTGTGAAGTGTAAGCCGTTTCAAGGAGAATTCTGTGAGGCCAATTCTCTACGCACTTATGAACCAGGAGTGTTCATGGCTGAAACGAACAAAACAATGAGAACCAAAGATGGTTAAAGGGTTAATTGTGTGACATGTGGTTGTCTAGGTATACACCAAAGCTCGACGGTTCAAAGATATCAAATCTACCGATTGACCGAGTATATCCGACATATGTTCACTACGGAAAGTTCAAAGAGAAATCTACTTATCCAGATGCGATTAATTCTTGCTTACGAATCACACAGTATTTTTTGTCATGCATGTTTTTCCATCATATAGCCATTCCCCATTCATGTGGGGGATTGTTAAAGCTAGTTAATGATTGAAGCTAGCTAAGTTGGTGTGAATGAGAAATGGAGGGAAAAAAAAAGATAATGGAAGGAAAATGAAGTTCAAAGCGCAAAGTTCTGTTGAAAAGGAGCCTTGTACCACATTGGTGGTAGAAAGGGAAAGTTATGTGCTTATATTAGAAAGCACTTCCTCTAGCTCTTAAAGGGTCAAGAAGAGGGACTCCCCTCGCGCCGTCGTCGTCGCTCGGCTTTGGATTTGGATTTGGATTTGGTCAAATGATCTGATTGATTGATAATCTTTTTGGACCAAATTTATTTAAATTCAATCTTCATTTTCTGAAATTATTTTGTCATTTCCGCCGTAAATTAATTAATAAATAATTAAATTTTCGCGGAATAAAAATTTTTAAGGAAAAATTAAATTTCCCAACGTTCTTATTTTTTCGGAAAAGGCATGACCTTTCCGAACAGCCACCAAGCCTAATCTGAAGAGGCATGTTCAAGGCTATATAAACTGAGGCAATGCCTCAATTTTCGACTACTGAATTTTTCACTGCATCTGCATTCTTTCACAAAAATAAACTATCGAGTCTTCGTGTGTTTTCGTTGCTATATTTGAGTTCGCCGAAGTCGTAGGCGTTTGAGGTACCGCCACTCCTGCGACAGGTACATCCGTTTTATCCTGGGAGGAAATAATCCGCAACCTCGGGTACAGTGAGGGGGTTAAATTCCTTAAGGACACACAGTGTATTCTGTGGTCTCGGATGTTTCTACATTATTATTTTTTTTTTCCTCCAACAGTTTCTGTTGTTTTCGAAGTTTCTGTTTTTTCCAGTTTCTGTTTTTTTTTTATACTGGTTTTGAACACGGGAGATAACACTTATTATAGAGTTAATAGTCAAAAACACACCTGAACTATCACTTTTTTGCGAGTTTCACATTCAACTGTTAGTTGTACCATTTTACTACTTGAACTATCATCATTTATGTGTTAAAACGCACCTCGAGGCTGATTAGGCCAACTATCATATGTTCCCTTTTTCCTACCTGAACTATCACATGCACTAGGTGTGTTCTAATATATAGGTAATGATAGTTCAGTTAGAAAAAACGAACATATGTTTTTTTACGAACATAGATAATTGGACGTGAAACTCACCAAAAAAATGATAGTGCAGAAATGTTTTTTTACCATTATCTCTTTATTATTATACCAAAAGACCAAGGTAAACAAGTGGAACAAAAATTATAAGAGCTATAAACTTTACCTTCTTCTTTTGAAGGGTAATCGTGCAAATGACCCAATTGTAAAAGGACTAATAATTGATCCTTCATTTACCATCTAGTACTTTATTCCATCTTATCTTATATGGGTGGACTCTTCTATCACTCAGTAGTGATGTTTTTTTTTTTTTTTTTAATATTTGACTATTAAGATGAACCTAGCTATATTTACATTTAGGAAAAAATAAAATCATCTTAACGGGCAGAATTGTAGTATACGATGGCTGCATTATTTCTAGTGAAGCATGAAATCTGAAACTTTTTTTTTTTTTTAAATGCATAAATAACAATGAGATACGAAACTATCCATTTAACGAGGCAACAATATTTTTTTATTCTATATTGTCTATTTATCTAGCTAGAGACAACTCCACCCAGTGGTGAAGCCATAATCAATGAAGGTGCTCAGTTGAATCTCCTTCGCGTTGAAAAATCGTATCACGCAAATAGTGATTTTTTTTTAATATATATACAAACTTATGAATTCGTTTGAAAATTTTGAATCCCCTAGTAAAAGTTGCTCCGCCCCTTGCTCCACCTTAAATTTTTGAAATTTTTAATTGTGCGGGTAATTAATTTATCACTTAACTTATATTTAAAAAAATTACCGCATTTGCTTCTCGAATAATGTACATTTTAGAACCCTCCCCTATATATTTGCGTGCCTCCAGATTGAGCATGTTGATTTGATTTGTTACGATAAAAATGAAAATAGGGATACACAGTTTGTTGAAATTTTAGTGGTAGACTAGACATTTTCTTTATAGCCTATTAGTTATTTGACGTGAGTTTGAATTAAATCCAAGCAATAATAATTTATTCTTTCTTCTCTTCTTGTTTCTTCAAGTATGGATTTCTCACTAATATGCTTAGTCTAAGGTCTCATTTGTTTGTATTTTATGAAGATCTCAATCTTAATTATTCAAATCTCAAACATTAAATTGGTTTTGCTTTTAAGTTTAAATCTTAATCATTTAAATTTTAATCATTAAGTGTATTTTGTTTTTATAATTTTACAACTATATTAATGGGTCTGAATATATCTGAATAATTAAGATATATAACAAAGTTTTAATATCATCAAGATGTCTATTCAAAGACATCACTATTCCATCCATTTTCATTGCTAACTGCCGTCTGCCGCCATCGTCCACCATTTTCAACTACCATCCGTTACAACCACTATCATCACCTACAACTACCAGTACCACCAATCACATAAGTCAGCTATCATTACCACCAGTAGCCACTATTTACAATTATCACCACTAACCAACATTACAACCACCAATCACTAATCATCATTTACCACCACCATTAGTTATATATCACTATTCTCCACCACAATTATTAGTGTCCGCCATCAACTACCATAATCAACAACCACTATTAATCACTGCTATCATATCAACACTATTAGCTACTACCCAGAACCACCCCCATCACCCAACACAATCCTCAACCATATTAGGAAGATGTAGAATATGGAATCTTAAAGTGGAAACAGTATTAACAGGTTCTATAAAATGTTCTGTTATATATAGTCATGACGATTAATATCCTTTTCTCCCATTAGGTTGCTCTTTCATTATCTCTAACAAAAGAATTTGAATTTACCAAAAGCATCTGATCTCCTATTTGTCAGCTAATTAGACACAAAGGATAAGGAGAGAATGATTATTCACGACCAAAAAAAAAAAAAGGAGAGAATGATTATTTTTCTTTAATTTAGAGAACTTTTAGTTTTAGTGAACTCGGAATATATATATGCCCTAAAATACAATTTATCAAATGATGAAATGAACGGACTTAAATGTGGCAACAAGCTTACTTGGTTATAAGAAAGATCGTTAATGTTCATATCCAACACATATGCTGAAAGCGAAGTATATTTGGAAAATTATAATACATATATTCAGAATTCCACGTTGAACTTTGATCGTCTTATTTTATGAACGGGCAGTATGTCATAAAAAATGGCTATTTAACATATATTAACATGTAACGTCAATGAAAAATAGCATGAAGTAAAGAATATTACTAGGTTAATCCCTTACCATTTGAAAAAAGAATATTACTAAGTTAAATATATGGAGATGGAGAAAAATTTCAGTTGGGGAAAGGTCAAGATTTTTTTTTTATAATTGTGGTGTGCGGCTAGCTTGTGCACCTCGACTAATTCTATGAAGTATTTGCTCCCTCTCACCAATATAGATATTGAGTAATTTTGCACCAAGGAGAATTTACCTAGTGTTTTTGCTACCGGATGAGATTTGCACTTAAGAATTCTCAACCCACGTTATTGATCACTGTGCCACACCCTTAATTAGGTGCAAGAGCTCAAGTAAATTTAGCCATACAGGAATAATAACCAAATGTTAGACCAGATTACAAGAAAATTGTAATAGAACTCTCTTCATTCAAATTGCCTGCCTTATGTATTTTTTTGGGAATCAAATCCTTCCGTCTTTTAAGCATTATTGCTTTAGAAAAGTTAGCCCAACTAAGTATGATTTTTTTTCTAAAGCAAGGATTCCACCTTTAAAAAGATTGTGTCCAAAATGTTATAAATTTTCTGTCAGCTACAGCAAGATTTCACTTGTGTTTCACATTCTGAGATTCAATAAGGTTTATCCTTTGCCTTCTTATTTAATGTACATGTTGTAATTATCCTATATTGGTGTTAATATTGAAATGATTGTTTGGTCTTATAAATCTTTCTAAATAATTATAATTATGGGTTGATATAATAAAGACCTCTAGTTTATTAGACGTCATATTTGGGGTAATCACTTCAATGCATTAGTGTGAACTTGATATTGGTATAGGCTTTTTAGTGAACCCTGAGTCGGCGATGGAATGCACCATTTGATCATGATTTTCTATAATCTGTTATAGGGTCTAGAATCCAACCCTCAGTCCTAAAAGAGTTTAAGTAATATATACATTTAGTATAAAATGTAATTAACTTTTATACCATCGGCTCATCTCTTATAGCAGGTAATATATTTTATTTTTAAGATTTTAGATCCCACACTTTACTTGCATAAATTACAAAGAAATTAGGTTAGACCCTTTCATAATGAATGGTGAAAGAAGCTGGATCTGGAAGTTTCTTCTCTTTATGATTCCTTCATCTTTGGGTTTAGCAAATCCAAAATCCAAATGCAAACTTTGTAGTTGACTCCTAATATTTAACTTTTCAATTTTTATGTAATCTTCCATATTGGACCATGGCGCATAGTCATGATTTAGAATACAAAAAGCCCCTCCTTGTAGTTGGTTAACCAACCAAGTCCAATTTCTGTGATGCATGAATAAGCCCCTTCAAAAAAGTAGTTTGAATAAGCCATCACTATTACAAATATCATGACAATTATCTTATATATAGCCAACTTGACTTTTTAAAATCGACACGGCCTTTGACAAAAACTCAAACGTATAATTAACATTAGGAATTACCAACACAACGTTTTCAATTCACATCCTTTCATCCTAAGAAAGGACAATCACATGAAGCAACTAGTGTGCACATTAACCTTATAGGCAAAGTAAAAGAAAAGAAGGTAGGAATTCTGTTATACCTTCTTTCTTTTCTTACTACCTTAACAACTCTAGACTCGTTTCTTTTTTTCATGTTAATATATTTATCATTTTAACTATGTTGCCATTATAAAAGAATTATATTGCCATGATAATTGTTCATGTTTAGCTAAATGTTTGTTCTTGCGTTCTGGACTAGCATAGTTCAAAAGTAATCATTTTCTCTTGTAAAAAAGGTTTGATGCGTCCAAAAGTTTCGGCCATTAATTAATAAGGGCATGTGATTAAAAAAGCCGTGTAACGTTAAAACAATTTCAACATAATATTCGATTTTGATTTACTTTGACTTTCAATGAAGAGGGAAGTGTGGTTCATCTTTGCTTTTGGCATAGAAGTGAGAGTAAATTAATACTCCCTCTATCCATTTTTTACTTGTGCATGACTTAGCACACTCCTTAAAAAATAATATAAAATGATAATTATACTATCACATACATTAGGGAAGTGTGGTTCATCTTTGCTTTTGGCATAGAAGTGAGAGAAAATTAATACTCCCTCTATCCATTTTTTACTTGTCCATGTTTGACTTAGCAAACCCCTTAAAAAATAATATAAAATAATAATTATACTATTTCGCCTATAATTATTATAAGTCATCTAATGTGAGGAAATGAATTGAAAATAATTAAAGTGTTAATAACATAAGAGTAAAATGGGTATAAAATGATAAATTATCTTTTAGAGCCTGCTCAGATTTGCTTATTTTAGGTGCTTTCAAATCAAAACCGCTTTTAAGCTGTTTTATAGTATTTGAGTGAGATAAATAAGTGTTTTAAACGAGAAAAAGGACATAAATGGTCCCTTAACTATGAGAGTGAGTTCAAAATAATAGTTCCTTAACTATGCACTTAACAGTTTTGGTCCTTTAAGTTTGCCACAAGTTAATAAAAATGGTCCATTAACTATGAGGGTTGGTTAAAAATTGTCCCTTAAGTATACACTTAACAGTTTTGATCCTCTAAGTTTGCCAAAAGTTAACACTTTTGGTCTCCGGTAAAATATTCATCGAACTCTGTTTGTTAGATTTGACGATAACTATGCAAAAAAAAGAACATAATCATTACTAAAGAAACCAAATACCTTGGGACAAAACTGACGAACGTTAGTCCGTTTTAGGGAAAAACCAAGGAGAAAAACAACGGACTTGATAATGTCAGAAAATAGTGTTTCGGAAAACAAAGACCGAAGGACTTTGTCGATTAAAATCGAGGGAGCCCGTTGGCTAAGTAAAATACACAAGACTTTAGAAATAAATTAGAAATAGCAGCAACTACAAAAGTTGTCACAACTAAACCAAGTGGAAAAACATGGACTGAAACCGATGGATAAAATCGAGGGACACTAATTATTTTTTAATTTTTATTGTTTTTTACGAAAATCAGCGGACGTCCATCGGTTATGTTCAAGGAAAAATGCGCAGAAACTTTTTTTTTTTTAAAAAAGAACTACTACAATGAAAGTATTTATTTTTATAACAGGGTTTCAGTAAAAACGAGTCTAGTGTATTTTATTTAGCCGATGGACTCCCTCGGATTTAATCAACAGAGTTCGTCGATCTTTGTGTTCCGAGACACTATTTTCTGACATGAACAAGTCTGTAGATTTTTTCTCGATTTTTCCCTATAACCGACTGACGTCCGTTGGTTTTGTCCCGAGGTATTTGGCCGTTTCTTTAACAATGTGTACCTCTAATATAAGTTCTTGCTAATTTTTTTCTCTTTTTTTTTCATAGTTATGTTCTTGTCAAATCTAACAAACAGAGTTCGATGAATATTTTATCGGATACTAAAAGTGTTAACTTTTGGCGAACTTAAAGGACCAAAACTTTTAAGTGCATACTTAAGAGACTATTTTTAACCAACCCTCATAGTTAAGAGACCTTTTTTATTAACTTGTGTCAAACTTAAAGGACCAAAGACGTTAAGTGCATAGTTAAGAGACTATTTTGAACCTACTCTCATAGTTAAGGGACCATTTATGTCATTTTCTCTATTTTAAACACTTGTTTTAAAGTTAAAATGACAAAAATAAGCCAAAAGTCATAAATTAAATTCCTAACTAATGACTTATAAGTTAAAACACATAAGCCATCCAAATAGGCTCTTAATTTTTAAAACTGGACAGGTAAAAGCGAATATTTATTTTTGGTATAGCAGACAAATAAAAGGGAGTAGTAAATCGACTCTTTTTATGGCTTCAAACAAAAAGTGGGAGAACCTTGAACCTTCCTTTAGATTGAAAAGAAAAATAAAAACAAAAGAACATTTACCCTTCTTTTTCACTTACAAAAAAAAAAAGAAGAGAGAAGTCAATGGTTTTGTTTCTTTTAATATAATAGTGGTAAATAGAACAAAAGAATAAGGCAATATTTTACTCTCCTTTTACCCTAAAAGAAAAAAAGAAAAAAAGCAAAGCTTTGAAGAAAGGAAATGGAAGACTGGTCAAGTGGGGAATCTCCAAGCAACACAAGCCAACGCGTTTTCTTTGCCATTATTACAGTCAAAAAGTGAACAAACACCAACTAATTCACCTAGTCCAAAGTCCAAACTCTGACTCACCAGACAGCAACATTCAAACACAGCCAAAATAAGAGAAAAAAACCAACTTCAACCCAAAAAAAAAAAAACAGAAAGTTTCAATCTTTATTAGTTCTTGATAATTTTTTGTACTTGGGAATGAAGAAAAAGTCTTTATCAGTTAGCTGTGTTTCTTGCTAATGAACAATCTTTGTATGGAGGATTCAAACCCCAAGAAGAGTTTAGAATCAGATGCTTTGATTACTACTCTTAACAACTCAATTCAAGCTTTGGGTAGGGGATTTGATGTTACTTCTGATATTAGACTTTTGTATTGTAAAGGGGCTCCAGGGTCTCGTTTAGTTCATCTTGATGAACAAAATTATGTGGATCTTTTGCACCCAAATGGGGGTATTTTGATTCCAAATGTTTCTGTGGATATTGAATGTTTACCAGGAAGGAGAACCATTGAAGCCACACCTGTTTTTACCTTCCATGAGGTCAGTCTTCTGTTGATTGGTATTGTTTATACCTCATGTTTTACCTGAATATCATTTTTTTTTTGGTTGTATCAATTTGGTATTGGATTAAGTCTGTTGGTCCTGATCCTTTAGGTTTACTGAATGATGTGTTAAATTGGCTTTTTTTTTTTTTTTTCGTTTGGTTTACTAATTTCTTAAATTTGTTTAGTAGGTAATTGTTTCTGCATTTGTTGAATAAGTAGCTATTGTGGTAAAGGTTGTTTTTTTTATTATTTTGTTTTGGTGTAATTTGGTAATGAAGGTCAAGGCAAGATAAAGAATTTGAGTTTAGGCTTGATGGTGATTTGGATTACTAGATCATAGTGATTGTGCAGTGCTGTGATTTTAGCGTGTGCATTAAATTACTGGACAAATTTATGATGCTTCTTCTAATCTTTATTCAACTGGAATGTTCCTCTGTTATTTCAATCGTTGCACTTAATCTAGTTACACATGTACACAATGTAGTAAGATCTATAGCAACCGGTTCAACTCTTGAACTCGTCAGAGAATCACTGAACCGGGTGTCCTAGCTAAATATTTTAGAAATATCAATGGTAAAAAGATGTACTAATGATGAGAAGTGAATAAGGGTTGTCACCAGCTAGCTTAGATGCATTTGGGTTGATTGAATGTTATGGTGTAAAAAGTTAGGAGGCAATGTTGGCTGACAACTCTTATGCTACTTATATTGCTTGTTTTAAAAACGGCTGTAGCAACTAATCAGAAACTTGGTAAAAACAAGTAGGAACAAGTACTAACCCTAGAGGTGTTGATGTAATAGCAATCAGACAGACAGACCATTTCCTAACTAATATGTACATGAAAGAAAAAGATAGCTACATAGAAAATTTGGTTTCTCACAATGGAAAGTTTCGGCTGTGCAAAAATAATGCACGGTCTTGTGACATGTTGAGCGATCAAATAATGGTCGCAAGCTGGCTGATGATGTGCTGACTGCTGAGTAGATAGTTTTATGAAAAGCCAAATGTTTAATGGCAATGATGGCAGACAACAAGTGTCCTAATTATGTCAACCAGCCTAACAGAACTACGGCCAACTAATTAAATATTTTGAGAAAAGTCATAACTTAAATCGCGAGCATCATTTAATAAAACAAGCCAGTTTTATTGTAACCTTACTCAAAAAATAAGTCACACCACTTGAATAGATGGAAAATTTCCTAAGCTTATGAGAGTGAAATGAAAACAGAGAGCACAGCTACAATTTTTTGCATCCTACCTTAATGGGTGTGGCCCTGTTTGTGTAAGCTGACTAGCTACATGAATACATGTCCCAAGAAGTGAGAGATAAAAGAGCTCTACAACCCTTCTGGTCAAGTTATTCACAGGGATGGAGAAACGATAACCAAATTCCTATTAGAGAAGTGTCTAGAGTAGCTATCCCAGAAATCCAGCTGTAATTTTTTTGAAATGATGGTCTTGCAATCGTGGTATTCTACCATTCGTTTGACGACCCCTTTTTGGTATCTATTTTTCTAGCTTGGTTAAGTGGGATTGTCGGTATTACTCAAAATGCTGGATTTTAAGATTGGTCCTAAGCACGACTTCAATGTGTCTCTACTTGTTTATACTGATAAATGAATATTGATGATAAAATGGTTTCTACAGTAATTTCCAATGGGCAGTCAAGGAATGGTACGTAAAACTTTAATGATCTTGAGAGAAATTAAGAAGCAATCTATACGGAACTTCAGACACGTTTATTTGTGTCAAGGGTCATGGATATGTAACTGCACACGATATCATCTTGCCACCTTATGTGGATATTCTTGATAATGCACAACATATAGCTTAGCGAATAGTTCTTGGTTTTCCAGTGGCCATCTTTGCTACTTCAGTGTGAAAACATGTCATTCTCTGGATCAGTATGTAATATTCATAAACTGTAGACACACCTTTCATCGAAGTTTCTGTCTTGGTTCTTCTTGCATGATCATTTTCTGAGGTTATGTTTCCCTGTTGCCAAATTAATATACTGCGAGAAGGGAAGGTGTAATCAAAGTGCACGTGGAAAGGGACTTCACCGACTATGAAAACTGCAAGAGCTTAAAAACACAATAGTGATGACCCTCCCCTCCAAAAATTGGCGGGTGTCTTTTGCCTTCTTTTTGTGTACTAATCCAGCTTCTGTTTCCTAATTAAGCATTTCCATCTCATTATCTAGAGAGAGAGGGGGGGTATTTGCAGGAGATGTTTTACAGTTTACTCCTGTCTCTTTAAATATGTATTTGAATTCCCTCATGCTTGAATTTCCAGATGGCAAAATACTTCAATACAATTTCTGGTATATCTGGAGATGTTCCACTCGGAAGCTTTAACTCTATGTTTAACTTCACTGGTTCATGGCAACATGATGAGGCAGCTACTAAATCCCTTGCCATGATTGGACATGTCATCTCACTCTTTACAGTGAGATTAGGAAAGTTAGATTTACTTCTGCGAGATGAAATCAAGCGTGCTGTTCCATACTCTTGGGATCCTGCATCATTGGCAAGGTGAAGTATCTAATATCAGCCTACATTTCAACATTTTGGTTTTTAATGGAACTTTATCATTTTCTTTTGATGTTAAGGTATTATCGCATTCGGATTTCTTTCTAATGCTCAGGGAAGAATATAAGCTCTCAGGGAAGAATATAAGAAGTTGCCATTTGTCTATAGTGCGAGTTGAATTTTTTACTCTTTTTTTTTTTTTTTTTAATTTCATGAACTTGAGGAGAGTGTGACCTATAACAATTTATAGGTGCCCATGCTCCAGTTTCATTGATATTGTTGTGCTCCAAATTGTACCTTTAGGGTCTTACTGTTGTCAACCTTAATAGCTGTGTGCAGCTAGAAGCTTTTTTTCTTCACAAACTCAAGCTTCTTATGGCCTGAACTTATGTATGAGATGGAGTAGATATATAATATACCCAAAATGTGCTGAACGCTGATTTTCTGTTTTTTAAAGCACACCTGCTTATCAATATCTGTATGAGAAACAGCCTCATTGATCTAAGAATAAATTAAGGCATTAATTCAACTTTCTTAGGCCAATTCTTTGCTGTTTCTGATATTGATGTTCTTCTTTCAGCTTTATTGAAAACTACGGCACCCATATTGTCACCTCCGCAACGATCGGTGGTAGGGATGTAGTTTATATTAAACAACACCAATCATCTCCTTTGTTAGTTCCAGACATTGAAAACTATGTGAACGACATTGGAGATCAGAGATTCTCTGATTCGAAGAATCTCTCAAGTGCCGGACCTTTAAGATACAAGGACAAGGTTAGCATATCTTATGTCTCAAATGGTAGGCTTTTGGATACAGTAGTGTTTAGCTGACTTCTTAAAATCTGTTTCTACGACATACTCCCTTATTCTGTAAATTGAAAATTTCAAAATTATTGGAATCATCGTACTGCAGGACGTTACAGTTATTTTCCGCAGAAGAGGAGGTGATGACCTGGAACAGAGTCACGATAAGTGGGCAAGCACTGTAGAAACATCACCAGATGTGATCAACATGACATTTAATCCCATCGTTTCATTTCTTGAAGAGGTGCCTGGAATAAAGCATCTGAGCCGTGCGATTGAGTTATACTTGGAATGTGAGTATTGCATCCTATTTATTATTCAATCCTTCGTTTGCATTGCAGATTTTGGTTTAGTGTCTATTGGTTTACTTCTGTAAATCAAGTGTGCAAGAACTCCAAGAACATAGTTAATAGTAGTAATCCAGAATGATTGTACTGTAGTTTTAGGGCCCGTTTGGCTTAGCTTAAAAAAAGCAGCACAGCTTATAAGCCAAAAAAAAGTGTTGGGCTACCTCAACTTATTTTTTTGGGCTTATTTTAAGCACAAAATGGCTTATAAGCTGGCCAGCCAAACACTCAAAAAACTGAAAATCAGCAACTTATAAGCTAAGCCAAACGGTCTCCTAGTTGATTACTCTTTCATCTTCAGATGCATCCAGATAGTACTCCCTCCGACCCAAAGAGCATGACGGGGTCTGAAACACAAGGGTCAAAACATCTATTTCACCTGTGTGAAATAGATGTAACATGTTTAGAAACTACACAAAGTACTCACAATTTTTATAGTTAAAAGTATTTGAAAATCGTTTGAAAAGAGCTGTTTGAATTTTGTACCCTTTTGTACCATCTTGGTACCTTATCAAAAGAAAAAAAAAAAAAAGAACTATTTTGAATCGCAAATGCTAATTGTGCTCTATAAAATGGACCAAGGGAGTTGCAGAAAAGCCATGTTCCAAATGTGTTATGTTCTTTAGAGCACAGATTTCACAGCTCTCTGAGCTAACAGAACTTCAGCGTCCGGTTTGAGACTGAATAACTGACAAGTGAAAATTTTCATGCCTGTGTGGGCTTAGAGAATCCCCTGTTTGTGTTCTAAATATGAGTCGAACTTCTCAAAACATGTTTTTCGTTGTCTGATCGATTTCATTATAATTTTTTCAGACAAGCCACCGATAGAAGATTTACAGTATTTCTTAGATTTCCAAATAGCTCGTGTGTGGGCTCCAGAGCAAAATAACCTTCAAAGAAAGGAGCCTGTATGTCCATCCCTACAATTCAGTTTGATGGGTCCTAAGCTCTATATTAGCCCAGATCAGGTATTCTTCATACTTTTGTCCAGATTTCTGAACATATCACTAGCTACAGCCAAAACATTTGACATTGAATTGGCGAAGGATCTTGTTTTTCAAGTTAGCATGCACGTGTCTTGTGCTAAAGTTTTCCCTTTCATATGGAGGACCATAACGAAGAAGTACGGCCTGGACTAGTTCTACAAAACTTCTGATTATTCCAGTGCAAGTCCATTATGTCACTTGTTATCATCCAATGTCCTGCTAATTTTCTGTTTAATCAAGCAATACTATATTTTACAATCTTAAGCAATACTTCATGATGAATACATATGTTGTAAGCTTATGGAATACTGGCAAAGTACAATTTCAAAAGGGTTTGCTTGATTTTGAAAAAATGAATATCAAAAGGGTTTAATGGTGGACCAGCTCAGAAAATGTTGATAAATGTTGATCAATATCAACTTGCTGCAAATTCATGTCATCCTTTTGCTAAAATCACAGCGCCACTTCTCCAGGTGACAGTGGGCCGTAAACCAGTGACAGGGCTCAGGCTCAGCCTAGAAAGTAGCAAGCAGAACCGTCTTTCAGTCAATTTGCAGCACCTGGTTTCCCTTCCTAAGATCCTTCAACCCCATTGGGACGCGCACATGGCTATAGGTGCACCAAAATGGAAAGGTCCCGAGGAACAAGATAGCAGATGGTTTGAACCAATCAAGTGGAAAAATTTCTCCCATGTAAGCACAGCGCCAATTGAACATACTGAGACTACCATCGGGGATCTCTCTGGTGTTCACATTGTGACCGGGGCTCAGCTTGGTGTTTGGGATTTCGGTAACAAGAGCGTCTTGCATCTGAAACTCCTCTTTTCCAAGGTACCTGGCTGTACAATAAGAAGATCGGTATGGGATCATAGTCCATCAAACCTATCAACAGTACAAAGGATTGATGGTTCTTCAACGTCACTTCTGAACGAAAACAAGAAAGGCGATAGTTCGAGCCAAATGGGGAAATTGGCAAAAATTGTAGACATGACAGAAATGTCAAAAGGGCCACAGGATGCACCAGGGCACTGGTTGGTAACAGGAGCTAAACTTGGGGTTTATCTAGGAAAAATTGTGCTAAGAGTGAAGTACTCCCTGTTGAATTATTAATGCGTTGTGTTAATGTATGTGAGATCAAAGCATTCTTTGGATAGTTTAGCTATCATGTTATTCTTCTGTAAATTCCGTTAGCATTGGTCATTCATTTTTGTTAGGCAATTTACTTGCCACCATGTCAGTGTACTTCTTTTGGGTGTATACTTTGTAAAATTTTCACTTTCACGATCCTACAAACTTGTTCAAATTCTTTTTCTTTCATTTTCCTAAATTCATTAACTTTGATTTTAATAATTTTTATTTGTTAAATAAGCTGTGGTTGCACTGTAAAATTGACGCGTTCTTTCGATAATTCAAGTGTGTTCTAGTCTTTCCTTCCAAAATTCACTTATGAATCACGTTTTTCAGTATACTAGTTCTGGACATGTGCGTTGCACGTGTGTTTCATGCACATATCGTATAAGTCATTTAAAACTGCATTATAATGAGTAGGGCTGGGCATAATATTGTTCAAACCGAAAAAACCGACCGAACCGAACCGAAGTTAATTTGGGTTTCGGTTTATTCGGTCCGGTTTGGTTTAAATTTATAAGATTTCAATAATTCGATTCATTTTTTGGTTTAAGGCAAAATTTAATTCGGCGAAAAACCGAATTTCAACAAGCCCTTTTTTTCTTGAAACATATATTATATATTCCTTGTACAATTCCTTGTAGATTAATTTTAATAAATTTCCTCAACAATGTATCTTAGAACAACCATTAGCATATTTTCTTGTGACAAGGGGTGTTATCTTAGTAATATTAACATTGCAATTTTGAATAAAAAAACTCTTCTTGGTTAGTGGTAGGAATATGTGATACAACAAAGTTTGACAAGTAGGAACTAATTATAATCTCCATTCCCTCTATTATATCTCTTGGATCGTAGAGAAGATGTTGGCTGATAAACAAGCAATACTAGTAATAGAGGACTTAAGTGAAATGTGGGGAAAAGTTCTGCCACTGGATTAATTTGGCTGATGAAGTGATTATTATGCAGTCAACACTTCTACTGTCTCACACCGAGCTCTATTAGGATTTTCTGGAATGATGAAATATCGACTTGATGCTTAACTATGTCATCCGTATCTAAACCGAAGAAACCGACCGAATAAATCGAATCGAAATTGCAAAAACCGAATTGAACAGAAGTTATTTCAGTTCGGTTTCAGTTCCCATTTTTTACAAATCAAAAATCAAAAAACCGAACCGAACCGAACCGACTGAACGCCCAGCCTTAATAATGAGTACTCTAATATTTTAAGCAGAAAAATATAAATTGAAAATGATGAATAATCAACCTATCTAAATGACTTCTTTTTTGAATGACAAATGATTAGATATTCTCTGAACCTGTAAATTTGAACAACCAAATTTAGTTTGGTGGTTAAAATGTATAATAAGTCACATTTTTATGTTATTAGGTGTTAATATGTAATTAATGTATTCATATGTTACCTAATACTTCATTATAGACGATGTTCTTGGTGTATGTTTCATTCGACTTTTTGGTTGGTCTGTCATGACAAGAACTCTTGTTGGAGACATTGATATCCCTCTTGAAATCGCAGCACATACAATTGTCCGCGGGAGAAAGTAATTTATTTCATCCCAAAGGATTTTGGTGCTTGGTACTACAAGCTCTCACAGAATGCTACCGGGATAACAGAAGTATTCTAAATGCAAGAAGTAATGGTAATTTTTCATATATAAACTTCCAATCATGAAAAATGGTTATCAAGAAGATCCATCCGTAACAATTGAACAAAGACTGAACCATTCTCACTTGAATAGGATGTCTAAAACTCACAATAACAATAACAAAAAAACTGAAATGCTACTCGAGAACTTTACAAAACTCAGAAGGCAAGAAAATAACAAATTATTTGACAACATGGCAAATTCTTGATCTCACATAGACAAAATTAGTTCACAAAATGATAGTTATTCCTGATCTTACATTTCCGCCCGGTGAGGACATCCAAAGTACCCATATTGGCCATTGTATCTACAAATTTCTTATCTCTCAAAAGGGTAAAGCGATTTCACCCGAAATACTCTTTATTCTCGAGATAGAACCTGAAGTATTTGGTTAATTAATAGTGGAGGGATCTCAACCATCTCACCTCTCTGTGAGCAAAAGAATGACTAAAGCTATAACATGATGGACCAAAGCTTGAAGGTCACCATTCAACAATACCTATCGTGGTGATGAGAAATAGAAACACCTTGTACAATATTACTGCAAAAGAATATGGAAAGTGTAATTTATTTTAGTAAAATGAAAGTAATCAAAGCATTATGTATTCTAAAAAGTGTAATAGAAATTGTGCCATGGCAAAAGTTTCCAAAATCAAAAGAACTTTTTTTCCGTACGTGGTGCAAATGTTGTTTCTTTGCCGAAATTTTTTTCCCCTTTATTATGAAATCATCTACATAAGCATAATATTCTAGCAAAAAAGGGAAGAAGGCAGAAAGAATTTTTTTACATACCTGGTAAGTTTGCAGCATAATATCCTAGCAAAAAAGAGAACATGCTTCTAATATGAAAGATAAAAAGGGAAGAAGCCAGAAATACTTTTTTTACATACCTGGTAAGTTTGCAGCTATGTTCTATTGTTTAATTAATTTCATCTAATGGTGAAGGTTAGGCATATCCTTGATGTCCATTTATATAAGATGATTAATTAAGATGAACAATTTAACAAATCAGGTAAGATAATCCACCATTAGTTTGTCAACTAAAGAAAACGAAAAGATCTTGAAACGGAGGAAGTAAAAGCCTTCAGCTGCTATAATTCTTCTTTCCTAGTAACTGTTTATTAGTATCATTTAGTATTTAATAGGATTTCATTAAATCCCTTCACACTATTAATGTTTTAATTATGAATAATTCATCTGTAAGCTGCTATAATTCTATTTCCGTAGTAACGGTTTACAATTCAGTATAAGCAATTATTTAGAATTTAAAAAGATTTCATTTAAATCCAATTAATAGTGATTAATGTTTTAATCTTCATAAATACTATCCCCAAAGAGGCTGCTGGACTTCTCTAGTGGCTGTGAATAACGTTTTTGGAGGAATTAAGTGTAAATAATTAAAGTGTTGTTGGATGATCCAATTCAGCCTTTATGTGATTAAATATTTCATCAGATTTTGATTTAGTAAAGAGGTAAAATGGTAAAATGACTTTGATAGTAGGAACTTCCCACTTTTCATATAATATATAATATATAATAATATGATGATAATCATATGATCATTACCTATAAAATTAATATTATAAGTTTTTTTTTTTTTTTTTTTTTTTTTTTTTTTTTTGCAGTGGTCATGTATTTTGACCTAACGTATTTTATTTTTTAGGTTACTAATCCAGTAAATTATGAACAGTTACCAATTATTTTGTGTTAAAGTAATTTAACAAGCTTGAATTATTTTTTCACTCAATCAATATGTAGAAATTTAATTACCTGACCTCTAAACTAGTACTACTACTACTACTATTACATTTTCAACTTTTACCACCTTAACATAATCTAAAACATGCTTAGCTAATCAAGACTCCCCTAATGCTACGTGGGATCTCAACAAAGCATCCACGTACTTTCTTCCACCTTTATATTCTCACCATCTGTTTCTCTTCACTCTCAAAACATAGCCACCAAAATCAGAGACAAGTTGAGTACTCATACGGAATACCTCTTCAATTTGTGCATAAACCATATGGCTTCTAGCAATGAAACACCAGGGCCAATGCCACCAGGTGATGGCTCAGTGCCTCCTGGAAAATCAATGACAATTGGGCAGCATGTTATAGACAAAGGGGCTCAACTCATGCAGTCTTTGAAACCCATCAAGCAGATTAGCCAGCATGTTTGCACTTTCGCTGTGTATAGTCATGATATCACTCGCCAGATTGAGACGCACCACTATGTGAGTCGAGTTAATCAGGATTTCCTCCAGTGTGCTGTTTATGATTCTCATGATTCTAATGGACGCCTTATTGGTAAATTCAATTTTAATTTGACCCTTCTTTTTTACATTCAGCAAATTAACCTTAGGTTGAGTAAGATATATGAAAGTACTTGGATCTTGTCTTGAAAGTTGAAATGATAAGGAAATATGGACCTTTGGCCTAAAATCCTAAAGCTAATTCACGTGAGGGATTGTTCAAGATCATATAATCCATCACCCATCACTCACCGGTTAGGTCCAAGATTCATTTTTTGTTATGGTACTAGAATCACTACCAGAGAAGTATAGAAATTGCAACCCCTCTTTTGGCAACAAAAATAATATAGTTGGCAAAAGTCAATATTTGGCAACAACTTAGTTTTATTATTTAGTATTATTGTTGGCATATATGATAAATCTTCTTTTAAAAATGAACTATTTTTTTGTTGGCAAAAATTTAATTTTGTGCCCTATAGTATTGACTATTGTTGCAAAAAATACTTTTGACAACTAAAAAAAAAGTTATTGTAAGTTGTTGCAATAACAGCCTTTGGAAAAAGTTTATGCAACAACAAAAAGAATGTTGTTGCCAAAGTACTTTTGCAACAATAACCTATTTATGGCAACAAAAAAAATTATTGTCAAATGTCTTCTTTTTTGTAGTGAATCTTTACATTCTAGATGTCCAGTTAATCCTGAGCATGGGGAGTTGTTGAGTTCCTTGGTGGTGATGGATTATATGGTCTCACATATCATGAGTTAACTTTTGGGTAGACCAAATGTTTATTTTCTTATCATGAAATGAATATCGGTGGTAGTGAATTTGAGATTAAAGTGGTTACTTTAGTTTGTGGATGCTTCTTAATTTACTAGAGAGTAGTACATAAATCATATGTAACATATAGTTAACATCTATTGGGGTTGATATGTAATTTGTGATAGTGCAGGGGTCGAATATATAATAATATCAGATCGAATCTTTGCAACTCTTCCAGCAGAGGAACAGAAGCTCTGGCACACTCATGAGTACGAGGTAATTGCTATCCATTTCTCTTTGCCTCCAACTCTTCTCTTGAATTTTTGACATTGGAGTATTCAGAAACTATGAGACGAAATATTTTTGGAGTAAAATGTCTCTTTGCAAACTATGAATGTACAGATTATAGCAGGACTTTGGGTGAACCCAAGAGTTCCAGAAATGGTCCAAAAGCCCGAACTTGATAATCTTGCTCGAACTTAAGGCAAGTTTTGGTGCACCTGGCAGGTTGATCGAGGCAAGTCATAGACCTTTTTTATCCAATTCTATTGAGAAAAAATACTTTTTTTTTTAAATGGTGTGTTTAACACAAAAAGATATCACTTCTCCTTCTGAAGTGCTGAGACTTGTCCCCCGGGCTAAACTTGTTTACTAGCTACTAGTACTTTTTTTTTTTTTTTTTTGTAATACTTGAAGAACCAATGGTATGAAGTAAGTACATGTAAATTCCATGATAAACATTGATCACTAACGTGGTAATAAACAATTAATCTCGAGTGGTTGCATGACATAGAAAATGTCATTTTGTGGTTGTTCAGGTGACAGGCTTCCCCTAGGAGCACCTGCATTGATGATGTCTCCACAAGGTGTAAATTTGGGCATGGTGGCACCAGATCTAGTTAAGAAAAGGGACGAAAAATATGGTATTTCTTCAAAGGATTTGGAAAAGACAAGGGTGGATATTGCAGGGCCAGAGGCGACGACAATGAATCCTTATGCAAACTACTGGATGCAAACTGGCAAGGGTTTTGCCATTGATGTGGAGCTCACTGACATGAAAAAGAGTGCACCTTTTCCATGAGAGATATAATTAGCTAGTAGAGTCCATATACATGCGGCAATTATTAGTATTATTAGCTTTCATGTGTTTAATAATGTAATTTAACTTCTCCTTCAATCATAGCATAACTTTTCTTTCCCTTTAATTGTCCATTTCCTTTTCCATCTTCTGAGCTGACTCAACACAATTTCTTTTGGTTGATTACTAATAATGTGATTACTCAATGTTTAGCGCAAATAATGCTTCAAAGATTAATTATGAGGCAGTTTTCAGAATTTCGTGTAACGTTTCATATTTACCATGTAATTGTTCATTTGTTTGAAAGACGGCTCGCAGAATATGTTTCTTAGAGGAAGCACCTTCTGTTGAATTTAACTTTATATTTATAGTGAATCGAGAGGAATCACATAGGGTACCTTTTCAATTTGAACAAAAATACGACTCCTCTGGGGACATTGACAAACGATTACCAGAAACTTCTGAATAAGAGATGCTAATTAACAACGCCAATTAACTTGTACTGCATTAGTATATTGAGTTTATGATCTCGTATCAATGTAATGTGATTGATCAAATATTTAATAGCAGTCTTTTTATAATTGTCCGTAAATTTCGTTATATAGATAAATTAATCACTTTAAATTGTTGCATCGCATTAGGATTAATAAGTCGTAAAATATCAGATTTGCTCCGATTAAGCCTGCGTAGTATAATTAGAGGTGATATCCTTTATGTTGTTAGCTTAAATATTTTCATAAAACAGATTAAAAAAGACTGGAATCTATTGAGATGGTACAATAATATATTGAGTGTATGATCTCGACAAAATATATTTAGTACCTTAGGCCATAGAATTTCGATGTCATGATAACTACTAAGGGGGATACTCATGTGTATTTGATGATCAAATATTACTCCTATATTACTTCATCCGTTAAAATATAATTACTCACCGAAATGGGAAAGAATAAATTTAAAATCTTGTAATTTAGACGAGTGTTGGAAAATTTTTTGATTAAAAAGTTTATTTAAATTAAATAATTTTCAATTTTTTTTTTCAAACAGATTAAAATAAGTGTGGAATAATGTATTAGTGATCTTTATCGTTTTCTCTCGCAATCTATTCTGTTTGTATCTTTGAACTTTATCCATGTTCTATCTCATAAAGCCATTTGTTTGAATTCTAAACGTGTCAGCAAATGCTGCACAGCACCTTAGCCATCAAACTACTACGTGGCATCCAATTGCCACCTCACGCCCTCTTGCATGCCCACCTGGCAACTCACAAATCCTCCTCAAAATCCCCTGAAAAATAGAACGAACATCCAAGATCTCTCCAGAGCCATCTTTTTTTCTTTCGTGAAACTGTTTTGAACTATTTTCGTATAGTGCTTTTTGATTTAATCTATCTATGGCTGCAACAACGACAGGGACACATGGTCATGGTGGGGAGCAGATACCACCGGGAAAGCCCATGTCAACGGGGCAACACATGCTGGATAAAGGTGCTGAAATGCTGCAGTCTTTGACTCCCATTAAACAGATGAACCAGCATGTTTGTACTTTTGCACTCTACAATCATGACATGAATCGCCAAATTGAAACTCACCATTATGTTACACGTGTGAATCAAGAGTTTCTCCAATGTGCTGTTTACGACTCTGATAATTCCAACGGCCGCCTAATCGGTATTCTTTAACACTACCTCTTTGGTCCCTTGATGGTTTTTGAATTTCCATTAAGTAATGATTTTTTTTTAATTTTTTTGTTATTGTAAAGGGGTGGAGTATATAGTATCTGATCGTATCTTTGAAACCTTACCTAAAGAAGAGCAGAAACTTTGGCACTCTCATGCTTACGAGGTTTGTTCCTTTTTACTACTCTGTTTTTTTTTTTAGTGAGTTTTTATTATGATTGCCACCCCATAGGTAGTTGTTTTATTCATCATTTGGGACTAATAGGTAGCTGTTTTATTCATCATTCAGATTTTTGTTCGAATTTTGGTTATTTTTATGCAAAAATAAGTAATAATTTGTGAAAAGATGATACTTTTACGTCATCTGAACCATAACTTCAGAAGCATAGGATAGAAGCACGGTTTCATCCGAATGGAAGCGGAGTATAGATTATTAAACCATTCGAACTAATACCTTTGATGCAGAGCATAGAGTTTTATGTGAAGACTTTGGCAAAAATCTCACAAAATATTACTATATCTGAACCATATTTTAGAAGTAGGAGTAGTTTAGTACACCACCTTAAAGGTTGATTGACCGTCTAGTTAAAATCCTTGATCCACTCTAGTTCCCTAGATGTTCCCTACCTTTTTTTTTTGTTGATCCCTCTTGGTTTTTACCCTTTTGAGTTTTTTTTTTTTTTAAATTGAGAAGCTAATTTGTTATTTTGACTTTGTGGGGAACTTTTGAAATGCCAGATAAAATCAGGACTGTGGGTGAATCCTAGAGTTCCAGAGATGGTGGTGAAAAAAGATCTTGAGAACCTTGCCAAGACCTATGGCAAATTCTGGTGCACATGGCAAACAGATAAAGGTAATTAGATTCTTGTATACCCTTTTTAAGTGTCCAATAAATCAAAGTATATTCCTTCCTGATTCCGAATATGTTGAATTTGCAATATAAAAAAGGTGATAAGCTACCAGTTGGACCACCATCACTGATGATGTCCCCACAGGCTGTGAATTTGGGGATGGTAAAGCCAGAGCTAATCCAGAAAAGAGATGACAGGTACAATATGTCGACCGATGCTATAAAGAGGACGAGGCTGGAGATAGGGGAGCCGGAGTGGCTTAATCCAGAGGCAGATTATTGGAAACAGCATGGCAAGTGCTTCGCCATCGATGTAGAGGATGTCGAGATGAAGAAGATAGCTCCTTTCCCATGAGAGTTTAGCAGCAGACCAGTGATCACAGTGACATTGTACATAGTCTTATGTTTCTTTTTTAGCTGCGCCGAAATAACTACGTATGAGATGTTTGTATCTGAAGTGTGTGACGATGAGCCATTTGGTTGTTGGTCAGACTAATTCAGAGATTGGTTGTTGTGAAGGATTGTTATTAATTCATGTACTTGCTTCATCTGGTACCTTGAATAGAATAATGCATAATTGACTCATAAGTAACTTGTACATGTTTTATGCGGCGAGATTAGAAATTAAAGAGTGGTTCGTGTAAATATTTGAGTGTAAGCTTAGGGAATAAGTGTTTTAATAGTGCAGTAGAGACATGAGGTGCCAAGGTCTAAACTTAGAGAGTTATGCGGGCTAATAGAAAAAGACTATAGGGAGCTATCTGAGTTCTCAAATTTATTTGCCACCAAAACTAGCTCTCATTTCTTGCAATGGAAAATCAAATTCATTCAAAAGTTATTAGAGGATCAGATTGTGATCAAGACCTTTTCGCTAGCCTTCGAGCATTTCTGTCACAAGTATTAACGATTTGCTTATACTATTATGCTGCCAAAATTAGCTTCAAAAACATTTCTTAGCAAAAGCGTAGGCTCGCCACGAAAAATCGACTTTGAGAGCGAGAGATGACGTCCGTCATCAGATTTGATGATCACAAAGTCTGTCCTGTCTTTGGCCTGAAAATGGAACAGACGAGGCTAGGAGTCGACAGTCTGTAAGTTAGTCGTGATGAGATTTCTTTACCCATGAAAAATTTAATTTAAGAATTGATTCAGGTTCAACCGATAACTGGGCTTATGGCAAGCACGTATTAAATTTGATCTCATATTAATTGAGAAATATTTTCATCTAGCAAATTACTTGGTTTTACCTAAACTGATCTCCATTATATTAAATTTGAGTAAAGTGACAAGTTTTATAAGGGAGACACGAGTGCTTTATCCCAATCCTTCTACCGAAAATCACTTATATATAGAGTTAAAAATATTTTGTGTATACATAATATATATTGACTTTTTAATTTTTTATATAGATTGACTTTTTTATTTTTATTTTATTTTAAATCCTTAAGTAATTAATTCTGTTTTCATCTCTGCATACACGCGAAAATATTTGAAGAAAACAAATAATACATCTTCGTCCCAAAAAGATTGTCTTAATTTGGCATGGAATTTAAGAAATAACGTCCCAAAAAATTGTCTTAATTTGACACGAATTTTAAAAAATAAAAGAAGACTTTTGAAATGTGTGATTTAAAATAAATTTTAAATATTTATATGGCTGTAAATATCTCAAAAAATTAACTTTTAAATTAAATTATTTTTAAATATATAAATATGTTTTTTTTTTTTTTTTGACAAACTAATAAGAAAAGAGAATTTTTGGGAGAGGGAGTATTGAGAAGAAAAAAAAGGATATTCGGTACAAGAAAAATCCGGTATTCAAAAATCCATTTGTGAAATTGATCAACCAAAAATAAGCTAAGATAAACAAAACCATAAAAATCAATTCTTGAGACCCATAATCTATTTCTCATCAAATCCCTCGGTTTTCATCATCAATTCCTATTGTTCCATTACATTCTCATGGAAGCTGGTACAACTATTATGCAGCAAGTACAAGTCAGTGAAGCAGTGTTGGAAAAACATGTATACTCTGTTTGGGCTCTGCCACGTGAAGATGTAAGAGTGAGGGTCAAGAAATTGATGGAGGGTCTCCGATCAGAGTTTGGTGGGCCCCAGTTTGAACCTCACGTGACAGTCGTCGGAGCAATAAGGTTGACTGAGGCTGAGGCACGTGACAGGTTTAAGAAAGCTTGTGAGACAGTGAAGACTTATAGTGCTACAGTTGAGAAAGTTGATACTGGCACTTTTTATTATCAGTGTGTTTATCTTTTGCTTCATCCAAATGCTGAGGTAAAGTTTTTGAAATTTCTTCATTGGTAAATTTTAGGTTTTTATTGGTCATTTTGTACTGTTCTTGGTGATTTTAACTATCTAGTTTTTATCTTCAAAAAGTGATTTTAAGAAATGTTGTTGGTATTTTTACTAATATGTGTTGTTTCTTGTACTTTGGTTATCTTATTATTTACGTGGTAGCTACTGCTCTTTTCCTTCAGTCTGCTTTATCATGACTTTTTTCTTCCGCTTTCGTTAATTTCATTTTCATTCTGCTTTGAACATCTTATCGTTATGTCACCTTTCTCGTCATGTTTTTTCTTGAGCCGAGGGTCTTTCGAAAACTGCCTCCTTACCTTAGACCTTCCAAGATAGAGGTAAGGTTTGCGTACACTTTATCCTCCCCAGACCCCACATTGTGGGATTTAACTGGGTATGTTGTTGGTATTTTTAGTTGGCTTGATGGCAATGTTATGTTCTTTCAGCTTATGAGGTGGTAATCGATGTCGAAATCATGAATTTCATTAAGGGTATTCTAACATTTAATGCATGTATAAAAAAGTAATTTTTGACCTATATATTTAGTGTAATTTTGTTTATACATAATATAATTTTCCAACGAAGAGGTTCAACTTCTTGTGGAATTACACTGGGTATGTTGTTGAAGGGAGTTCAACTCTCCATCCTTCATTATATGTGGCTATGCCACTTGTGGTAATTTGTTCAATGGCTTGTTTATTATATTCAGTATTTCATGAGTAAATATTTGGTTTAGAATGTGGTTCATTCAGCAATTCTTGATTTTTTGGCTAATGGAGCTTAAACAAATAATACAGCTAAAGGGTAATTTTGCAATCACCCATGTGGATTGTTCAGTTAGATACATGAAGATTAGCCTAGTGTGCTGTAAATATAGGCACAAGTACTGAAATATCTAACAGTAATGTTTATAACTGCATAGACATTTGGAATGTTAATAGCGCTGCCTACAGTCTCTAGAATGACGGAATTCAGTGCTTATGAATTGAAAAATCATTGCTTTATATGAGTAAGCTTTGAGCTGTTCCTTTGAGAAGAAAGATCAGTAACTGACATTGAACGTAAGACCTGGGGGTAGTCCTATTTGTTGGGAATAAAATAGACCCGCAAAAATAATATTCACGGTATTAGTGATAAACGCGGAACACTAAATTATGGTTAAATCAGCAAAAATAAAAATGCAGCAATAATGACACCAAGATTTTACGTGAAAACCCTTCTAAATAAGGGAAAAAACCACAGCCAAGAAGAGCAGCTGATATCACCACAGTAAGGAATTTTACACTGTGTAGTCACGAGTATAGATACTCCTAAAACCACTACACTCTCAAAAGAAATAAGACTCTTTTGATTTTTCCACCTCACTACAATAGCCCTCACACTCCATTTTTCTTCATAGACTATTCTCTTATACAGTCTATGGGTATACCTTACTCCGCTCTCACTCAGATGTATTGTCTGAGTTTTTTTTTTTTTTGGTGTGTTTTTGGTGTACCTAGCAAATGAGAAACTCTGCTCTATTTATAGCAGAGAATTACCTATGATGAGGTGGCACTTACATCAAGAAAATGTGAACAAAGAAATTGGCTTGTTGGTCAATTCCACAATTGCTGCCATCTGCAGACTTCAAAACAGAAAACATGCAACTTTCATCTTCTTTTCACATATTGCATTTATGGGCCAGACTCCACAAATCTCCCCCTCCAGACCCATTCACCTGAAGGAGGGTACACCAGGTTTCTAGTTTGAGTGCATGCCGACAAGTTCTTTGCACAATTCGAACTTTTCCCTTGGTACTACCTTGGTCAGTATATCTGCAGGATTCTCATTTGTAGAAATCTTCTTGACTTGGATAGATCCGTCCTCTATCTTTTCCCGAATCCAGTGATATCTCACATCGATGTGCTTCGTCCTTGCATGGTACATAGAGTTCTTGCTCAAGTCTATTGCACTTTGACTGTCACAATAGACGATATACTCCTCTTGATGCAATCCAAGCTCTTGAAGGAACCGCTTCAGCCATATCATCTCCTTGCCAGCTTCAGTAGCGATAATATACTCTGCTTCTATTGTAGACAATGCGACGCACTTCTGCAATTTCGACTGTCATGATATAGCTTCCCCTGAAAAAGTAAACAAATATCCAGTAGTGGATTTTCTGTTATCAAGGTCACCTGCCATATCAGAATCTGTATAGCCTTTCAAGATTGGATTTGATCCTCCAAAACACAAGCATTTATCTGAGCTTCCTTTTAGATACCTGAGTATCCACTTCACAGCTTCCCAATGCTCTTTTCTTGGATTTTCAAGAAATCTGCTAACAACACCGACTGCATGAGCAATATCTGGTCGAGTGCATACCATTGCATACATCAAACTTCCGACAACAGAGGAATAAGGAATCTTGGCCATTCTCTCTTTTTCCTCCATTGTTGTAGGACACATCTTCTTGCTCAATTTCAGATGACCTGGGAAAGGTGTGCTAACCCACTTGGCACTCTTCATATTGAAGCGCTCCAGTACACGTTCTATGTACTATTCATGTGACAAGAAAAGCTTCCTTTCGTCTCTGGAACGAGTAATTCTCATGCCCAAAATGTGCTTAGCATGACCCAAGTCTTTCATTGCAAAAGACTTACTCAACTGTTTCTTCAACTCGTCAATCTTGGAAGCATTCCTGCCTACAATCAACATATCATTCACATATAGCAGGAGGATGATAAAGTCATCATCAGAAAATCTTTGTACAAACATACAGTGATCTGAAGAAGTCTTCTTGTAGCCTTGCTCCCCCATAACAGACTCAAACTTCTTGTACCACTGTCTGGGAGCTTGCTTCAATCCATATAGACTCTTCTTAAGTTTGCATACAAGATTTTCTTTTCCTTTTTCCTTGAAGCCCTCAAGTTGTTCCATATAAATCTCCTCTTCTAAGTCACCGTGAAGAAAAGCAGTCTTCACATCCATCTGCTCAATCTCTAAATCAAGACTAGCAGTCAAACCAAGAACTGTCCGAATGGAGGACATTTTCACGACAGGAGAAAATATTTCGTCAAAGTCAATACCTTTCCTTTGACCAAATCCCTTAACAACCAATCTGGCTTTGTATCTGGGCTCCAAGATGTGTTCCTCGGCTTTAACTTTGACCACTTGTTCTTCAAAGCTCTCATGCCCTTAGGCAATTTCACCAACTCATAAGTATGGTTCTCATGCAGAGATTTCATCTCATCTTGCATGGCTTCAATCCATTGATCCTTGTGCTCATCTTCCATGGCCTCCTTATAACATTCAGGTTCTCCCCTATCAGTGAGTAATACATACTCATTAGGTGAATAACGGGAAGAAGGAACATGTTGTCTAGTAGATCTTCTGAGTGGAATATCTGACTCATCCACGACTTCATGAGTAGGAGCATCTACCTCATCAATAGCAGCGTCGTTATCATCATCAACATGCTAATCTGGAACATGATTCTGGGCATCACCATCGTCATCGAGCCCACCAACGTCATCAACATTTGTATGAGGGACTTGATCAAGATTAGTTAAACCTTCATAACTTGAAGATTTTATCTTCTCCGCTTTGTTAATATCTTCAATGGTTTGATCTTCCATGAAGATAACATCACGGCTTCTCACGACCTTCTTCTCAATTGGATCATATAGCCTGTAACCAAACTCATCAAGGCCATAACCAATGAAGATGCACTACCTTGTCTTGGCAGTTAATTTTGACCTCTCATCTTTAGGCACATGTACAAAAGCTTTGCAACCAAACACTTTCAAGAGGTCATAGGAAACATCCTTGCCATACCAAACTCTGTTTGGAACATCACTTTGCAAAGCAACCGCAAGGGATAGATTAATAACATATGCGGCGGTCAACAAAGCCTCTCCCCAAAAGGACTTTGACAACTTTGCTTCAGAAAGCAAACATTTGACTCTTTCCATCAAGGTCCTACTCATCCTCTCTGCTAAACCATTAAGTTGAGGAGTCTTAGGAGGAGTCTTTTAGTGTCTAATACCCTGTTGCTTGCAGTATTCGTCAAACGGTCCATAGTATTCACCACCGTTATCAGTACGAATACACTTCAGCTTCTTTCCTGTTTCTCTTTCAACTGAAGCCTGAAACTTCTTAAAGACACCCAACACTTGGTCTTTAGTCTTTAGGACGTAGACCCAAAGTTTTCTTGAGCAATCATCAATAAAAGTAGCAAAATAAAGTGCACCACCCAAGGTCTTTGTTTTTATTGGACCACATAAATCTGAATGTACCAACTCAAGCAACTCTATCTTTCTTGAAGGAGGATGAGACATGAAAGAAACTCTATTTTGTTTTCCAGCCAAGCAGTGCTCACACTTTTCTAATTTAGCACTTTCGAAATTTGACAATAATTTCTTTTTGGCCAGAACATTTAGTCCTTTTTCGCTAATGTGGCTAAGCCTCTTATGCCATAATGTTGAAGAGCTATTGCTCTCAACTGCATTCATTATATTAACACAGGTAGAGGCCGTAGTCCAGTATAGACCACGACGCTTTTCGCCACGAGCCACAATCATGGAACCTTTAGTAAGTTTCCACTTTCCAGCACCATTTGTACTGACATATCCCTCATCATCCAAGACACCAACAGAGATCAAGTGCAAACAAACATCTAGTGCATGCTTTACATTGTTTAAAACTAGTTTAGTTCCAATACTAGTTTCCAGACAAATCGTTCCAACACTAGCCACCCTAGATACAGTCTCATTACCCATACTCTAAGTTGCTCGGACTCTCCAAAAATACACCCGCACCCGTGTCGGATCCTCCAAAAATACACTACTTTTGGAGGATCCGACACGCACCTGTCGATATTTTTGAAGAGTCCGAGTAACATAGCCCATACTCAAAGTTTCAAAGTCACCCGGAGTATAGGATGAGAAAAATTCCTTCCTTGATGTCACATGAGATGCGGCACCACTGTCCACAACCCAGCTTGACTCATCACAAGCAATATTTATCAAATCCGCATCAAGGACAGTAACAAGATCTTCTGTAGTGACGGTGGCCACACGATTGCCATTTATTTCTTTTCCTCCTTATCTCTATTCTCCTTTTTCAAAATCCGGCAGAACTTCTTTGTGCGCCCTTTTTTCCCGCAATGATAGCACTCAATATCTTTAAGTCTGCTTCTGGATTTGCTTCTATTATGTTCTCTATTTTGAGAACCACGATTCTTGCCTCTCCCCCTAGTGTCAGTCACCAAAACATCTAATGAGGAGGAACCTTGAGATTTTCTTCTCATCTCTTTACTTAAAAGACTGCTCTTGGCAAGATCCATAGAGATCACACCATCCGGAGCAGAATTTGATAATGAAGTTCTAATAATTTCCCAAGAATCTGGTAGGGAACCAAGTAGGAACAAGCCTTGAATTTCTTCATCAAAATTAATTCCCATAGCAGATAACTGGTTCATGATCCCCTGAAAAATATTCAGATGATCTGTTATTGCGGAACCATCGTGGTATTTTAAACCCAACATCTGCTTTATCAAAAACATCTTGTTGTTTCCTGTTTTTCGAGCATACAAACTTTCAAGATGCTCCCATAGGGTCCGAGCATGCGTCTCCCCAGAAATATGGTTCAACACATTATCGTCAAATCACTGTCTAATAAAGCCGCAAACCTGCCTATGTAACAAATTCCACTCTTCATCTGATTTATTATCAGGCTTTTTAGTGGCAAAGACAGGTTGATGAAAATTTTTGACATAGAGCAAATCTTCCATTTTGCCCTTCCAAATGACATAATTTACGCCACTCAAAGTAATCATTCTACTAGTGTTGGCATCCATCGTTTATCACAAATACAAATACGATTTATTCGGAGACCAAAGTAATTCTTTTCTGATGTGGAAGTTCAGATTGTGCTGCAACCACAGAACATACTCAGACAGAACCTTGGCTCTGATACCACTTGTTGGTAATAAAATAGACCCGCAAAATAATATTCACAGTATTAGTGATAAACGTGGAACACTAAGTTATGGTTAAATCAGCAAAAATAAAATTACAGCAATAATGACACCAAGATTTTACATGGAAACCCTTCTAAACAAGGGAAAAAATCACAGCCAAGAGGAGTAGCTGATATCACTATAGTAAGGAATTTTACACTTTGTAGTCACGAGTATAGATACTCCTAAAACCACTACACTCTCAAAAGAAATAACACTCTTTTGATTTTTTCACCTCACTACAATATCCCTCACACTCTATTTTTCTTCATAGACTATTTGCTTATATAGTCTATGGTATACCTTACACCGCTCTCACTCAGATGTATTGTTTGAGATTTTTTTTCTTTTTTGGTGTGTTTTTGGTGTACCTAGCAAATGAGAAACTCTGCTCTATTTATAGCAGAGAATTACCTATGATGAGGTAAGCACTTACATCAAGAAAAGGTGAACAAAGAAATTGACTTGTTGGCCAATTCCACAATTGCTGCCATCTACAGACTTCAAAACAGAAAACATGCAACTTTTATCTTCTTTTCACATATTGAATTTATGGGTTGGACCCTACAAATACACCAAAAAAAAATCTCAGACAATACATCTGAGTGAGAGTGGAGTAAGGTTTACCATAGACTGTATAAGCAAATAGTCTATGAAGAAAAATAGAGTGTAAGGGATATTGTAGTGAGGTGGAAAAATCAAAAGAGTGTTATTTCTTTTGAGAGTGTAGTGGTTTTAGGAGTATCTATACTCGTGACTACACACAGTAAAATTCCTTACTATAGTGATACCAAGGGACAAGTTCGAATTGTGCAAAGAACTTGTCGGCATGCACTCAAACTAGAAGCCTGGTGTACCCTCTTTTAGGTGAATGGGTCTGGAGGGGGAGATTTGTGGGGTCCATCCCATAAATGCAATATGTGAAAAGAAGATGAAAGTTGCATGTTTTCTGTTTTGAAGTGTGTAGATGGCAGCAATTGTGGAATTGGCCAACAAGCCAATTTCTTTGTTCACATTTTATTGATGTAAGTGCTTACCTCATCATAGGTAATTCTCTGCTATAAATAGAGTAGAGTTTCTCATTTGCTAGGTACACCAAAAAAAATAATCTCAGACAATACATCTGAGTGAGAGCGGAGTAAGGTATACCATAGACTGTATAAGCAAATAGTCTATGAAGAAAAATAGAATGTGAGGGATATTGTAGTGAGGTGGAAAAATAAAAAAAGTGTTATTTCTTTTGAGAGTGTAGTGGTTCTAGGAGTATCTATACTCGTAACTACACAGTGTAAAATTCCTTACTATAGTGATATCAACTGCTCCTCTTGGCTGTGGTTTTTTCCCTTATTTAGAAGGGTTTTCACGTAAAATCTTAGTGTCATTATTGCTGCATTTTTATTCTTACTGATTTAACCATAACTTAGTGTTCCGCGTTTATCACTAATACCGTGAATATTATTTTTGCGGGTCTATTTTATTCCAACACTATTAAAACGTCTCTCGTGTGATCATGAACTAGTTTTCAACCTTCTGGTCTCATAATACTAAAGGAGTCATCTATGGTATTTGTATGTCCTTAATCTATTTATCAAAATTGCTAGTTGGATCAAGTGGTCATTGTCTACACTTGCTGTCCTCCTGGATAGAAATCAATTGTAGAGACAAAGTAATCATGGGCATGGAGCAATAGAGGTCAAATACATTAATGTAACTGAAAGCATTTCTTTGGAGATGTTAGTGATAACACTATGAATTGCAGAGGCCAAAATAGAATACATTGTGGCTTTGGTAGCTTTCTTTTTCTTTTTTCTTCACCCTTTCTAGTGAAAACACGCTGATTACATAGTGGAAACTTTTGCTTAAAGCACAAAGAAATAAAGAGCGAAGAAAATAAGGAAGAATAAGTGAGATAATAATGGAGATCAGATTGTCCTTCACTTAAAAATGAAAACAAAAGAGATTTGAGATTCAATTGTCATTGGCACTAACCGTAGGAGGGAGATGAAAGAACCAATTTACTTTTTCTCTTGGGCCTACATATCTTGTTCCTGAGAAAGATAAGCTGAAAAAGTTTCCTTGCTTTTACCAAGACAAAACAAAGGAAATAAAATAATTTTCTTTCACTTCACCTCTATCTTGCTGCCTCCTATTTTCCTCTAGGAATGCCAAACGTTTACATTTTTGTTTCCTTCAATAGGAAATGAAGGCAAGTCGACTAAGAATATCCGCATAGAGTTTCTAAATTGGAAGCAATGCCTGAGAAGGTAGTCGAACGTGCTTTGAGACTCATTCAATGTGAGATGACTCTAAATTCCCTGAGTCAACCATGTAGTGAGAACTGAGAAGTATCACGGGGCTAACGCTTCTGTAGGGGGCTATAGCCCTGCACACGCTTTAAGTTTCGAACTGTTAGCTCTATACCCTTAAAAAGTTAAAACGCGCTATACATGCTTTACACTTTAGATTCTCTCTGTTGAACATCCTCTTTTTAGATTTTCTTTCCATAGTTGGATATTACTTGTATATTACGGTATCTGTATTTTTTTCTTTCAGAAATTCGAAATCTGGTGACAACTGACAAAATACATTGTTATGTAGATATATCATTATGTCTAGATACTTGAACTTGTTTTGTATATTTTTTGCTTTTAAATTTTATGCAATTCTAAAATAACTCGTATGCCCCATAACTTGGGTACTGTCTTGATAAAAAAAAAAAAAAACTTGAGTACTGTCCTGCTCTTCATGCCTCTGACCTTAAAATACTGATTGTAGCAATAAGGGAGAGTAAGAAGAAAGTTAAGAAGCAGTTTCTTTTACCATGCCTTGTTTGTGTACAATTTTTGGAGCAATTGCCGATATCAGTGACCGGAAATTTGTTCTTCCAGGTTGTGGAGGCAAGTGCTCACTGCTGCAGTCACTTTGGTTACAATCGATCAGACGGTAACATAAACATTTCTTTCTTTAGATTTTGTGCCCCATTCAGTTTCTATAGGTGTAGTCACGATTTTTTTTTCCTTTTTTGGGAAGGCTACTTGTCTTCTTTTTCTGAATACAACAACAATACTAACTGCGTCTCAATCCGAAACAAGTTGGGGTTATCTTTTTCTGAATGCCTTGAATTATAGAACTTAAGGATACAGAGATAAGACCCATCCCTTTAATTATTTCCCCGAAGATTGCACCGTACTACTGAGTAATCTTAGGCAAACAGATTTTGAACTTCCGAAGTAATAAAGATGGCTTGCCCTGCTTTCTGTTTCCCCCGCCATCTGCTTAACAGTCCTTCACTTCTGTAGCAAAACCCTTCAAGCTCTCCTTCCTACCTTTGCCTCCTTGTCCCACTTACCATCATATCCCCCACTTTGTGGATGGACTTCTTTTGCTTTAAGATAGTGAAAAGGAAGCTCATTGTATAGGGTACAGACAACATGTAAACTACTAAAACCATAATTAAAAAGCACCAATGCTAGTCTACCATGTGTGTCCACTTACTCCTTAAAGACACTGATCTTCAGGGTTCTAGCACATCAGTTTTGAGTTCCGTAATTTCAGGATAAGTTACTCCAGCTATGCGCCCCCTCCCATTTTCTTTCAATGTCTTTTTGCCAAAGAGGGTCGTGTAGGCTAGATTTTGCGGCTAATATCTTACTTTCGTGATCATGCATGCAGCATATATGCCACATTTGAGCCTTCTTTATGGGGATTTAACCGATGAAGAAAAGAAGCAAGCTCAAGACAAGGCTTATATGCTTGACGAGGGCATTTGCAGCTTGAGCTTCCCGATATCTCATCTTGCATTGTGTAAAACAGACACTGAAGACAAAAGCTGCAAATCATGGGAGACAGTCGAGGAGTGCGCTCTTCAGCCCTAACTCTTATGCTGAAGCTAATAACATGTCCCTGAGCCAAATTTCATCTTGTTTGCTTTTACCTTACACCTTGAACTGCAGCTGCAAAGGCTGAACTTTGCAAGACTTGTATTACTCTTTTCATGTGCCATAAATAAGAACTTACTTTGGACTTCCCTTTTCTTTATGCGTTTAATACTTTTTTTTGCGCAGATTATCCTTCCTACGGACTGGTCTTTAATTTTTGCCCCTCAACTCGATGGTCTTTAACTTTTGTCCCTGCTCATCATTTAATGAAAATTTGTGGGTTAAAGTACCCTTATTCGCTGGTCTACGAAACCAGAGATTCTGAGCTCGATCCCCAGCAAAGTCGGGAAAAAAAATTGTAAACAAAGTTTGATTTGCCTTGTCCGGCATAAGTTCTGTAGAAATAAAGTTATCCGGCATAAGTTGTGTAGTAACTAATTCGCTCGGAATAAATTTATAAAAACTTTTTCTTGTCAGGCATAATAGATAAGGGTAGGCTGATTTTTTTTTTTCGAAGTCAGGGATATTTTCAGTCACTTTATTGTTACATAAAGTGCCGAAGGCCAAAAATTAAATACCAGCGATTTGAGGGAGATAGGGGCGTTCGTGCGAAATGCCCCGTTTAATGCAACAGACAAAACAGAGGGACATTTGCACGATTCCCTTCAAAGGCACTGGTCTTTAATTTTTGTCCCTCAAATTGGTGGTATTTGATTTTTTCCCTTCACTAAAAATCTCTTGGTTTCAAGTTTGAATCCCCACTCAGTCAAAAGTTTTTTAAAAAAAAGAAAACCGCAAGGTAGAGTTTGGATTCGTAAGTCAGAATTGTGCATGCAAAACTCTACCTCATGCAGAGTTTCAAACTCTACCTTAAGGCGGAGGTTTGCCTTATGCCTAAAGGCAAAATTTTGTCAGAGGTTTGCCTTCCGGCAATGTTTTTTTTTTTCAGTTAAAATTTTACAAACCTCTGCCTTAAGGTCTAATTTTTGCCCGAATAGGCCTAATTTTGGGCAAAAATTAGGCCTTAAGGTAGAGATTTGCCTTAAGGCCTAACTTTTGCTCGAATAAGCCTAACTTTGCTACAAACCTCTACCTTGTGATTTTTTTTTTTTTTTTTACTAAGCGGAGTTTCTAACCCAAAACTTCGGGTATGAGGCAAAAGGCAAAAATTAATGACCACTAATTTGAGGGACAAAAATTAAAGAGCAGTGCCTTTGAAGGGCAATCCGCACAAAAAAATGCAAAACAGAGGGCAGGGATTTTTTAAATATTTTCAAAGAACAGGTAAGATTCTCCTACATTTAACATCCGAATTTCTTTCAAGGAATATTCTGAAGCCTAACAATATACTAGTGGTACATTAAGCAACAAGAATAAGCTAAAACACATTAAGTTGTATTTTATTCACCACACCTAAAACCAGGGGCGGAGCCAAGTGTAACCGAGGGGTTCATCCGAACCCCCTCGGCAGAAAATTACAGTATATATTGAAGGTTAAATTTTTTTTTTTATGTATATATGTGTCACACCCCGACCTTACTAGGGTGTGATGGGCACCCGACCCCATACTTGGAGCCGAGCGAACCCGCTGACTCTTATTACATATATAAACTCTGGAATCAATTCAGAATAAAATACATAGTAAGCTCTCAATATTTTTTTTTATAAGTAAAGTCTATTATCATATAGGACCCGTGACGTGAAACTTAATACCATATCGACGGGCGAAGCCGTCTACAAAGCTGGCACTCTATACCCACGACTCTGTCTGCAAAGTCTCTAACATAGAACAAAACATCATAGCATAGTACGCTGACTCGGCTACACTCCAGGGCCAAATGGAGCTCGCCAACTTCGCTGGAACATCTTCTATAATAGCTTCGGCTCATCTGGGTGTACATGCGCGGCATGAAACGCAGCCCCCAAGGAAAGAGGGGGTCAGTACGAGCAATGTACTGAGTATGTGAGGCATGAATAGTAACATAGTAAAAGATGTAAGCAGGAATAATAACTGTATGGAACATAGAACATGTCATAAGATAAAAGAGTAACCTGTACATATGAGTGCCCCTGGGGGCGAATGCCATGCATGCTTGTCTGGTCGTATCATATCATGTCATGTCGTATCATGTCATGTCATATCATATCATAGCGCCGAACAACGTCGGCTCGCCCACATAGCGCCGAAATATGTCGGCTCGCCCATATATCCCGCGTCCGGGATGATAACGCCAGCTGACCAGGTGGCAATGCAACATATGTCCCTTCCCCTTCCCCATATATCCCTTCCCCCACCCCATGTACATATACATATCTCATATACATATGTCATATAAGCATGCAGGAGAGCCCAAAGAAAATCATGTGTCCATCGGAGTGACGTAAGGTCGGTAACCTCCGATTACATTATGGAATAGCCATGGACGTCGTGTCTCACCTTGAAGGGACAATTAATATAAGGCGAGACTATCAATGGAGAGTGTCATCATGAGAAAACATAGAACCGGGTCATAAGGCATCGTTTCACATACTTGGAACCTTTAAAATAGTCCTTATCCATAATAGAATTGAGAAATCAAGAAATAACTTAACATTTTCATATTGTCATATTCATGGTAGGAACATATCGTCAACATATCTATCATAGACATTTTCTCATATTTGACTTCATCGTTGTCATTATAAGATCATATTCATCATCTTAGTCATAAGAGCTTCCTATCTCTTAAAACTTGGTTTTCGGAAAATACGGGCATTTTGAAGAAAAACAATTATGAACTTTTAGAAAAAAACTTATACCTTGGAGTCATAGACTTATAGCTTTTGCAAGTAAAGAAGGTATATATAAAAAAAGACATTTGAGACATTACGACTTGGGGATCATGCCTTTGAAAGAAAAGGGACGAGCCTTAACATACCTGTTCCACGTCCTATTAGCTACGCTTATGTGTCCGAGCTTGTAAGTCTACATTTAAGATAATTCACACTAATATTAGCCTTTTCATCATACACTTGTACCATAATTCAAATTATACTATTTTATATTCTGCCGAAAATCGGGCAGCATCTCCCCTGTTTATATGCCTAGCCCAAATTTTTAATTCAGCAGCCAACAACAACAACAACAATACCAACATCAATTATAATGTTTCCAACTCAAAATATCTCCTAAAACAGCCCACACGCTGCTTTTCAACTTTCCACAACTAATTAACTCAGTATACAATTATTTAATCGCGCCTTCTTTGTAAATAGACTAGTATTAACACAAATAGGAAGAGATTCATACCTTTCTCCTTTTAATATTGTTGTATCTTCCCTTTTTCACCTTAGTTTTATGACACAACGCACCGCCATACGATTATGCAGTGAAAACTATACGCTATCCGGACTGAAATTGGGAAATTATACCTGGTTTGGGCTAAAATTTGGTGGTGAAAAGTTGGGAAGTTTTCTAGAATATTTGGGGTGTTTTTCGTGGTTTTGGGATGAAAATGAGGGGGTCTCCCCCTCTTTATAATTGTTTTGGAAGCTGCCAGAAGCAGCTGGAAAAGTGTTCAGCGCGATCGCGCTGCATTCTGACGCGTTCGCGCAGAGTTAATTAAATTCCTTCTGCGCGTTCGCGCCCCCTTTGGGCGCGTTCGCGCAGGGTTAAATTTTCTGACTGGACCTTCGTTCAGTAAAATGGTCATAACGCTTGATCCCAATATCGTATGAGGGCCCACGACATATGGTTGGAAAGCTCTTTCAATTATCTACAACGTTTATTTCTGGGGGTTTCCCAAATTCCAAACTTATAATGCCGTTTTTGCCCTTTCAAGTCAGATCATCCGAAAACGTTTCCTTAAATCGTCCTTTTGGAAGGCTTATGCCCATTTTTGGCTTATGGGTCCTTCTTAGGACTTGCTCAACTTTCCATATACTACTTGTATGTATCTTCATATGTCCTTTATAAAACTTTGACATGTGGGCCCCACTTAGCTTGCAGCAACGAGGGTTTTTCGTCAATTAACATATGACCTAATTTTCACCATATGGTCTCCAAATGTCATATATATATGCTATTATTACCTTCTTATAACACCACCTTCATTCCTAACTTGATTCTCGAATTTTCGTTGAGCGCGTTCGCGCCACGTGGGGGCGCGTTCGTGCTGTATCGACCCTTTGGCCTGTACTAGCCGTCTACAGTTTTGATAGCGCGAAATTTTTCCGGGGTGTAACAATATGGTAGGTATTGAACCCCCTTGGCTTCTTTGTATATTTACTTCTTCATATTTTTGAACCCCCTTACAGAAAATCCTAGCTCCGCCACTGCCTAAAACACGTAAAGTTCCTTTGTTTTTAATAGGAAAAAAGAAGTAAAACGAAGTTCCGAAAGTTGGTGTATCATTGTAATTCATATACTTATATGTCGGCTTAGGAAGAAACTGTGTGGTCATTGGACTATGTTTCTTAAATGCTGATAGTGTTGGAATAAGTGGACAAAGTAATAGCCTCGTGCCAGCTTATTTATCACATGGTTAAGGTCAGTGGCGGAGCCACATGCATTCAAGCGGTGTCAACCGACACCCGTTTGCCAAAAAGTAACACTGTGTAAATACGTAAAAAAGAACTTTATATATATATACACACTATATGTTGAACCCTCTTAATTTCATTGTATATTTATTTTTTTATATTTTGACACTCCTTAATAAAATTTTTAGTTCCGCCACCGGTTACAGTACCTAACAAACAACCAATAGAGAATTCTTACTTGGCGATTCACATATGTATTGTTTATGGAGTATCTATCTAACTTTTCTATTTTATTTTTTTTAATCTAAGGGGAAATCTTAAGTAAAACTTTTAGGAAATTGAAATGTAATATTGTTTCTTGGGGTTCTTTTGGTCAATGTTTATTGTTTCTTGGAGTTCTTTTGGTCAATTTTAGATGAACAAACACTTTCAGCACACACATTCTTGTTACAAAATACTCTCTGTTTTAGTGAAAAAAACATGTAACAAACACATGTAATTTATAAGATAGACTTGATATTTTTCATGAAAACAAAATAATTATGTTTTCCTTAAAGACAGATAGATAAGTTGATGGACGTCGATCCCAGGGTAATCAAGTCAACAATATACAAACAAGAAAATAGCTCTTAAATTTCAACTTGTGCAGCTGCTTATTGTAATGTTACTAATTAAAGGAATGTGGATAAGAGAGATTTTTAGCTTAGTCTTGCTAATATTATTCTGGTTACGACTTATGATATGGATGATTATTAGCTAGTCATAGACTTTTTCTTTGATGTCAACCTAGCCATCTAGAACAAGTGGGCCTTTTTGTTGAAAATTTCTGAGGGCATATACGAATATACCGAGGCCATCGTACAATAAAAAAGTAAATGGGTGAAAAAAGGATTTTCATTCCCAACTTTGCTTTAAAAATTAAATTTCCCCTTTAATTATGAACAATAGTCATTCTCCCTCCTTTATTCTATACAATATCTATTTTACCCTTGACATTTTCAATCATTCATCTACTAATACCTTTTTATATTATATAAAATTTAATTTTTAACCTAGGTATTTAAATTTTTTATTTAAATTCATATTATAAGTAGAATAATCTTTTTAGAATTTATAACAAAATCTAATTACTTTTTATGATTGATATTTTAATATTACATGCATTAAGTGTGTGTGTATTTATATATATATAAAGGGAAATTGGGAATTTTGTGCAAAGGCTAAAAAATCCCTATTGTAATGAGTTTTTAATGAGGAAAAAGGGTATTTAAGGAAAACACAAAATGGGTACAATACTAACTTACTAGTCATGGACTAAGCCACCACACAACGAAGCGAGGACGATGTGGGACACGACAACAACTTTTGGTTCACCTCGCACACGGAGTGCGATGGGCGAAAGGCAACTGATGGTACGTGATAATGCCGGGGCATTAGGTATGTAGCACAGGAAACCGACTCCAAGCAAGCCTAAGGAGTGCTTGCCCCATGACTGAGATGGCTACACTCATGTTGTAGGTTAGCAAATCCCATACACACACACACACATGCATGTACATACTTATTACCTGTTATTTTACACACACACACACACACACACACACACACACACACACACACATATATATATATATATATATATATATATATATATTTAAGTTTCACTTATCTCTTATTCTCCATTGTCAATATATAAATGAGTTTTGGTTGTCATTATGGAATAAATTTTAAATAATAATTTAAAATTCATTTACAATATAAATAGATCATCTTTTAGGAATTTGTTATAGAATATACCTCTATTTTTATTAATTAATTTGTATTACCTGCATTGAAATATATTTATAAAGTTATTGTTACCGGTTATTTTTTACTTGTATAAATACCGATATTAGAGTTTTGATTATTATTAATAAAACAAAATTCTTATTCTTCTCATTTATTTTATTATAGAACAATATTAAGTTATATACTCAATTAGAATTTCTTCCTTTTTTTTTCCGTCTAGAAAATAATATTTATTTTCTTATAGCAAATATGTTACATAGATTAAAGAGATAAAAAATATCATGATTTATAAGAAATAAAAGAAAAAAACACAAGTTGATAATGTAAGGGTAAAATAGGAATTTAAAAAAGTTAATTAGGATAAAGGGGGGAGAATGACTATTGTTCAAAGTTGAGGGGGGAGTTTGATTTTTAAAGCAAAGTTGGGGGGTGAAAATGATTTTCACCCAAAAGTAAATATTGCTTACAAAAATAGTACCATATATAAGAAGGGAAAAATAGACATTGCACAATTATATTGGGAACAAAAAAAGAGCAGTCCGGTGTACTAAGCTCCAGTTATGCGCGGCGTCTGGGGATCTAAAATATTGAAAAGAGATGAGTTTATTATTAAGCATCGTCGATTATCCAAATCTACTCCTATTTTTATCGTAAAATATTAATTAGTGTGTCTTGAGTAAAAGTAACATTATTAACGAGGATCGATATATACTAGCTAGAGACGATTAATTAGTTTTACTTTGAAAGTAAACATCATGCTATTTTTAATTATTTTGATGGTTTCGGGAGATCAAATTAACATAGGAGATGAATAAATTAAACATATGAAATTGTGAAGGATCATTTTTTTTTTCTATTCATAAGTGGTCATGGGATATCGTTTCCTCCCAACCAAACCGTAAGACACTTGTTAAGAGTATTGTCCAAATTTCAAATTTGTTGCTGAGAATTTGCAAGCCATTAGAGCACGTGGGTGATGAATAAATCATAAATATGAGTATGTGACACTCATTTTGGGCTGCCAATGAGTTGGAAAATACGTCAGTACAAGTTACACAAAAAGGCAGATTATGTCGTTGTCACTACTCAAACTTTAAAGACTTTAACATGACTCGTCTTTCTGGTCGATATATGGACCGACTTTGGAATGTAAGAGTAACCTCCTATTGAGTTCAATATTAAGATTCTGTTTGGTTGGAATTTCGAAGATCATGTTAATAGAAAAATAACAGAAGGAGAAAACTTCTTTATAGAAAGTTTAGTCTCTTGATAATATCAGGTCAACTCTCACAATGGCCAAGATGTATTTAGAAACAAACTTATATGTTAACCTTATGGAGTTTAAGTACTAATATGGGCGAAAATTAATTGAATTAATGTGGGTAATTTGTGGTAACCAACCGAGCTAATTAGTAGCTGAAGGTATTTGAATTGCTTAATTATTTAGACGAATCTCACGTCGAAGAAACATGCAATAAGTGAGACTTGTCTCTGGGACCGGAGCTAGGGGAACTAGGATCCAAATTATTTTTATGCATATGTAGTAAATATTGACTTCTCTTTATTATATTTTATGTTTATATTTTAAGTTTTCTTAATGAAAATCTTACGTCCAATTGTTTGTCTTTGTTATTGTACCAATTAGGATCGCTTGTGAATACAATCCTAACTTGTCAAGGTGAATGTTGTTAATTAAGGAAATTATTGAAGCACTAATTATCTAAAAAAGCTTGCAAATGCACGAAATAGAAAAGCTTGCAAGTGCACGAAATGAAAGTGATATTTATGAAAATAAAAAGAAAAACTTTGTCATGGATGCCATTATATTATGGTAGTACGATATGAGATAAATTATTAGCAAAGAGAAAAGGCACTTTTGACACGGATTCCTGTGCCCATTAAATAAAGCCAATTTTACAGTTCAAGTCCAGAGTTTCATTTAGGTTAATTTTTAAGTTCTTTTTCGTTAATCTTTTTTAATTCTTGGACTAGATAGCCTGCACTGACCCTTTCAAGTACTGGTTTGTGCCCCCCCCCCCCCCCCCCCCCCCCCCAAAAAAAAAAAAAAAAAAAGAACAGAATTATCATAACTAAACAAAAGAAAGAATAACAGACAAGCCATAACATAAGGCATGACTTGACTTAATATTTAAGTATAACTCCATATCACAAGGTATGACTTGACTTGAAATTCAAGTATTCTCCCATGACCTTTTTGGGTTTCAACATAGATCATGTTGAGGTCATTGCATTAATCCTTTGTTCTGAAAGCAACCAAAGAAATGGTCAGCTATCACATTCTTTAATAATCAAGATCCAAGTTGATTCGCTTAATAATAAAATGTAAAGATGCAGTGCATAGACCTTTATTCCATGTTAATCAAGTTTCAGTCATGTGACGGGATAATAAAATAAGAAAAGCTGAAGATGCATGGCATATTCTCTAAAATGTTTTTTCCTTTTAATAATACATAGATCACTAAGTTGCTCTGAAAAATAGTACTAGAGTCCATTTGGATTGACTTATAAGTTGCTTATAAGCTGTTTTCAGTTTTTTTTAGTGTTTGATTGGTCAGCTTAAAGTCATTTTGTGCTTAAAATAAGCTCAAAAAAATAATTGAGCTCATTTGACTTAGCTTATCTAAAGCAGCTTATAAGCTGAAAATAGCTTATAAGCCAAAAAAATAAGTTAGACTACTTCAACTTATTTTTTTAGCTTATAAGCTGCAATTGGGTTTATAAGCATAAGCCCATCCAAACAGGCTCCTACTACTAATATCAACTTATCAGTTTTCATTATTAGGATTCATATGAAGAATGAAAGGAAGTCCCACATCGGGTTGTTAATGAGATCGACGTGAAGAACTTGGACAATCCTCCTTCAAAAGTTAATTTTTGGGGTTAAATTAGGTCTAATATTCATTTCTTTACGTTTCAATCATGCCGCGTATATTTATAACTTTCTTAAAGAAAATCACTAATTTCGATTTAATTTGAATTCAGAAAACAATAATATTCTGAATCAGTCTCGGTCAAGTCGGGAGTATAAACATATTCTTGAAGACCCCGTAAGAATAAAGATTAGTACTCCCTCCGTTTTAATTTCAATTTGTTTGTCTGTAGAAGAAATGTAAAATGTACCGCAATACCCTTTAATGTTGTGGTCTTAAGTATGTCGGATGGAAAATTGAAATTAAAAAATTATCAAAAAAGAATATAACATACATATACATTTTAAAACAAACTAAAAATAAAAGTAAGACAAACAAATTGAACATTAGAGAGTATTAAAAAGAGTGTCAAACAGCTCCAGAATTTCTATGAAATTACATACTGACCCCGTCGGTTACTGTTGGTTAACTGCCCTCCCGACCAACTTGCTCTGAAAAATCACCAATCGCGTCCATGAACGCGTGGATCCCACGCACCTTCTTCCTCATTTCCAATTGTCAACGTTCAACCAAACCCCTTCCCTATACATACATTCATACTTTTCACTTTCCTAAAACCCTTTAATAATCTCAAATACATCATACTCTTATCCCTTTATTAAGCCCCTCATTTTAATCAATTTCTCATTCTTGAAGTAGGCCCTATCTATTATTACTATTATCATCTTTATATAAAAGTTATGTTCAACTATTAAAGTCTTCAAAAGTTTCTGTCTTTTGCCTTTTTTCAGAACCTTTTTTCTTTTTCTTTTTTTTCTGATTGTTTCAAGATTATTCACCTCTGATTCAAAATTGTGTTAAAGCAATAAGTTTTGAGACTACTATGTACCCTTTTGCTTAATTTGGATTCTTGAAAAGTTTTTAGTTTGAAGGAATAAGTTTTCTTAACACCCTTTTGCAGGTTCTTGATTCTTGAAAAGTTTTTAGTCTTTTTCCTTGTTTTGAGCTTCTAAAGCTGTTTTAGTAGGCTTGTTAGGTAGAGTGGTTGTAGATCTTAAAAGGGATTTAAGCAAATTAGTTGTTATTTGGAATCTTGATCTTGAAATGGAACCAGTAAGATTCTTATTGGGTAAACAATCGTCGCTTGCACCAGAAAAGGTGGTTGAACCAGTGGAAATAGAGAGTGAAGATGGGGAAGAAGGGGATGTTATAGATATTGATCCAAGGATTAGGCTGATGTATTCGGCTAATGAGGGTGATATAGAAGGGATCAAGGAACTTTTGGAATCAGGGACTGATGTAAACTTTCGCGACGGTGATGAGAGAACTGCGCTGCACGTTGCTGCTTGTCAAGGTTATAGTGATGTTGTGCAGCTGTTGCTTGATAATGGGGCTCATATTGATCCCAAAGATCGCTGGGGAAGCACGGTATATCTCATGAACCTAGTTTTATTATCATATTTTTTTTGTGTATCCCTATTGATTGTTAATTTGGTATAGTTAAATGCATATGTATAAATTGTTGAATCCCCTTGATATAAGGATTTGTTTTTTTAATCCCCTTATTTGAACTCGTGGCTCCACCATTGCTTGATTGTGGTTTTGATTTTCTATTGTTAGTATCATCGTTTTTGGGTAGTTAGCTGGTGATTGGAGAAAAAGGTCTGTGAGTGTATCTTTATTGGCAGAAAAGTTCAGGTAATGAGAAATAGGATCTTCTTCAGCAGTAGAAATTAGATGTAGATGTGATGTTGAGTATTCGTGAAAAATCTCTTTCTGATTTATGCCCTCGTGTTGTGGGCTTGAGGTAATCCTTAGGTGGCGCGTGTTGCTAGTCCTTTGTCATTTTGTTTTTATTTATATGTGTTTATCAAACTCCGAACTTGATTGAGATGAGTGTATTAATTCATTTGTTAATATGGCTCCTAAGAGAATTATGTGGGACAAAATTCTAAATGGCAAATATGATTTGTCATTTATATGGTACTTTGCTGTTGACATTTCTCTTAACGAATAGCGTTTGCCCATCTTGCCTTTATGGTAGTTTGCTTTGTTAAAATTTAAAAAGAGTCAAATATCAAAGATGCCTTGAAAACCTACTTCTTAACAAGAAATGAGTAGTATAAATTGTGATGTTTGTTTGCTAATGATTTCAGCAAAGAAAAAAAAAAACCCTTATGTTTGGGGCTTGAGCTGGTTTGGAGAACCTTAGCTTCTAGTAGTTTTTTCTGTTTGTCTGAATTTCTCTTACCGCCGTTGTGCAAACTGCTTAATTTAGAGCTACTTCATAGTTCTTCTTCTAGTACGAAGGTCGTTTTACTTGTAAACAGAAGGTCTATCAAGTCATAATATCTCTGCAATTTCATGGATTCCTGAGTATTCTATCCCCTAGTTGTTGTACTTCCAACTTCTCTTTGCGTTGAGGAAGAGTAAGAAATGACAATAGTATTCATGACATGATGTTTCCATCTAAAACTATATATGTATCCTGCTTTTCCTATTAATCAACATGTTCTGAGCAATTTGGTCTTTTGGTTGAACAGCCTCTAGGAGATGCAATACATTATAAAAATCATCATGTGATCAAGCTACTGGAGGAATATGGTGCCAAGCCTCCAGTAAGTTTTACTTCCCATTCTATTTACTCATCAAGTGATTAAAAAATTGTAAGAAAGAAATCCTTTTTTTTTTTTCTGTTGTACAAAAGATTGCTTGGCTTTATTGCTGTCTAAATTTTGTTTTGGAAAACTAAAATTCCCATCCAGATGGCTCCCATGCATGTCAATAACAAACGTGAAGTTCCAGAATATGAGATTGGTGCTAAAGAACTTGATTTCACCAACAGCGTTGAATTGACCAAGGTAATTACATTGTTTTGTGGTGACTACCAGAATCTCTTGTATGTTATTTTAGGGGGTTTATGCCTCTGACACAGAGTCTAGACATCTAAAGGCTTTTCTTTTTCCTGCCTCTTATTTTTCACTTTAATTTTTTTGTGTTAGAACTAATTCTTTTTAATGATATCTTTGTTTTTAACTAATCTGGTATGATAATTTATCAAAAAGAAAAAGAAAAAAAAAACTAATCTAGTATGGTTTTAGTTGTAAAAATTATGGATACTTGTTAGAGTTTTGCATTGACTTTGAGTTTTGAAATTATGTGACTCGCGCTGTACACTTATTATATTGCAATTCGAAGAAGGGTCAGTCTTCTGTGTGGCAGCTGCAAAGGGCTTGACTGTGGCTGCTGCAGCCAGAAACCAATCAGCTGCAAATACAAAAAAAAAAAAAAAAAAAAAAAAACAAAAAAAAAACAAAAAACAAAAATTGAAAAAAGAGTTCTAGTTAAGACAAACATACAGATGAGAGTAGGTGCCTAAACTCATATGTTAAATGAGAAATGTTAATCAACTTGAGCCTCTAAACATGTATCTCTCATGTAAAGGGTGATTGAACTATTCTATTAAACAGTTTCTAATGTTGAAATTGCTTCTGTAGTCTTCCACATACTATATTGCTCTGTTTGCCTATCATTGAGGGGTGTTATACCAGAGGCGTATCTAGCACACTAGATAGGGGTTCAATTGAACCCCTAGATTTCGATGTGGAGCATACAATGTGTAAAATATTACTAAAATTGTACTAATAAATAGTAGATATGAACCCATAAGTTTAAATCCTGGATCCGCCTGTATATACCTTAGACGATCAGGTAAAGGAAACTATATGTCTGGGGGTAATCTAAATTTGAATTCTAAGTTTGAGTATGGTCCAAGAATGAGAAGGGAAGAAAAGAGGAAGAGTGGAGGAGGGTAAGAGAAAAAAACCATTCTCTGATGAAAGCTGCTTTTGTCATTAGAAGTCCTCATATTAGTGTGATATGTTTAGAAAAAGTTGGGAATATCCACCTGATCCTTTTCCTATTCCGCTCGTATATTGCTCCAATCTACAAACTCTTTCTTCTGTATCTTTCTGATGATTCCTGAAATATTTTAGGGAACCTTTCATATTGCCTCATGGCGTGGAATACAAGTTGCTGTGAAAAAGTTTGGAGATGATGTGATTGCTGATGAGGATAAAGTGTGAGTATAAGATACCGATACTTCTAATGAGAACAGAAAAGCCATAAGAGCTTTTTCTTCACATTGTTGAGCTCTCCTCATGTCTCACCTATTTTATTACATACTCTTAATATTCGGATATTTGCAGGAGGGCGTTCAGGGACGAGCTTGCACTGCTTCAGAAGATAAGACATCCCAATGTCGTCCAATTTCTTGGTGCTGTCACACAAAGTAGCCCGATGATGATAGTGACAGAATACTTACCAAAAGTAGTCCCAAATTCAGTCTCTATTTTTTGCTTTATCTAAGAACTGTTGTGGTGTGCATGGTTATGTTTCACAACATTTCACTAGACCGTGTTTGTCTTAGTTGATTCCTTTCTCCATTTTGTTCATTTCTAGCAGAAGCAACATCCCTGATACCAAATGTCTTTTCCATGGCTATATATTTTCAGGGTGACCTCCATGCATATTTGAAGAATGAAGGACCTCTTAGACCAACAAAAGCTATCAGATTTGCAATAGACATCGCAAGGTTCACGAGCCACTCTATGCTATTAGCTAATGTTAACTCACTACGTAATAACAAGACCACATTGTGTAAATGTCTGGAATCGGGGGAACTATGAGGAGTAACATTTAAATCCATAACAAATTGCATATCTCTTGGATTAAATTCTAAAATTTAGCATCATTGGGAGGCATAGCAAGAAACCAGTCTGCTGTTGATTATACTTCTGAGTAAATTTATTGCTTAATTAATATGCATGAATCTTTTGATTGCGGTAGATATTATGTCTATTGTGTTTCTAAAAGATCCCATCTGGTGTTTGCATATCCACTGAAAATATTTTAGAGAAAGGACAAAAGAAAAGAGAAGATCATACTTTTTATGGGCATGCCACTTTTTCCTCAATCGTGAGGTTATCTGCTGACCTTTATCATAAAGTCCTGCTTATCTCATTTTTCTGCATTTCACTTTAAGCTGACAGAGAAAAACGAGAAGATGCAACACTGTTTGCTTTTGCCATCAGTCAAAACTGGAAGCTAATAAACATTATTTAATATTGCTCTCTTCTTCCCACTTTGTTGACCTGCTTCTAACGTTGGCCTAGCTAAAAATTATGCCCTCTCTTATTATGGAAAAAGTAATTAATTCTAAAACTGCCATTACTACAACTGTAGTACCCTTTATTATTTCAAATTTGATGTGATATCTTAATACCCATTTCAATTCTTCCTACGATTTAACATATATGTATGAAACACAAATATCATAAATCATTGGAATCATTCTCTTAAATAGTACGCAGCTCAAACGAATTGGAATGGAGGATTAAGGAGCTCGTCAAATGTTATTTTCTAATTGTATTAATATTTAGATTTCCAAATTTACTTCAATTTCCACAGCTGCTTGGCATGTGAAAAATTTGACTATATTTATTTCCTTCCAATCAGCTCGTGCTTGTTATTTACTAAAATAATATATCAAACATACTGTTCACGTTGATATAGAGTTGAAGCTTTGTTTGATTCATGTTATCTCTGACTCATAATGTGCACTAGTAGAATATGGTTCTAAATACTCATGTTTTATTTGCAGGGGATTGAACTATCTACATGAAATTAGACCTGAAGCGATTATTCATCGTGACCTAGAGCCTTCGTAAGTTTCCTCTTCGGTTAGGTTTTCTTTGACTCCATTTGTGTGTACCAAGTCACATCCAAATTTTTTTCTTGACAAGCCTCAATTTTGTATGCTTTCCTCTTTCAAAATTGAGTTTCTTCGTCTTAATGTTTTAATATTTTCATGTGACACAACAGAAATATTTTGCGGGATGATACTGGACATCTGAAAGTTGCTGATTTTGGAGTCAGCAAGCTGTTGAAAGTTACCAACAGGGTCAAAGAAGATAAGCCTCTGACATGCGATGACACATCTTGTGAGTACTGCTTCTTTTAGATATCACAATGATTCTTTTCCAATGGAGAACCATGCTGACATTTCTCAAAAGCCTCAAACAGAATTTGTGACACTGTTATTGCTGCTTGTTCTAGATGTAAAATTCCTGCAGGTCTTGTTCTATAAAGTTGTTTTCAGCATTGCATGGTGCCACAAAAAATCGATTCTGCTGATCCGTTTCTGTTGATTGAGATTTCTGATTGATATATGGAAATCTTTTAACCTTTTTTCCTTTGTGCCTTTTGTTTTGTTGGAAATAAATAGGCCGGTATGTAGCTCCAGAGGTTTTCAAAAATGAGGAATACGATACCAAAGTTGATGTCTTCTCCTTTGCTTTGATTTTGCAAGAGGTAACATTTTTTTTGTCACGTTTGAATATTTAGAATGTAAGAAAGGACAGCTTTTGGTTCACTGACTGTGGACCATATGTATGAAAAAATATGTGTAGGACAGCTTTTGGTTCACTGACTGTGGACCATATGTATGAAAAAAATATGTGTGAATGTATTTTTCTTGATTAATACGCTCATTCTGAAGATAATTACAATTATTGAAATAACATGTGGGAGAAGGGGTTGATAATAGATGGTCACTATCGGGTCTCTTTTCTGATCAGAGAGTTACTGTAGGTTTTGCATGTACTTCTCATAAATGAAGACGCTTTTTCTCATTTTCTCAAGTCCAGGAAAGTGGAAATAAAGCCTTGCACATCATTGAGATGCCACATGCCTTTTCTGACTTTGAACTTGATTGCCTTCTAATTTCTTCATAGCCACGGATATGCGTGTATCTATCTACTTGATTGTCATGGCGCCAAGATGATTGACCTGGGCAACATGACTTTGACCTTGTATAATCCTTAATATAGCTTCTTTACAACATGCTTTGCATGCAATACAATCAGGAGAAGTTTTATTTTGATGCAATAACAAGCACTATTCTAGTTTTCCTTTTATAAAAATAACGTCTTTAATAGAACTCTTGCTTGCGTAAACGAGAAATATATAATTGGTTGCTATTTGTAGACAGTGTAACTATCTGATGAAGGGACCTGACTGCAGAACGGTTATCTTATGCATGGAGACTGCAAGTTTAATTTTCTACCATGTAGATAAATCATTTTTTGCTGCAACACATATTGATTATTCTACAATAGTTTTTATCTGGTCTATGATGCTGGAAACCAGCTAAAACTTCTAAGTTGTGCCTGATGAACTTTCATAAGTTAAGGATGTGCATATTTTTTTTTTCCACAAGTGGGTTGGGATTTTGATAATTGTGCTGTCGTGTACTTTAGATGATTGAAGGCTGCCCCCCTTTCCAAGCAAAGAAAGAAAATGAAGTACCTAAATTCTATGCTGCTAAGGAGCGCCCCCCTTTTAAAGCTCCAGGAAAGTTCTATGCCCATGGACTGAGGGAGTAAGTTTTCTATCAATTTCTCTGTGAAACTCCATACTCTAATACTTTTAGTTACTTGTGAAATGCATTGGAAATTCTCTGCTCTCGTTGAATTTTAAGAAAATCATGACGAATAATATAGCAAGTAAAATTCAAGAACATCTGAAAATAGGAAAGGAACGGATTTACAGGTGTGGTAAGTAAAACATAATTGATCCTATTACTAATAATGAAGTACAAAACAGTTTTGTCAAAGGCGCGCTTAAGCCCTGTAGCGAGGTTAAAAACATGTTGAGCGCTTCGACTCGCTTTATGTACGCTTCAATATCATCATCGAGGCTCTAAGACATACTTTTCCTTGCCAATGAGCCTCTCTTGAAGAGGTGACACTAGATAATTAATATTTCTCTTTATCGTAATGTTTTTACAGTTTCTAAGTCCATATAATTCTTATTCATGCTTATTATTATTAGTCTTGGACTAAACATATATATACATATTTTTCCACCGTTGAGCCTTTTACATTAAAGCCCACGCTTTATTTGCGCTTTTCGCTTTTGATAACACTGGTACAAAATGTTCCAAATTTTAGACAGTACTCTAAGATCCTCTAAGAGTCTCAAAGACTGCTTCTAGAAAAACAAAGCTTCACTTATGAGATGCTTATATTCCACTTGTTTGCTTACCCAAGTGGAAACTATGCTCCAACTCACGACCCATGTAACAAGCTATGCCAAGTAATAACTGTAGAACAATTAGTTCATAAGGACCATGAATGAAAGTGTATGTTAAATGACTCCTACGTCTCCTGTATTCTAACAAATAAGTTATAACCCTTCATTTGTTAATATTTCTTTTTAAGTGTCCATGGCAGCATTTTATGTGATTATTGGAAAAGTTATTGAAGCGAAGTTCCATATATCAAAGTTCTAGAGTTAAATGGCCATCCCTTTCCTGTGTGCAACTGTCTGGAGGACCAGAAAATGATGATAGACACCCATGATATTTATGAACAGAAGGGTATAGGTGAAAAAATTACAGAAAAGGAAGTAGATCCAGAAGTAAATTTAACTCCTTTGATTCTACTTATTCTACGGTTAACTGTTTCTATAACTGTGGTCCTATATTTGATGCTTTATCAGATATTCAATGAACTGGTTTTGTGTGAATCATTTTCTTTATCTTCCCACAGTATTAATTTTTATGGTTACAAAACCATCATTGGGTTGTGGTATTACTGCCGATTTAATCAGAGCTGATTTTCGTTTCCAGGCTGATTGAAGAGTGTTGGAATGAGAAGCCGGCCCTGCGTCCAACTTTCAAGCAAATTATCCCAAAGCTTGAGTCCATTTATAACAAATTTGGCCACAAAAGGCGTTGGAAGGTAAACCTTACTGTCATTGTGCTCCTGTCTCCCATTTCCATGCACTTATAAATAGTGTTTGGTGCATATGTACTTTGAACTCTTCATATTTGGGATCAATGAGTTAGACTATTTTCCAAGCCTAGTCAACTAGAGAAGATTACCTAAATCATTTGAACGTCTGTGATTGTGTAAGTAGGTCTTATACGTTCCGTTCACCTGCCCATGCTTCAAGAAGTGTGTAGCAGATAATAATTGCATAAATTTGGCCAAAAAAAAAAAGATGCTCATGTTCTGATAAGAGTCTCTCTGTGGCTTTCTGCTGATTGTCATATTCGTCATGCTTAATACTAAAGGACAAGCCAGTGTTTTCGAAAATGTTTTTTTTTTTCCCCCTCTTCTTCTTTCCTTCATACTCAGGCTTACCCGTGCCTTAGCTTCAGCAATGGCCTGTATTGTGTTTTGGGATATATAGTTCAATGCCCCTCTGACAATTCTGAGTAAAGCACAGATCTCTCTTTTCATCTTGTATATGTTGCCCTATGCAGGTGAGACCATTGAAATGTTTTCAAAATTTCGAGGCCATGTGGAAGAAAGACAACCCAAGTTTAAGTAGGAACGACTCATCTCGGTCAGACAGAAGCATCTAGCAAATTGTGGATATTCCCATCGTTCATGTGCATATGTTTCCTTCTCAGATTTCTGCCACAGATTTCAGTGGTAGGAAGTTGTATCACTTTTTCTAGTTTTAGATCAATCTCTCCCTTTCATTGAGAGGATGTGCAAAACAAATGGTCATCCTTTTTTCGCTTTGCCTCTTTCTATTGAGATCTATATTGTTTTGTAGATTATATTAGATCAAATGTTCATGGTGCAAATGCTATGCTTTCTTCACTCTTTGCTTTGTGGAAGCGACCAAATAAAAATTGAAGGCATCCCATAAAATTATAGTTTCCTTCTTTGGTATAAGCCTTAGAGACCATGGTCAAAATTCAACACGGACAAAAAAAAAATACTAGATCATTTCTTTTCATCACATAAGCTTTGATGAACAGAGTTACTCAATACATGTGCTTGAGGGAGGAGGTACTAGGTACCCAATGGAATAGTTGAGGTGCACATAACATGTGGTGGTCAATTGTGCATTTTGGGGATTAGATTTAACATTTTTCTTCTGAAAGTTGAATGACCAACTGTGAAGTTAACCCAGCTTTTCTTTCCCCTACCCAAGTCAACCCCCTCCTCCATCGGCAGCCTGTGTGGGAGCTAGAGGGGCTTAAGGATCCCCTTTGCTAGAAAATCACACTGTATAAAAAGAAAATATTTTTTTATGTATATACAGTAAATGTTGAACCCTCGGTGAAAATTCTGCCTCCATCACTTCGGTCCTAGGAAGACGAAGGGAAAAAAAGGGCAATTTAGTTTGGAACTTTCCCAAAGATTTAGGTTAAGGTATCTCTCTTACTTCTCAAAGATTTAGGTTATGGCATCTCTCTTACTTCTCAAAGATTTTGGTTATGGCTTCTCTCTCCCCAAAGATTTAGGTCAAGGCATCTTTCTGAAATCCAGTCCCTAGACAACCTATGGTGGGGACACTGAGCAAAGCCAGCAGATAATAAATTGACTAGAAAAAACCTATTGAAAACACCATACATATTGTTAGCTAAATTAGTTAAGTTTTCATCATGTAGGACCACACTGCCATTACAAATGCTTTCCCAATATAGGAATACGACGAATATTTACATATTCTTGATAGATGATCCGAAATTTACTCTAATCCTATTACTTTTGCCTCTCTAGTCTTTTGACTTAGCCTTAAGTATAATCCCAACTTGTTTAAGGAGTAACCTAATTAAGAAATTCTTGATTCTGTGTGAAATAAATACTAATGTTAACAGAATCACAGGAATCCAATAATGATTCGAGTAATTCAATAGCTAGAACAGGAATTCAATGGAAGAATTCGAGTGAATAGCTCAATTTGATGGAAAAGATAGAAATGAGAGAGAAAGTAGAGTTCTTGTATTAAGAATCAAAGTAATATCCAGGAATGATTACAATTGTGGAATCTTGAACTACTTATAGCTAATTCTACAAAACAGCTCATAACCAACTCTAACCAACTTTCCCGCCAATGAACTATTAGAAATATTTCTAACTAACTCAACTAATTAATGGACTAACTAATTGCTAATGCGGACAGTAAACCTCTGAACTGTTTCTACAACTTCTAATATCATGTATCAGTACTTCCTTCCTCAAAAGATCCTTGTCCTCAAGGATCAAAACCAGGAAATGTGGTCTGCAACACAGTAGTATACTCCCAAGTGGCAACATCCTGAAAAATCTTCCCATTTGATCAAGACTTGTGCCACTGCTTTGTTACCTCTCTTGACAATCCTGCTTTGTGATGCCTTGCATTCACAGCCTTGAGATGACCTCTTTCATGGAAGACCCACTTGCTAATTTCAGTCAAAAACTGCTCATTTCCATATTTCTCATGGTTGATTGCGCTTCTAGTCTTTTTCAGCCCAGATCTGAAGTACCGATTGCCTGCCACATTAAGTGATCCATCAAAGTAAAATCCATTTTCACCATATTCATATCTCTGTCCGAAGCTATTGATGACTTCAAATGGTCGTCCATTCTGCCTAGAAGATGCAGTTCCTTCAACTGTCGGAATCGTCCTTCTAAGTGAAGGAGCAAAATACCGAAATAAGTGAAACAACTGATTGCATTTTTTGTTCTCAACCCACACTTTAGCTCCTTGCTCTGCAATTAGTTTTGGTATTTCTTCTATTGTTAGGAAGATTGATTTTCTAATCTCTTCACATGAGCCGGTCTTCTTATCACTCTCCAAGTTTAACCATAAATTGTAGGAAGCCGTGATCTTGGAAAGAATTGTATCAGGTCCAACTTTCCATGAGAGCACTTCTTTCCAAGACAATCTTGAATAAACATCACAAATTTTGCTGTTAATTGTGTTTTTCACCCCCTGAAACCTAATTCGTTCATATTTATCCAAAATCATAATCTCATATTCCAACATGAAATCATTACAAGAATTCACATCAAAATAACCAGCCAAAATAGGGTACCAAGAAGCCAAAGGTACATGATCAGAATTCATACTATTTCTTGACATTCCATTTCTCTCAGGCAATTGATCGAACATGTAAGGAGCAGCTATTTCTCTTCCAACTTTAGAATATTCCTCAAGAACAAGAAGATTAAAATCTACCTCATGATCTTTTAGAAATCGAGAAGGAGAGAACTGGGAATGCATAAGGAGTTCGACTGTTCCAGCTTCTATATCCTTCTTGTTTCTTGTTTTTACTAACTTGTCTTCATCAGAATGAACTTCTTCACTGTTTAAAGAAGTTGTAAGAACTTTGTTGCCATTTTCTATAGAAAGAAGATCGAAAACCAAGCCTCCAAATTCCCCTATATTACTGTCATCTTCCGCCGAAAGTGCATCAAGAGACCTATCTGCAAAAGCATCTATATCACCTTCATTTTCCCTAAAAAGTGTGGCTAGACACATGTCTTCCAGAAGTTCAGATTCTGTATCCAGAGAAGATATTTCAGTATATTCATCAAATTGTGGCTGAGATTGTTCCTCTGGTTGCTGCTTCAGAATCCATCTATCCAACAATTTCAGTGCACTTTCCAAGCCTTCTTCAATATCTTGGAGTTTAACTTCAATGTTTACGAAATGATTTTCAAGTGTTGACATTCTTCTACAGTCCAAGAACCGCAAGGCTTTGATACCAATGTTAACAGAATCACAGGAATCCAATAATGATTCGAGTAATTCAATAGCTAGAACAGGAATTCAATGGAAGAATTCGAGTGAATAGCTCAATTTGATGGAAAAGATAGAAATGAGAGAGAAAGTAGAGTTCTTGTATTAAGAATCAAAGTAATATCCAGGAATGATTACAATTGTGGAATCTTGAACTACTTATAGCTAATTCTACAAAACAGCTCATAACCAACTCTAACCAACTTTCCCGCCAATGAACTATTAGAAATATTTCTAACTAACTCAACTAATTAATGGACTAACTAATTGCTAATGCGGACAGTAAACCTCTGAACTGTTTCTACAACTTCTAATATCATGTATCAACTAACACATCCGTATGGTCTAGGTCTTAAGTTTTTTTTTGAAATTAGTACAAGATGCCATTTTAGCCAAATATCCCATTAGCTGAGAAGTAAAATAGAAAAGTATTTCATGGTTTGGTTTGGAGTTACTTTCTTGATAAGTATTTGATGTATTGAGTTCTCGGTTTCGCAAGCAGCCACTTGATATATTTCCCAATAAGGTAGATTAACATGTCTTAAGTTTTGTTGCTTCACTTTGTTCAATATGGCTCTTCCAAGAAGGGATTTTGGATTCAAAGAAAGGGATAGTGTTATATATATTGTCCCTTCATCAATTCATAGAATAAGTTATTATCTCTTCATATGATTTTAAATAATACTTATTTCAGTTCATTTTATGTGGTATTAGAGTCTGGCTCATTCCTATTCTTAGTTCAAGTTAGGCCCCTCATGTTATGTCATTCGCATTCCAAATTTAACCCTAGATGTGTGTGGTTTATAGTGTCACAAATTGGTTGAATCAATGAGTCATGTTTTTATACGATTTTAAGGAATCCTCGTATCATCAGTTAGCTTTTGAGTTAATTAGGCCAAACGTTATTTTTTGAACAGATATTTAATTTATAAAGAAAGAGAAAAAGGAAAGGCATAAAGGGACAAAAATCAAGTTCACGACCGAAAGCTGGTGTAGTTATAATTTGATAGACCTGTGAAGCAATAATTGGTTCAGGGCTATGCGCTTTTGCAAAAATTGAACTGAAATTTCCCTAAAAATCTCATGTTGCTTTGTGGTCCCATTCGTCATAATGAACAATATTGGCCGTTTGTACACGAGTTTGGAGGACAGAGGAAGTGTCTTCTTAACCTTTTACTCCCTCTGTTTTAATTTATTTGAACATATTTTTTTTTTAGTTTGTGTCAAAATAAATGATTTCTTTCCTAATTTGAAAACAAATTCACTTTATGAATGATTTACAGTCACACAAATTTTCAAGGCTTATTTTGAGCCACAAGTTTCAAAAGTCTTCTCTCTTTCTTAAATGTCGTATCCAGGCAAATGAGTTCATATAAATTGAAACGGAGGTAGTATTATTAATGAGATAGTTGAAGTAAGAGGAGCCAGAGCATAGTTTAAACGCCTGGCAAACTATTTCATTTCATATTTCATACCTTCAACACAGAAGGCAAAATAAAAATTTATAAGCTTTCATTTGTTAGAGATTTTCGAAGTCTGGAATTTTTTTGACGCGGAAGCTAAAAACATGAGTCCGGAGCCTAAAGGGCATAAAAATACACGGTATAAATCAAAACGGGGTTGACTTTCAGTTATATACCAAAAGGGGCTCCTCCACGTTATACCCCAATTTTTTTTTTTTTGCACTGTCAGAGAATCACAACAAAAAAAATATATATTAATGGTATAGCGTGGAATGATCCACGTTATACAAAATATAACGTGGATCAGTCCACGTTTTACAACATATATATGTAAAACGTGGGACTGTCCACGACTCATCCTCATCCCCAAAATTGTTGCCCTAATTTTTCTCCTTTCTCCTCCGCTTCTTCCTCCATTCTTTTCAAGTTTCAGAATCTTCTCCTTCTCCTCCATTTATTTTCTTTTTAAACCCTGCGTTACAGTCTATTTTTTGGAGCAACTTCTTCATCAAAAAACTTTTGTTGCTATCTAAATTAAGGTATTTTTTCTAACTCATATAATATTGTATATTTATAGTAGATGTAGGATATCTGTTTGTCTTATATATCTTGATTGTTATTTTTTATTTTGTGTTATCTTAATACCTATAAGATATCTGTTTGTCTTATTTGTGTTATTTTAATTTGAACTTTAGATATGATTGTTAGAAGCATTATTATATAAAAGGTCCGATTTGTTTAGTAGCACTTTTGAAGAAATTTGTTGTTATGTTACTGTTATTTTTGTGGATTGTTATATAAAATATCTAATTTGTTAAGTTTTTCATTGTACCTTTAATGTGATATTTATATAGCCAGAAAAGTGAAACTTAATTGATGCCTCACTAGCCCAAAAAAAAAAGATACTTAAAATGTCATGATAATGCTTTATTATATGGGACCTAAGTCTAAGTGGGTGGACAATTATTTTTAATGTGGTCCACTATTAGTGGTTTCTAAATAAGGCGTATGGAAGTTGGCTTTATCTAGCCAGTGCATATTTGTTCTGCTAAAATTGGTTTTTTTTTTTTTAATAGTAAGTTACTCCAAATAGCTTGATCTGGACTTCAATTTTTTTCCCTAAGGTATGGAGCTTCCACGGGTATCCCTACATCCGGGGCCAGAAGTGTACGATGTGTTAACACTCTAGGAGAAGCATCGATCACAAGCTGTGTGGGATGGTGCCTTGAGAGGACTGACCGGATGCCTGTTTCCACGCCGTGCGGATACCGAATTTTGGAAGCACGTGAGGCGTCATCCTTTTCATCCTCCCATCCTTGACTACTTTGGCCTGTGTGGATTTAGAGGAGTAGTAGAGGTAGGATATGTATCATATGATTGGGCAGTCATCACTGCACTTATAGAGAGATGGCGTCCTGAGACGCACACCTTTCATCTGTGTACGGGTGAGGCGACCATCACATCACAAGATATTGAGCTCATGTTTGGCATGGTTGTTGATGGTAATCCCTTAAATGATGTTAATGCTAGAAATATAAGTATTGTTGGGTGGCAACAATTAATCCATGAGTTTACTGGTTGGGCACCCGGTCTGGATTTTTTTAATGGTGTTAATAGGTTAGAAGTAAATAAATTAATTGAATATATTAGAGGCTTAGATGACATTATAGATCAGACCCTAGAAATTGATGTGCAATAGCGAGTTAGGTTGTACTTGCTATGGCTTTGTGGCGGCACGATATTTCCGAATAAGTCCGGTGACTTACTTAATTTAGACTATTTGCTTGACATGCGTGACCTTAGAGCAATGAGTAGACAAGCTTGGGGAGCGGCTGCATTGTCATATTTGTATACTTGTTTATGCCGCGCTTCGTTGAAGAAAGCCTAGGATGTGTGTGGATTTATTTCCTTATTGCAGGTACGTGACCTTTAAAATTATATAATTTTATTTGGTTGTCCTATTTGATAGTTATAAGTTTTTTATTTATTTATTTTAAAATTTTAATATAGGTTTGGGCTTGGGAGCGAATTATACCGATGCATCCACCACTCAGGGCCCTTCAGCCACACACGGCTCTTGCACGAAAGTGGACTCATCGTAAAGCTCACGAAAATGAGGCACGTGTTGTGCTACCCATATGTAGGGATGTATTGGACAACCTAACAGATGGTCAGGTATTTTATCATAATTATGATTGTTAATGGCGTTTTGATATAATAGTTACGCTTATGTGTAATTTATTTATTTTATTATCATGTAATTTTATGTTCTTTCTATCGTAGTTTGTGTGGCAGCCTTATTCAGAGGCCATCATTAATGGACTCCCTGAGTGGTGTCGGCGTGGCCGAGCTATTTGGATGGCGCAGGTTCCCCTTATTTGTGGGATCTATCGAGAGTGGCACATGGTAGACCGCACATGGTTGGCCTACCTACGTTTTGCAACAATTCATTTTCTCAATTGGTAAACGTTGGCCGGCCAACGTAGCAATAATTGATTCTTGAAATTTTCTTTACGCCAGAGAATCCATGCAGTCGTCAAATCACGCATGCAGCTGTAAAAGCAAAATACTAAAATAATTTGTAATTTTTTTTTGTTAAAGCTGAGAATGCATGCAGTTGTCAAATCTGCCATGCAATCGTCAAATCAAGCATGCAGTCGTAAAATCAAACATTAAATAAAATTTTTCAACATCAACATTATGACATTCAAAGGTCCGTGAATCATTTTTTTTATATAACAGTTAAGATTTGTATTCTGCATATCTGTCTGAATTCTCCACTTCTCTCTTGTATTCTGCATATCTCTCTTGTAGACTTCATTTTTCAAGAATTCTCCACTTCTCTCTTGCATTCTCCATTCATTTTTACATTCGTATTCTCTTGAAAATAATATGGCGGAAAATTATGTAAGAGTTAATTTATATTGGGGTGGTGAAGTTGTGTACGAAGAAGGTCCAGATACAAGTGAATTAGGTGGCGGGAGTATAGTTCGACATCGCCCTACTCAAGTGGAGTCATTTACGGAAAGGTAAATATAACGATGTTTTGTTCGCTTAAACTAGGAGACTTCTAACTAATTGTTTCTGAGATTTGAACGCCTTGAATTTTCCTATGTTTGTAGGTGTAACGATTTTGAAGAAAACCCCGTATTAACTCAGCTCACACAAATTGTGAGCAATAATGATGTAGCTAATGATCACTCCGATGGTCAGATAGTGATATCCCATTAGATCACGCAGAAACAGACGATGATCAATCATCTGATGATGATGGTCATTCTTATGAAGACATTACTGCTCAAAGTGATGGTAACGTTAGCTACCATTCTAATGCAATTCCATATTTGGATAACACAGAAGAAGGCCCGGATGATTTTGCCTTCATGAGAGATGACGGTCCAGTTCGATCTGCACTTTGGGATCCTAAAAAACTTGAATTTATCAAATCAGGTTAGTATGGTGGCAATGAATATTCTTTTTCTTTGTTGGCCCATTTTTAGGGGGTTAATAATTTTCCTTGTATTATGCAATTAGGTATGTTATTTCAGAACAAGCAGGAAATAAAAGGCGCACTGAGACAATATTGTCTCAAAGAAAAGAAAGAGTTCATTTGTGATCAGTCCAAAGGTAAATTTTGGAGGGTTATTTGCAAGCGTCGTATGTTGGGATGTGAGTGGATGATCCGTTTTAGAGAAATTTCAAGTGGTATGTGGAAGGCAGGCAAAACGGTTCTCCAACACAGTTGTCTCACGGATGATTACAGAAAGGATCATTCCAATTTGAACAGTCACCTAATTGCTACTACGTTGATACCATATATTATGGTCGATCCATACATCAGTATTAAGTCAGTTCAGGAAAAAATAAAAGGATTGCATACGTTTACTCCTAGTTATAGAAAAGCACAAAAGGGGCGTAAGAAAGCTATTGAAATGGTATTTGGTGATTTTGAAACCTCTTTCAAGACATTGCCCCGATACATGGCTGCCTTACAATATTTCAATCCGGGGACCGTTATTGAGTGGGAGCACCAATTAACTATAATGCAAGGTGAACACATCTTCAAGTTTTTTTTTTCTGGGCTTATAAATCAAGCATCGATGGATTAAAAAATTACAGGCCTGTCATCTCAATAGATGGCACTCATCTGTACGGTAAGTATGAGATGAAACTGCTAATTGTTGTTGGAATTGATGCGAACAATAACATTTTTCCACTTGCATATGCTATTATTGCACGCGAGAGCTTTGAGTCTTGGACGTGGTTCCTTGTGTTGTTGTGGAGACATATTTTTCATGAGAGACAAGGAATTGGACTTATTTCTGACCGTCATCAGGGCATCTTGCAATGTGTCCAAACACATGATTGGTTAAAACCACCATCCACACACCATAGGTTTTGCGTTCGGCATTTGAAAAGCAACTTTAATAAAAAGTTCCTCAACAGTGACCTTGAGAAGCTAATGTGGTTGGCGGCTACAGAGCACCAAAAGAAGAAGTATAAAATGAGGATGGAACAAATCAAAAGAATGTCACCTCCAGCGCATCTGTGGTTAAAAGCTCTTCCGGAGGAGAAATGGACATTGCATAAGGACAACGGTCATAGGTGGGGAGCTATGACAACGAATGTCTCCGAGTCTTACAACGGTTTATTGAAGAAAGGTCGTGGATTTCCTGTTACTTCCATGGTCCGTTATACGTTTAAAAATCTTATTGATCGGTTTGTTAAGGGAAGCACCCTTGCTGATTTGTTGATTGTGGATAAAAAAAATTGGCCGCGCGCTGTTGAAAACAAGTTTGATGAATACTGGGAGAGGTCCCTAAAGCATACTGACATGCAGCAATACAATGCAGCTGAACGGGTCTTTGAGATTCTGACATTTGCACACGAAGGTAAGGGCGGAAATATCCATAAAGTCTCTGCCGAAGGGAAAAAGTGTTCATGTGGGAAGTGGGGAAACCACCATATGCCATGTTCACATGCCATTAAATTTTGTGATATCCGCGGAATTCAACCAAAGACCTATGTTAGCAAGTACTACAGTTGCAGGTTTTACAAGCAAATGTACAGTGGAAATTTTTCACCGATGGGTGATGAGGCATATTGGCAACCTTCTCCCTTCAGTTTAATTGCAAACACTGAATACGAGCGAACTTTAGGAGCGCAGACTACAACTAGAAGGAGGAATGAAATGGATATAGCTCCTGCTCGCATGGCTAGAAAGTGTAGTACGTGCAAGCAAACAGGTCATAACAAGAATCGCTGCCCCGACAGAAATCAGTAGTTGTTGTTGCTTGTTGGTTTTTATGTTTTTTCTTAAGTTGTACGATCGTTGTTTCCTTATGTAATCTTCCAAGAATATATAACATGTCTTGTGCCGTTTAATAGTTAGTATGTAATTTAACATTTACTACTCAGTTAATGTGTGACGTTTATTTAACTTATATTTTATTTTTTATTTATGTTCGCATATATAACACATATTTAATTATTGCATATGTTAAAATATTTGTTTGAGTTAATCACTGAAATTAACCGTATGCTTTAAAAATTAAAAAATCAATAAATTTTTTTATTAAAAACACAGCCGAATATGATTTAAATAGAGCCAACGTCTTACAAACTATTTTTGTAAAACGTTGGGAGAAAACTATTTTTACAACATATATTTGTAAAATGTGGACTAATCCACGTTATACAAAATTATTTGTATAACGTGGATCAGTCCATGTTATACCATTAATTTTTTTTTTTGTTTTTTTTTTTTGTTGTTGTTGTGATTCTCTAACATTGCAAAAAAAAAAAAAAAAAAATTGGGGTATAACGTGGAGGAGTCCACATTATACCCCTTTTGATATATAACTGAAAGGCAGCTCCCTTTTGGTTTATACCGTGTATTTTTATGTCCTTTAGGCTCCGGCCTCCTAAAAACATACCCGCTAGCTGCAGGGCACATTACCTCAGAGTTCTGCAATGTAGAGCCAGGATTTTCACTAACTGAACAAGTGCATGATTTTGCTATATCATCGATAACTCCCTATCAAATTTCGAGTATATTAAATGTAATTACTAGCTAGTAGGAATTTTCTTCATCTAAGCATGTTTAAGCTAAGATTTGTCAAAGCATTTGATTAAGCCAATGTTTGGAGCCCTTTTCACATATGAATCATGTGATTAATTTTGATATATTTGCCTATGTTCAAGCAAAAAACATTGGGAGGAAGGTGGAGTTGACTTGAGTTGATACACATTACCCATGAGAGAGTAGCGGCAGCCTCTCGTGATATCCCTGAGACAGGAGTGAAGGCTCAAGTTGATATACACATCTTCCACGAGAGGGTAACTAGCTCATGAAAATATATGATTGTTCAACCGGTCTAAACTTGGACCATTTAATAATTTTCTCATTATTAACTCAACTTTGTTTATTAACTTAACCAATCTTGATATCCCTTAGATTCAACTCATCTAAAATTTGATATGATGGGGCTAAATTTGTAGCCCAAGTTGATCTACGAAAAACCTTATATATATATATATATATATATATATATATATATATATATATATATATATATATATATATATATATATATATATATATATATATATATATATATATATAAGTAACTATATTAAAGAAGGAAAAAAAATTATTAGTTTTTTTTGGTAATTAAATAAATTATAAAAAAAAAACAAAGAGATTAAAATTGGTAAGAGTGTGGAGGGTTGGGCTACGATCTTTTAGCCCATTTTGACCCATTCCATCTCAGATCAGCTAACTTTTGAGCGGGTGATTTACAAGAATGACCTTGAAGGCGAGTGATCTTAATTTTTTACTTTGTTTGCCTCATGGACAAAACTTCAAGTGTAACTAGTTTTGCCCCGCAGGCAACGACTTTTAACTTTGACCTTGAAGTTTTGCACATGGGCCAAGCAGGGTCAAAAGTTCAAGATCACTCATTTCCAAGATCATTAGGTATATTTTTTGCTTTTGAGTAGGTTACAATACTGACTCATTTATTAATTCAACTAATTTTGGGCAATTTGCAGGATTGCCCTTCGCTAGGGGTGGTCTTTAATTTTTACCCCTCAAAATGGTGGTCTTTAAATTTTGTCCTTCAGGCAGAATTTCTGTCCATGCAAATTCTGCCTGTCGGAAAGCAGAATTTCGCTGGGCAATTTGCCTTGAGAATTTTTTTTTTACTAAGCTGGGTGTCACGACCCAACCGAAGGGCCATGACGGGTACCCAGAGCTAGCCTACCGAGCACCATCTAACATACTTTTTCCAATCTATCTCGATGGACCATATATCTAACTCTCAATTGACACCACCGGAATGAATATAATTCTCAAAGTATAACTCATTAAAAGACAACATTCAACTCCACCTCACATATATATATATATATATATATATATATATATATATATATATATATATATATATATATATATATATATATATATACACGAGCACACAAGGCTACAAAAATGATATACAAAATATGCACTAGTGAGGTCATGAAACATCTACTACCCACACATGTCTACGAGCCTCTATCTGGAGTATCGGGAATCACATAGGATGGGACAGGACCCCGCCATGCCCAATATATACACAAAAGAAGTATACCAATATACTGCAACTCCAAAGTTGTGGAGTGCTCCTGTATCTCCGCTGACAAAGTTTCTAGGGGTCTGGATCGTCTCCTTGTCTACTTGCGGGCATGAATACAGCGTCCACAAAAAGAAAGGACGTCAGTACAAACAATGTACTGAGTATGTAAGGCATGAATAATGACATAATAAAGAGATAAAGAAACATGAGATAAAGAGAACCTGTACATATGATTGCCTCTTAAGGCAAATACCATGCATGCTAACTTTTACTTTTTTAAAACAACATCATAATTATATATATATATATATATATATATATATATATATATATATATATATAAACTGCCCGACCATATAGATATGGTGTTATCATCATTAGCCCGCGTCCGGGCCTCTTGTGTCCGAGGTAATCATCTCACGCCGCCCACTAGTGGTGTCTGCCCGGCCATGTAGGCAAGGTGTTATTATCATTATCCATAAGCCGCCCACCGTAGTGGTGTCTGCCCGGCCATGTAGGCATGGTGTTATCATATATATATAGGCCAAAGTCATAGATGGACCCTCCAACTTGTCCGTATATTCCACTTAGACCCTTCAACATAGACTTGCACCAGTTAGACACCCCAACCTTCACAAATGTGTGTCAATTTAACACCTGATGCTGAGATGGCACAAAAAGTGGTTTTCACTTGATAATGGGCGCGTGAAACATTGTTGCAACATATTTTTCCTTCTTTTTTTTTTCAAATTTTTGTTTCTTTTTTTCTTCTTTCTCATTTACTTTTCTTTTCAAGTAACGTTATTTCTCTTTCTTCTTCTTCTTCTTCTTTCTAATAGTATGTCACCGGACCACCGTCAGAATGTTGCCGGAGATGATATTTTCCGGCGAGTGATAATTTCGGCCTTATTTTCAAGCTTTTTGGATCGGAAAAAATGAAACTTTTTGAAAGGAATTAAAAGACAAAGAAAAGAGGGAGAAAGCTGAGACCATTAGACCACCATTTCAGACAATCTGATCACCATCTCTGAGCATAGCCGGAGATAATATTTTCTGGCCAGATAATGAAGGTTTTTTTTTTAAAATGAAATAAGATGTAAAAAAAAAAAAAAAAAAGAGAAAGATGTTAGGTGTTTTTGTGTGGATTGGGGGTTGGGGTGAGGAAAGATGGAAGGGGGAGGGAGGGAGAGAAATTGGGGGAAATGGGGGACGACAATGGCTGGCCAATTCACTGGCGGGGGTTCACTTGGGGAGGAAGAAAGGGTGGGGTTGGGTAGGATGGGGGTGGGATGCAAGAAAATATATATATTTTTTACTTATTTCTTTTTTTTTTAAATACCTTTTGTATTAGTTTTCTTTTAATTTTTTTTTTGACATGGCTTATTTTTATTGGTCTATTTTTTCATGTCACAGCAAGTGTACTGCACGCGTGTGCCCAGCTGGCACGAGGGGTTCAAATGGCACATTTTATCTTATGTTCGAGGGTCCAGATGGTCAACGTTTCAGTTAAGGGATCTAAATGAAAAATTAGGACAAGTTCAGGGGTCCATCTATGACTTTGGCCTATATATATGCATGCATGAGAGCCCAATTAAAAGTTATAACTCTATCAGAGTGACATAAGGTCGGTGACCTCCGATTTCTATTATGGGACAACCATCCTCACTATATCTCACCTCGAAGAAACAAGTAACATAAAATGAGATCAACAACAATGAGTGAAAGTAAGAAAAATCATGAAGTAAGCTCAATAATCTCATAATAGCATCAACCATACGCTTTGGAATCTCTAGAATAGAATCATTATCATCATCATAGAGAACATCATCAACTATATTTTAGGAACCATGAAAGTTATGGGCTTCTAGTGTTTCTAGAAATAAGAATATTGGTGACGTCATTAGGGGTTTCACAATTATGGAATCATGCCTTTAGAAGGAAAAGGGTTACTTGACGACTTCTATTTACTTAACGTTCTCCTCCAACGTCCGCGAAATCTACATTCAAGAGGATTATTTACACTAAGGTTAAGTCTTGAAAACCTTCTTAAGTTCAAACTAGCATAATTACGAACTAACGAAATTTGGACAACACTTCCCCTATTTTACTAACTTCCACCATATTGCAAAACAGCCCCCAAACAACAATAACAACACCCATAATATCATAATCAAGAAGTTACATTCAAATTAGTCTCACCAAATCCCCTTTTCGAGTTCACCTCATAGTCACCTTCTTCACTACAACATTTGTAGCTTCCCCATCTTAATTTTTTTTCCTTTCTAAGGGGTATTAAGCCTTTACATCAACTCAACCATACAAATAGGGTGAAGAACATACCTTGTATTCGAAGAACTTCAACTCATACAACTTGTTCTAAGATCAAGTTCACCACTACTCCATGTAGAAGTAAGAACAAACACTTTTTATGAACTAGTTGAGGGTTTTGGAGCTTGATCTTCTCTTAAAATAGTTTAGAAGGGTTTGGGGTGTTTGAGAGAGCTTATGGGGTTACTAGGGATCAGATTTTCATGAACAATGAGCCCCAAATCATGGCCCTTTATATTTACAGCAAGAAAAATAATTTCCACCACCTCAAATTTCTGGATATCTCGGGCAAAGTACGGGTTACTGTTCATCCCGCACTTTAGAGGCAAAAATTTTCAACTTTCTGAAAATTTTGGTAAAGTACGCCCAAAAAGTGCGGGACGTACATTATTGTACGGGTCGTACACTTTCCTCCGTACTTCACAGAAATGCAATCTGTAAGTTGCATTGGAAAGAAGACTCGCTAAACTTCAATTTACATAGGTTATGGATTCCGTAACTCCTTATATTCTAGGAGATATGCCTCTTTGAAGTTGGACCAAAAATCCTGTCAAGTTTTTCCAAATTTTCAACGAACCTAATTTCTTCGATTCGCTTGATCCCAAAACCTTCAAATACTTGTCTAATACTTACTAAAAGTCTTCCTTAACCTTATAGGGGTATCACATCCTATCAGGACTCACATTAGTTTGCTTACGACGACGCGAAAATTCACAAGGTGTAACACTGGAGTTCGAACCCACAACCTCGGGGTGTTAGGCGAGGGGTAAAATTTAAAAACCACCAATTTGAAGGGAAAATTTTAAAGACCACCCCAAATGAAGGGCATCTGCGCAAAGAAAAAAAAAAGACTAATTTTTATCAAAATGTTGCCCAAACTGTCCATTTACCATCCGTAGCTATCACGTAGTCCATGAGAGAATAACCTATAGTAGTATAAGTTATTTGCCGAGCATCTATACTCTGAATTAGATGAAGATGTCAATAGGTAAGATGACATCCCGTAGATAGGTCGAGTATGAAATTAAGCATAAGAATTTAGAGTACAAGTAACACCCTAATGGCCTAATCAAGACTTTTTACTTTAGGAAGAAGGGAATAACTCCAAATAACAAAGAATACACTTTACTAGCAATACAAACAATATTCGCATGCAATTCACATGTATTCACATGCAATTTGGTATACACACACCCTCAATCGAATTAAAGTTGTTTTACAGTAACCCTGGACTGTGTATATATAATTGGAGCACATTTTTTTCTTTTTCCTCCTTTCCTTTTCCTTTTGGCACTTGCAGAAAGAAGAAGAACCAAATATGCTAATGAAGCATGTAGCATTTAAAAGTTACTTACAAAGTATGTCCCCACTTGATTGCATCAATGTGGTCCTCATCCTAAGATAAGGTGAAGATTTGTTTGCTGTTCTCATTAGAAGTTTTGACATTTAAGGATTCCTTTTAACTACCACAACTCCAACCCTTACCTTTCTCTATTAGATTTCATCTCCAGGAAAATGCAGTAAAATCCCTTGAAAGCACAAGTTTAAATTTACCAAGAGAAGAAAGGAATTACCTACAAATCTGTTTTGATGTATTGAATATAGATAAAATGACATCACAAGGTTTGTGTAAGTACCCCCTTTATTTTCTTTTTTAATAAGTAGTACTTTATGACCAAAATGCTTGCGTAAAAGAAGATGATACAACACATTCATACTTATCAAATCCAACAGTGTGTGATTTTTGTAAGGACAAAACAGAGTAACCTGATTTTTTTCTGTGAACAGTTTATAAGTGACATACCAAGCCCAAGAAGCTGTTTGTACACTAATTGCTAGAACACTGTGTATAAACGAGGCGTAACTGAAGAAATGGAAGTAAAAAGTTGTATAAGATGAGACATCGATTCTGGTAATTACTATTTTTGATGCATGTTCCAATTTCAGTTGTCACAATGAGGGGTGTAAAGGCCGGTTGAGCTGAATTTAGGCGGGTTATTAATCAGCCCAAAACTTATTTAGGCTGATGAGATGGGCAAAAAAATGGGTCATAGTCAACCCGGCCCTCCCAACTCTTATCAAGTTTTAATTTCCTTATTTTTATTTCTAACTAGTCAATTTGACCGCGCTTCGCACGGTTGTAAAAAGTCTAAATAATCTTAGTCAATATCGGAATAATAAGAATGTTTAAGCCTCTAATTAAATACAAATAGATTAGATTTCATCAAGTAAGGGTTTAAATCTAATAGAGAAGTTAAAATTGGTTTTGAATAATATTTAGTTAAAACTATATTTTTATATTATAATTTTTCCATTGTATATGAATATAACCCTTTTGTTTCCATTTATTAGAGAGTTAATCCTAATGTTTTCATAAGTTTCTCCTCCTTTGAAATCTAAAAGGATTTTTTTTTGTGCGTGTTTTTTTCTCATTATTTCATCATATTTATGTTAGAAAGCCCAAAAAACCTCAAACATTACTTCTTTCATTCTCTTAATTACCCTCTCTCTCATCCAACTTCTATGACCCATTGTTGATCATCAAGATCCAAGAATGACGAATCAAAATTAAGAATAATAAATAAAAATATTAATAATAATATAAATTGAGAAGTAAGAAATAGTATATAATAATATATAATAAATAAGAGCAGCTTGATGTAGACACTTTATTTTTATATTATTCGCACAAAAATAGAAATCAAGGTCTGGAAACATTAGTGAAGGTTCTAAAATAAAAAATATAGACAATCACGAAGCAATTTTATGTGGCATAATTGATTGCTTAATTGTTCTCTCGTAAATTGGTCATTATTTGTTCCAAGTCAGTAGCAACTTTTTCGAAGCCGCAATATCATGGATTTTTAACTCAACTTTTAAAAGAAGTATCCTATATCCGAATATAATTTATTAATGGGTGGAAGAAAACTAAGTATCCTGCCATCCATATTTGTGTATGACTGTGTATGACAAATTGGGAAACTGAAGGAAAAAATAAGGGAAGAATAAAAAATATCCAATGGTTTTGTGGCGTCGAATTAAAGGTTAGCAATAGATAAAACTCGATAACTAATGAAAGAAAATAAGTGAAGGCAGTAAAAATACTAAATGGACATCACACAAACAGTGCTGGAAAATAAGAGAGGAAAAGAGAAGTACAAAAATGACAGATAATAATACTCACCAAATACACATCGACAAAGGTAGAGCAATAATTACAGGATCAAGTAATTCAATATTATACGTTTTTCATTGGCTAGAGCGGTTAAATGGAATGTCATTAGAAGTACCATAAGGGGAAGAGGGAAAAAAGAGATTTACTTAATGGTAACTACGAAAACAAACTTACAAGAACGAAAAGAAAACAATTACAACAATAAAAAGAGGACTAAACCGGAAAAAAAACATTTCAACCAACCTAAATTTGTCAAGGTGGAGTCTTTATAAACCGAACACGCAAAGATGCTCGCAAGCACACACTAAAGAGCAAGAATAAGTCATCCAAAATGGCCATGCCGAATAGCAAAACGGGAGTATGAAATAGGTTATACTTATTGGCAAGGTTAATTTTATTTTCTACAATTTTGGACAAGTAATTGTGAATATGATTAGCTATATATATTAATGCCCTTCATTTCCCTCAAGAAGAATAGGAGGCGACATATGCAGATTAATCGTAATGAGTTATTATGACGGTTAGGCAAGAAACAATTATTCATTTAATAGCAATGACTCTTGGAATTTTTGTACCGGTTGTCTCTTAAGGGACGTGACTTGTGGACCTTAGTGTAGATTTAAATGAAAAGAATGATAGGGTAAGATATTTTAAATTGAAGAAAAATGAGGTAAAAGCCAAAAAAAAAAAAGGAGAAAAAAGATAAATAGCTTTCTAGGTCATAGAGAGGTGCCACATCACCTTGTCTATGCCTAGCTTTATATAATATATAGATTTCTTTAATAAGCAAACAAGACTAAGCATTTTTTTTATGACACATAAAACAAAAACAAAAACAAAAAAAATTAAAATATATTTTTAAGTTCTGGTCGATCAATTTGGGGTACATATTCAGTCTAACATCTAGATAAGACCGAATTGGGCCAATCAAATGGGCTAAATTCGGCCAATCAAATGGGCTAAGTAAATAAAAGAGCGGACCAATTATTAAGGGGAAAGATCATGCATGCCCTCTAAGTAAAATAATTACCCGCCCATAACCCCATTACTTTTGTACCTCCAGAAAAAATCAAAAGTATTTACCCGAGAATCCCCCCAATTATGATACCAACATGGTATATAAATATACTGAGATGGTATCATGGAAGATGCTTCAGTCCTTCTTTTAGTCCTCCATGATACTATCATAGAAAATAAATATACTGAGATGGTATCATGGAAGAGGCTTTAGTCAGTCTCTTAGTCCTCCATGATACCATCATGGTATATAAATATACTGAGACGGTATTATGAATGATCATGTTCATTTATTAAAAATGACACACTTTTCTCGAAAAAAAACCTCTATGATACTAATCTCTTATAAACATACTAGTTTCACGAGGCCCGTGCTTCTCCAGATATAAAAAATAATATTTTAATTAAAGAAATATAATTTATATTGGTAATAATTAAACTTCAAATAAGTACATTTTCAATATATAAAAGCAAAACTTTCATTTCAGTCCTTTAATATCTTAAGTTTCATTTTGATAAAATTATTTACTTGAAATTAAGTGCGGAGCCATAATTTGAAATATATGGGTTTCTAATTTTTAAAGTTATTTAGTTCTAAATTAATAATTTATACATATTTAATGAAAAGACAAATACAGAATTTGGACCAACCGAATCCGATCAGATCGGTAGCTGACACTTTAATTCTGTCCTACTTCAAACTCATTTTGTGTTTAAAAGATTAATTTTAGTTAACCAAACAAGAGATTTTAAAGATAACTCAATCTTAACTGATAATATTGTCTTTATTTTAACATTATATGGCATCATTTAATAATTTTTAAAATTATCTGAGCTCATTAAAGTATAAATATAAAGTAAAAGAAATGCTTACATGTATATATCTATAATAAGCAACAAATGAAAACGAACAAAATAAAGAGCACCAAGAAGCAAGAATATCTAGCGAAGAAATGACTATTTTTTAGGTTAATAGATAAGATCAATAGAAGAAAGCAACATGAAAAATAAAGCGCAGTGGATGGGGTTATTTTTTTTTTTTCATCCAAAGTGCCACTAAAGTAGTGGCTTATTTATTAGAACAAACCAACAGAATAGTTTTACAAATGGGGAGGGAAAAAAGGAACTAGAAAGTTTGCTGATCAAAAGACCAACATAAGAAGAAAACAGAAAAAGCAGTGAACCTGGTCAACTGATCAAAATAACAGGAAGTAAAAAAAACAGACATGGAAGCGTTAGCAGAAAATTGCGTAGTAGACTTGATGCCTTGGGTTGATGCCATGGTTGAACACCTCAAAGCTCTCACCAGGTGCAATGGAATCAAAACCAAACGAATACTCTTCAAGCTATCAAGACTGTTCTACACTGTTTCAACTTCGGCTTTTGATATTTGAGCAGTAGAGAAAATGAATCAGTAGACTGGTTCACTGTATTGCCAACTTGTACATCAACAGTTCCAACGTAATGGAATGAACATCACAGATGTTAATACCACCATTCAGGTCAGTTTTGTAGATAGTACATGTTGACACCCAATTTTGTCCCGCCTCTCCTCCGAAATACCTATTTATACTTCTGGTATTTTGAAAAATTAAAAACTATGCATTTAAATTTTACTATAATTATTAGTCTTTTATTAACACCCACGTTTTTATTCTACTGCAGTTATTATTATCATTATTATTATTATTATTATTATTATTCTTAAATTATCATTTATTACTAATTATCATTAATTATTATTATTCTTGTTATTTCCATTATTATTATTATTATTATTATTATTATTATTGTTATTATTATTATTAATTACTAATCATTATTATCAGCGTTATTCTTGTTATTAATTATTAATCATCATTATCATAGTTATTTTTTATTATTAATTATTATCATTGTTATTATCATTATTATTTTATTATTACCACTATTACTGTTATTATTATTAATTTATTATCATTTTTGTTGTTATCAATAATTGTCATTTTTTTTATTATTAATTACTACCATATTTATTATTATTATTAATTATTATCATTATTCTTATTGTTATTTGTTATTAATTATCAATATTTGTTATGTACTATTATTATTATATCTATTGTTATTTTTTATCACCATTATCATCAGCATTATCATTATTACCATTATCATTATTGTTATCATTATTAGCAGTATTACTACCGCTATTTATTTGCTACTATTATTTAGTATTATTGAAACTTGCATTTCTCGACGTTTCTACCAACTTCCGCACACACATCGCATTTATTTCGCACATTTAAATGATAGCGTTTGTCATTAAATATTATAGCACGGTCATTTGCGACATCATATAATTTTTACCCGGATCTTTTTTTTATAATTACATATTTCCGTATTAGGTGATATTCTGGCACCCTTAGTACATCGTCAATCAAAATGTGTCTCTTATTCAAATTTAGAAGCCAAACTATTTCTTGCACTCAGTCCGTATTTTGACTTACCGGACCACAAATCAAAGTCCGATTAATTCCTAATATTTTTTGGACTAGACCATATGTTTTATCTCAATTTTTTAGATCAGTCCATGTTTAATTTAATAGTCCGTTCTTTTAATACCCAGTCTAAAATTTGACCCGGTCCACAAATGGACCGGGTCCAATTCATTCTTCAGCCAAATAAGGGAAACCCTTTTAGGGTTTCCCCTTCATTTTCCTCCATACCCACCGCCGCACCCCTCTCTTCTCCTTTCCCTTTCTCCCTCCTCCTTTCCCGCCTCCCTCGCCGCCGCTCCCACTTCCCCCCCCTTTTTTTTCTCCTTCTTCTCCGCTTCCTCCACTCATCCCTGTTCCCCACTTAACCTTGTCTCCCTCCGCTTCTCCTTCACTCTGTCTTCAAGCACGAGCACAAAGAAAAAGCAAGCAAAAACCTATAAAAGGAGGAGGAATCGGAGTTGAAGAGGGGGAAGGAAAGACGAAGAGAAAGGTACCAAAAAGACCCCCCAAGAACGAGATCTTTGATTCATAAAATTTCCCCAAAACACCATTTTTTTTTTACCGCAGAAACCCCCCAAGAAATATTACTCATAGCCGTTTTGAAATCTGTGGAAAATAAGAGTTACTTCAATCTCTTTGAAATACCCGAAAATACAGTCTTTAATCGTTCAAATTCTCTTTTGATATCAATTTCAATTTCCTTGATATTACCTCAAAAAAAAATACTAAATCCATTCTATTTTGTTCGTTCGAGCATAAGTACCGAGATTTCGGAGTTTGTGTTATTTCGAGTGTAGATCGAAGATTCGCACCCACTTCGCTGCACCCGAAGAAGGTAATTCTCCAATCCTTCTTTTTATTCTTCTTTTTTTGCATTCGTTGGTCACCTTGTGTTATTTCGGTTTATTATTCCGCGATTCAAGCATGTTAGTTCAGTTAAGTTGATTTAGTTTGACAGATAGCCTGTTTCTGTGTTGGTTCGTTTTGTGTGATTAATCCTGGTTTCTATGATAATTTAGTTTAGCTGGTTAAGCATGTGAGCAGCTCTTCCTTGTTTAGTTGTTTTCAGTTTCGGCACGTGTTTATACACTAAGTTCGATATATTCTTATGTTAGTTGATTCAGTTTGTACAGTTAAGCCATGTTCCTAGAATGCCGCTTTTGGATAGTCGGTTTGGTCTCATATAGTGTCATTTAAATGCTTATGTGTTGGTTAATGATTGTGCTGTATAATTAGATTGATTCAGTTTGATTAGTGTTAAGGTTAAGTTTAAGGATGTACTGACTAATTAGTCTTTTGTGTGTGTCGAATCTTAATTCACATATGTTTGAATACTAGTCAATGTTAGTCCAGTTCCTTTGATGTATAAACATGTCATTTCCTCATTATGGAGTAATATGATGTTAAAGTAATTAATATTTTAGATTGATTTATAGGCTACACATCTATTTAACTCGTTCAGCATGATCCTTTATAGATTAGCAGCAGTCCAATATGGCTATCCACTCAGATTAAGTTGATGTTTAGATCTAGCAAAAGGGGCTCAACAGAGTTTCGAATTAGTTGTATGAAATCCTTATATATAAAATAAACCTGAAGTATCATTTAAAGATTCTAATATGATTATTCAAGCTTATGTTCCTTCAACTTGATGCAGAAGTACTGTGAATTGCTTTACATCGAGATAATATGCCTTAGTCCCTTTACGAAGCATTCTTTATTTATGCTGTCAATCTCAGTTAAGCATGGTCTAGGTGTTAATGTACTCGTTCAGCCAAAAGGGTCTAGGGTGTTATTTGGCTAAATTTGCTGATGTTAACTATTCATTGTATGTTAATCCTTGTTTTGATTAGTTATGATCTGTGTACTGAGTTGTTATAGTTGATTAGGCTAGTTGTAGTATAATATGATTCGAGCATAGTTAGCTTCTAGATGTTGTTGCTAATATGTGTCAACTTAGTCTTTATTCTGATCATTTGAGCATATAATCTAATCCTGCACTGTGTTAGATATGGCCTCTGGCAGGTTAAATATGATGAGTGGTTTTGTAAATAATCTAAAAGTACTAGATGGCCTGCCTGTTTCTCCCTCTTCTTTCAAAAAACCAAGTTGTAAAAATATTCATTAGGTTCTAAAGGGGTCTCTACATATCTAGAATATACCCAAATGGTATGAAACTGTTTAATGTGGCTGTTTAAGCATCAATTTGAATTATTAACAAAAGCTTGTATTAATGGTTCTATGTCAGGATAATATGCCTTTACTTGAGTCTTTTCTTGATTGATTAACCTGCATATGATATTATTGATGTTTCCATGCTAGGTTATAAATTGAATTCTGATAGGTTTAGTATTGATCTGAGTTTATTTGGATTCATATGTTCTTCAGCATGATAAAAAAATTGAATTTCAATGATGACAGCAGGTCTAAATAGAATCAACAAGGATCTGATTTTAACTTCAATTAGTTCATAAACATGTAGTGCCTCTAGTTTTTTAAAGTTCTGAGCTTCCAATGCTTGCATGTTTACATCTTTGCCTGCCCCTTGTTTCATCTGAATTCACTCTCAATGAGCATTTATTCATCTGCATATGGCATAACCTCATTTGCATCCTGATTTGGGTGTAGCATGAGTTACTTGTTTCATTCAATTTTCAACATGATAGGATAATGGGACAGATGGTCCCTGATTAAGTCTGAATGAAGTAAAAAATAAGAATCTAAATTCAATTATAGTCATGGAAATGAAATCATAACTTTGAGTAGATAAGGTCCTATTCACTCTGCTGCACAAACAGGTCATATGAGAGCACATTTCAGCCCCCCCCCCCTTTTTGTTTTCCTCTTGAATCGAATTGTTGCTTGCTTGTCCTGCATCCTGCCCACTGCCTTCGTTTTGAGTGGAATACTCAACTTCTATGATGCATAATGAAGACTCTCTGCATGATAACTAACATACTTAATCCATGTTAATCTTAAGAATTTCGTGTAGTTTGCCTAAAGCCAAATGTCTGTTTAGGTGGTATTCTTTACATCTGAGCATGTCTTTTCCTTTCCTATGAATATTAGTGTTTTATCTTGATTGTTCCATGTGGATTGGAGGTGCATTGTTTTTCCCCTTTTTCCATTTTCAATTTTGGTTACTGTTATAATCTGTATCTAGTTAAGATATTAGCATATAGTTTGGCCTTAAAAGAGTTCAGATCTACTGCTGAGACTCCAAACTGATGACAGTTTTAAAGGGGTAGCTTTGGTTCCAATATTGGTTTGTTTATGTTTCTAGTTCGCATGATCAGGTATTATAATTTTGCTCCTGCTGTTGTTTTTTTTCTTTTTTTTTCTTTGAAGTTGGAAGTCATAATTTGTGCCCCTTCCTTGACTTGGTATTTGCAATCAGTTTAAGTCATTGGTTTGTAAGTTTGAAAGTAATTCTCACCATGATATATTAGAAAGTTGGTATGTCTCCCTTTTGTTTTGGTTTTCTGGTCTGAGGCTCCATTCAATGCCTTTTCTTTCCTCTTTTATATGCTGACTAAAGAAGAGCTGTACTAAGAGACCCTTTTTTTTTTCCAAATCTGTCATTTGAGAATGTAGTTTTGACAGAGTTAATTTAAGACTGTAAGAAGTATAATCTTATCGGTTTGATCAATGAACGTAGGAGTCAGAGTTATAGAAGTCTATGCTAAAACCATGTTAACCTTATCTATGGCAGTGAATATGAATTCAAGGCTTTGTGGTTGTGCTGTCTAATGTGTTGGAATATTAATTGCATGTTAAGAGTGTTACTTAATCTTGTCCAGCTTCATACCTGTCAACTCATTTTTTTTTTGCTTGCTTGGAAGCTGTTGATATATTAATTAGAAGTAGTCCATAGCGTTTAATTAAAGTCATTAAATTGCTCGTAGACTGTTATATTTAGTAAGTATACTTTGGAATATTGGTTTGATGTTTTCTTGCCCTCAAACTGTCTCGAGAAAGGTTCAAGAGGGTAAGGATCAGATTTGTGTGAAATTTGGGTTTATTTGAATTCATATGTGTTAGTGTATTTAATACATCCCTATCCACATGACTGTGCATGTACGAAATATACCTAAATATACATAGCACATATGTAATCCATGGAATTTGCTTTGAATTTGTATCTTTACATGTTTAAGCCGTATTGATTGTATACTAATCTGTCTTTTCTTTTGTTTATGCATGACCATCGCATATGAGTCCCAAAGACTCGTTCTTCTCCCGCATTTGGCGTTGGGCTGAAAGCCCAACAAGACTCCTCTCGTGTCCACCCCACAGCAGCCATGAAAGTTTGTTATTGGGCCAAAGCCCAACAACAGCCCTTTGAACGCCACATCAAAAAATGGGCCGAGCCCACTTAATTTTATTTATGACTTTGTTTTATTTTATGCCTTTAACTTGTATGTATTATTTGACTAACACGTTCGTATTTTCTGCTCTTCCTTAGCTTGGTTGAACTATTGAGGATTAGTAGAGATAGTTTAGTAAAGGGGTAGGTAGATAAAAAGACTAACGGTCAATCCCATAAGTCGTGTTCTTCTCTTTTATGTCGAAACTATTTATAAGCATCTAATATTTATCTTATTTAGAATAACTAATTTGCAAATGGCCTAATTTCATATTTTTGAGTCAAAGGATTCACGTTTTTTTTTTTTTTTTTTTTCGAAACGTCATTAACACGTAAATAGGAATTGAAGAACATTTTGAACTTCCAAAACGCGAGAGTCAATCAGTACATCATCGTTTAGTTTGTTTCAAATATTTGTTAAAACATTACGCAAATCCGCGTTTTCTTTTTGCTTATACATTTCATGCGAGTTCTATTAGCATCATTAATTAAAATCTTTGCAACATTTATAAGCTATTTTCGTATGACATTTGCAATTTCTTTTACGTGAATTATTGCATTTTCTACAAATTTCATTTTTAAACATCATTTTTTCTTATATTTCAACATTAATAATATTTACAAATTATATGGCATTTGAAGCCTTCTTTTATACAAATTATTATATTCTTTTTCATAAGTTCATTTAGTATTTTATTTTAAATCTTAACAATATTTATAAACTTCTATTTCAAATAGCATTTTAAAATTCCATCTTATGCGAATTATTAGTCCCATTTTAACAACCTTATTACTTGACAACCTTATAAAAATGACAAATAAAATTCTCTTTTGCATAAATTGCTATATTTTACAAGTCTTATCCGCATAAACAATGTTTTCTTAAAATTTGATACTATATCCAACATTGATTAATTAACCTAAGTTTGGCCGGATAACCGTGTTTAACGGATTCTAAAGGATGCCTAACTCCTTCCCTTTAGGATGATATAGAACCCTTACCTAGAATCACACTGGTTAAGCAGACCATTAACAAAGGTTTAGTTTTAACTTTATCTTAGTTAATAATTAGGTGTCCTAATTCACTGTAAAAATCAATTAGGTGGCGACTCTTTAAAAAAAAAAAGCAACAAAGAATCTCCAATATGTTGTACTCCGCTCTAACCCAGGTTAAAATGGGGTGTGACAGCTTGGCGACTCTGCTGGGGAATATTCTAGGTTCTAACCATAATAAATTTAGGTTAATAATTGAATTGTTGGATATTTTGTTGTTTTCTTTATGCTTGCTTTATTGTTGCCTTGTTTGTTTCTTTTATGTTCTTTCAAGTGTTTTGTTTTATTATGTAAAATCTTCTATGTAATAATGTGTTACTGCTTTCCCTAAATTGGCATTCCGCTCATATTTCTTCCACTCCTGGAAAATTCACACAAATTCACACACTTAAGCGGTTTCGCGGATCGCGGCCGTGCACTACTAAAATTACCCTTTAGCTGGATTGATCTTGTGGATTTAGTCGATCGGCGGTGCAGTCGACGGCCACAGACTTTCCACTCCCAAGTTGTCCGCTTGGGGGAACCTTGCGTCATAGGAAACCAACTCCTAATCAGCCTAAGATAGAGCTAAACCAAAGCCTTTTATAAGACATGCACGAGCCTAGGAGACTTAATACCCAAGGTGTATTAAGTCCATTAGTAAACCTTTTCCAAACGTCCGAGTGGGTCTACGACCCCGAGCGACAATCATCATGGTATATGCATTGATTTGAAGGATGAATGTGTGTTATGTGGACCCTGTGCTAGTTAGGTAGAACTAACCATTCGTGAACGCAGGTAGCCATGAGTCAACATAATGCCTATCCGAGATTCAGTATGGTTTTGAGCGTCCCTCCCCAACTAAAAGCATGGTGGATTGATTTAGGAGATTACGGACAGCGGGTTGTACGTGGAGCATTGGGACACTTACCGTCTTTGATGGATATCCAGCCCTGCAGAGACATCATCGAGGCTGCAACTGTGTTTTGGGATGAAAAGAGGGTCGTGTTTAGATTTGGCAACATTGAGATGACTCCGTTGTTAGAGGAAATAGGGGGCTATATAGAAAATGTGGCATTATTACGTAAACCAAGAAAATGGCAAAATTGCGGCATGATTATTCCGAGGCAACCTTTACCAAAAGAATTTGCTGACAGCTTCGGGTTCAGAGAGGGTAAAGGTGTGGAATGTTTGCGGAAGTCTATGATACCACTCGAGTATTTGTATCACAGATTCGGTTATCAAAGGAGTTTCGTCGATCATCAGGATGAATTCTTCTCATATGACTCTTGGAAGCAGAAACGGTGCTTCGCTTTCGCAGTATGTTTTTTAGGGACTATAGTATTTCCTAAAGGAACCACAAAAGACATTCACACCCATCTTGTTATTGTAACTAAGGCTCTTTTTGGTGGCATCGACGGGAAACACTACACTTTGGTCCCTATGGTCGTGGCAGATATCTACCGAGCATTAGGGCGTTGTAAGCACGGGTATAAGCATTTTGAAGGATGCAACTTGCTTCTGCAAATTTGGCTGATGGAACATCTTCAGAAAGTCAACGGGGGTCTAGCATTCCAGAAGCCGACGGGTGAGAATCACATTCTGGGTCATGTTCCAAGCGCTATCTTAACGAGTAGACCATTTGAAAAGCCAAAATGGGTAAAAGAGTGGGTAGAATTTCTTAGCCATTTGGACGACGATTCAATTCAATGGATGTTTAGTTGGTTTCCATCCGAGAGTTTGGTGTTTAGAACGAGGGTTATACCATTCTTAATTCTGATGGGACTTCAAAGCCTGCAACCTTACGCCCCACTAAGAACTTTGAGGCAATCGGGAAGAAAGCAAAACATACCTTTAGTGGCAGATATGGACTATTACCGAGCTGATTACAAGGAAGGGAAAATCCCTTTTTTAAAGGAGGTTATCCGCATGTGGAAACTGAGGGAAACTATGAAAGCAGATTCAGTTGAGCCGAATAGATATCAAGCTGGATGCGAGGACAACTATATGGAATGGCTGGCCGCTGATTTGGAGGAATCAATCAAACCCGGCGTTAGTTTGAAAGATCGGATTAAGGATGGGGAAGCCGAAGCATGCATATTACTCCGACAATTGCGTAAGAAAAGTCTTGTTTCTGAAGCCGAGCATCATGCGCAACTTAAGGAAAAGGAAAGGGAAGCAGAGAATTGGAAGCAGCAAGCACTTAGTTACGAGCAAAGTATGCAAGAGTTGGATACACTTCTGGCTGAACAGGGCGATACTTGTATCAAAGAAGGCATCAAAACAGGGGGTGTTCTAGCTATGTCATACCTTGCCCAGAATCGCCGAAAGATCGATCAGTCAATTCGGGCAACCAAGAGGTTCAAGAGCGACGAAGGGCCATCTTCATTTTAGTTAACTTGTTCAATAGCGATTGTAATAATTTCTTTCGCATTGGGATTGTATTCGTTTTGAGCTTTCAATTAATAGCACACTGGAATGACACATGACTACATATGTTATCCTTCAAATCCACGCTAGGCCTACCTTTGGCACAAAAGGTCCCTTGCATAATAGGACGCATTGATTTCCTTCCGATATGTTTTGTTTGCTATTCAATATATGTTTGTTTGCAATATGTTTTGTTTGCTATTCAATGTATGTTTGCTACGCAATATGTGCTTATTTGCTACGCAACACGTGCTTATTTCAACGTTATCTGCTAAATCTCCATATTATTTTAAACAGCAATCATTCGGACCATACTAACACAGCTTTCTTCATTCTTAAAAGGTTTATTTTTTACTATCCCCCAGAGGTTGATTCGCGTTGACTGTGAACTGGCAGACCACCCATACTTCACGAGATCAAAAGCACGAACGTCCGGCAATATGAATGATTCAGGGGCATCCGAACAGACTGGCTTGGGACTCGTCGCTCTTCCAAGAGAGGAACCTGAGGCTTCAGGAGGGGGAAATGATGAACTCATTGCCCAATTGTTGCAGCAAATGGCCAATATGCAGACCGAAATTGAGCGACTGCGGAATCTCACCAATCTGTCCATCACTTTGAACGCCCCTCACCCTGAGCAAAGAACAAACACAACAATTCCACCATCCTTTTCGCCTGTCGATTCACCCGCTCCACAACCTTCTCCCTCAAACCCTCCGCTTTACACAGTCCATCCAAATACCTCCAACCCCCAACAAACTAACCAACAATCCGCCTCACAGCAGTCAAATCCACAACAAACCATTCCACACCAGATCCACCCGCAACCAACCATCCCGCAACAAACTATCCAACGACAAACCATCCCGCAACAAGCCAACATACAACAAACTACTTCACAACCAAATGACCAGCAACAAGCCAACCTCCAGCAAATTAACTTCCAACAAACCAATTCACAACCTTTCGCTACTCCTTACATTCCTCAACCTGCAGTTACCCAAATTAACCCACATACCCAAAACTACCAAGCAGTTCACCATACACCATTGGCGCATATTGCCAGCCATAACACACAGTATGCGGCAGAAGCTCATCCTTTCACTACCCAGGCACAGGCCTTGCAACATCCAGAAGTTGACCCCTATGAAGAGTTGGAAAGGGAAGCTAGGGCAAGAGCGGACGAAGATGTGGCAAAAGAGCTTCGCAGTCTGAGGGAAGCAGTCAGGAACATCCAAACCAACAGGGGATGTGAAGGACTTGAATATGAAGATCTGTGCATTCACCCGGACATTGAGTTACCTGCTGGATATAAGGTGCCGAAGTTTGACATGTTCGACGGGAAGGGAAACCCTCGGGCTCATTTGAGATCATATTGCGATAAGCTTGTCGGAGTGGGTAAAAATCAAGCTATCAGAATGAAACTGTTTATAAGGAGCCTAACTGGAGAGGCACTCGATTGGTACACATACCAAGACCCGCAGAGGTGGCACAGTTGGGGAGATATGGCCCAGGAATTCATGGACAGATTCAGGTTCAACACTGAGACTATCCCGGACCGGTTTTATTTGATGAAGCTGGAGAGAAAATCAACAGAAACTTTCCGGGAATACGCTATGCGCTGGAGAGCAGAAGCAGCAAAAGTCCAGCCTCCAATGGCAGAGAGTGAAATGACGATGCTTTTCGTACAATCTCTAAAGGACCCCACATATTATGAGAGAATGTTAAGTGTCATTGGGCAGAAGTTTGCTGAAGTCATCAGGATGGGGGACTTCATAGAAGAAGGGATAAAAACAGGAAGAGTTACAAATCTTGCGGCTTTGCAGGCCACAAGTAAGGCCATTCAGGCAGACCCTGCTAAGAAGAAGAGAGACGGAGTATCCCCAGTCATGGCCGTCCAAGATCAAAAACCAACCCAAAAATCAACCCACCAACATTTCTCACCTCAGCCCTCGCACTACAGCCAGTACACTCAAACACCTCAGCCTTATTACCAACCCCCACCTACCCCTCTTCCCGTCTATCACACTCAGCCAGCATATTATTCACCTCGAACCCCTTCCTACCAAAACCCAACACAACACCGTCCAACCTATGCAACGCAACCCCAGTACCATTCACCAAACCGCCCACAAAACACCCCTAGACCACGCCCAAATGTTGAAAGAAGACCAACCAGAACTTACACACCATTAGCCGAGCCTTTAGCCCAACTGTACGAGAGGCTGAAAATGGCAGGGATACTCCAACCAATTCAAGGAAGAACTCCTGATCCTATCCCAGGATGGTATGACGAGACTAAACATTGTGCATATCATTCGGGAATTGCAGGGCATGATACTGGAAACTGTTTTGCTCTCAAGGATAGAGTTGAGGCATTAATCAAGGAAGGAGTCATACAGCTTAAGGAAGCTCCCCCGAACATAAACAACAATCCGTTACCGAATCACTGCAATGCAGATGCGCACATGATCACTATTGATGAAGACTACAATCTGGAGGGGACCATCGTCCCGGTTAAGAAAAGAGATAAGGTCGAATCGTCAGCTTGTGTTGCTCCCGTAATCACAGTTCAAATGAGGGCCCCGTTCGAAGTACTCACTCCAAGGCCCAAGATCACAGCTTTCGTTGCCCCAGCACCTTCTCACAGCACCAAAACGGTCCCCTGGGACTATCAATCCGGGGTAAAGGACAAAGAAAAAGGAAGAATAGTTGTAGAAACTGTTGCCACCGGGATAACTAGATCTGGACGATGCTATGCCCCCGAAGAGGTGGCACAAGGGGCGCCAAGCAAGGAGAATGGCTCGAAGAAAACTATTACAGACGCTGAAGTCGAAGAATTCTGGAGGAAAATGCCGACGAAGGAATACTCTGTTGTAGAACAGCTGAAGAAAACGCCAGCTCAAATTTCCTTATTCGCATTATTGATGAGTTCTGAAGCTCATAGGAGTGCTTTAGTGAATATACTGAATGAAGCCTATGTTCCGGCCGAGACTTCCAGTGAAAAATTGTCGGCTATGGTAGGGGAGATCCTCGAGGCCCACCGGGTCTCTTTTCATAATGACGAGCTGCCACCTGAAGGTTTGGGGCATAACAAGGCATTAAACATTACTATCAGATGCAGGGATAAGTTCATCTCCAAAGTATTGGTCGACGGGGGTTCAGCTGTGAATATATGTCCTGTCGTTACTCTACGAGCTTTAGGGATCGATGTTGGGAAACTCCACGGCAGTCAGGTCAGTGTCACAGGTTTTGACGGAGCCCGAAGAGAGGTTGTCGGAGAGATCGATTTATTTCTAGAGATTGGGCCTGTGGAGTTCATGGTGAAATTCCAAGTAATGGACATATCTACTAGTTACAACTTGCTGATTGGGAGACCATGGATCCACATGGCTGGTGCGGTCCCTTCCACTTTGCATCAGAGTTTGAAGTTCGTGTGGAATCATCAGGAAGTGGTAATCCATGGAGAAGGCAACAATTCCCTCTACCCGGAAGTTTCGATTCCTCCTATTGAGAGTGTGGAAAGACTAGACGGATCTGTTTTCCACATCAAAGAGATTGTGTGTGCTGTTCAAGCAGGGAAAATAAAATTGCCACAAGCGCTTATGATGGTGGCATGGGAAATGCTGAAGAACGGTTTCCGACCCGGTCAAGGCCTCGGTTTGAATTCGAATGGGATTGTGGAACCAATCCAACTGCCCGGACACAACCATACTTTCGGTCTCGGATATGAGCCCACCCCTGAGGAGATTGCTTTAGCCAGTCTCAAAAGAAGAAGTGCTAGTCCCTTGCCGAAGCCTGTTCCGCTCCTGAATCAATCATTTCTCAGGGATTCCGCTGCCCAGGCGTCAGAAGAAAAGCTGGAAGACGACCTCCTAGAAAATTTTAAGAACTTATTCATCATCGAAGGAGAAGCAGAGTGCAGCATGGTTTCAAGTGGATGTTCCGAAGACCCGACTATCCGGGTTGCAGAGCCAGGATGTCGTCTGAACAATTGGACTTGTACCCCGCCCCCGTTTCTTCGGGAGTCTTGGTAGACAAAACTGTATTCAGTATTTTATGAAACAGACACGATTCAAAATTGAGGCTTGAATCGTGCCTATGCTTTTGTTGTTTTGCCTCCCAACTATTGAAGTTTAAATGCAATTTTCCAGCCATGCTTTTATTTATGTTTTCCATCTTTATTTAATCAATTTTTCTTTTATTTTCAGCAGTCAAATTAATAGATCTGCTGATACCTCGAATATGACACATAGTGAAACGAGCGAGCCCGTAGGAAATGCCGAACAAGATGATGAAGAATGCGAAGAAGATATGCGACCTGAAGGATTAACTAAAGATTATGAATATTTTGAAAATAAGCCAAAACCAAATTTGGATGAAACAGAAATCATAAATTTGGGTAATTCAAAAATCATGATGGAAGTAAGAATCAGCGTCCACTTAACTCCGTCACAGAGAGAGAAATTGATCAAACTTTTGAAAGAGTACATAGATGTGTTCGCCTGGTCTTATGATGATATGCCCGGATTAAGCACTGACATTGTTTCGCACAAGTTGTCTCTTGATCCATCCTGTCCTCCGATAAAGCAAAAGAAAAGAAACATTAAATCAGACTTGAGTTTGAAAATCAAGGAGGAGATCTCTAAACAGTTCGATGCAAAGGTCATACGAACTACGATGTACCCCACTTGGCTAGCCAATATCGTTCCCGTGCCTAAGAAGGATGGCAAAGTTAGAGTGTGCGTGGATTACCGAGATCTCAACAAAGCCAGTCCAAAAGACGACTTTCCCCTCCCGAATATTCATATGCTTATTGATAATTGTGCAAAGCATGAGTTGCAGTCTTTCGTTGATTGCTACGCAGGATATCATCAAATCCTAATGAATGAGGAAGATGCAGAGAAAACAGCATTCATCACACCTTGGGGGGTGTACTACTATCGGGTGATGCCTTTCGGGCTCAAAAACGCAGGAGCTACCTACATGAGAGCCATGACCACCATTTTCCATGATATGATCCATAAAGAGATTGAAGTCTATGTGGATGATATCATCATCAAATCACGAAAGAGCTCAGACCATCTAACGGATTTAAGAAAGTTCTTCGACAGGTTGAGGCGATATAATCTGAAGTTGAACCCCACAAAATGTGCATTTGGAGTACCTGCAGGGAAATTGTTGGGTTTTATTGTGAGCAGAAGAGGCATAGAGTTAGATCCCTCGAAGATAAAAACCATTCAGGAATTGCCCGCTCCAAAGAGTCGGAAAGATGTGATGAGTTTCCTCGGGCGCCTCAACTACATCAGCCGATTTATAGCACAATCAACGGTGATATGTGAACCAATAATCAAGTTATTGAGGAAGGACGCTCCTACCAAATGGACTGAAGATTGCCAAAGGGCCTTTGACAAAATCAAAGAGTATTTGTCTAGCCCGCCTGTTTTGGTGCCTCCAGAAGCTGGAAGACCTTTGTTATTGTATTTGTCCGTATCAGAAAATGCTTTTGGGTGTGTATTAGGACAGCATGATGAGACAGGAAAGAAGGAGCGAGCGATATATTACTTGAGTAAAAAGTTCACACCTTACGAGGCACGGTATACGTTATTGGAACGCACCTGTTGTGCTTTGACATGGGTTGCACAGAAGTTGAGACATTATTTGTCTGCATATACTACTTACCTCATTTCGAGGATGGACCCACTCAAGTACATCTTCCAGAAGCCTATGCCTACGGGGAAGCTAGCTAAGTGGCAAATGTTGTTGAGCGAGTTTGACATTGTGTATGTTACTCAAAAGGCTGTCAAAGGGCAGGCGATAGCTGATCATCTTGCAGAGAATCCTGTGGACAAGGAATACATACCCCTTAAAACTTATTTCCCGGATGAAGAAGTGTTGTTCATCGGGGAAGGCATCGCAGAAGAGTACCCGGGGTGGAGGCTGTTCTTCGACGGGGCGGCAAATTCTAAAGGGGTCGGCATTGGAGCAGTTTTGATTTCAGAGTCAGGCCAGCACTATCCCATTTCAGCCAAAATCAAGTTCCCGTGTACCAACAATATGGCAGAATATGAGGCTTGTATTCTCGGCCTCAGAATGGCAGCTGACATGCATATACAAGAGCTTCTGGTTATAGGCGATTCAGACTTGCTGGTTCATCAAGTGCGAGGCGAATGGACAACTAAGAACGGGAAGATACTTCCGTACTTGCACTGCGTAAAGGATTTGTGTAAGAGATTCATTAAGGTCGAATTCAAACACGTTCCAAGGACACAGAACGAGTTCGCTGATGCTTTGGCCACGTTGTCTTCTATGATTCAGCATCCAGACAAGAACCGCATAGATCCTATCAAGATAAACGTGCACGATCAACATGCACATTGCTTCTATGTGGACGAAGAGCCTGATGGGGAACCTTGGTACTACGACATTAACAAATATCTTAAGACCGGAGACTATCCGGAAGGGGTAACTAGTGTTCAGAAGAAAACGCTTCGGAGATTAGCAAACCATTTCTTCCTAAGCGGAGAAATCCTGTATAGGAGGACTCCGGAGTTAGGATTATTAAGATGTGTTGACGCTAAAGAAGCGGCTCGTTTGATTGAAGAAGTGCATGGCGGCACATGTGGGCCTCATATGAATGGCTTTACACTGGCCAAGAAGATCCTTCGCGCAGGCTATTTCTGGATGACTATGGAGTCCGATTGTATCCGTTTTGTGCAGAAGTGTCACCGATGTCAGATTCATGGTGATTTGATTCGAGTTCCGCCAAATGAATTAAATGTGACAAGTTCTCCGTGGCCTTTCGCAAGTTGGGGTATGGATGTCATCGGTCCTATCGAGCCAGCAGCATCGAATGGGCACAGGTTCATTTTGGTAGCCATTGATTATTTCACAAAGTGGGTGGAAGCATCTTCACATAAGTCGGTAACAAAGAAGGTGGTAGCGGATTTCGTTCGGAGCAACATTATTTGCCGATTCGGAGTCCCGGAGTCAATCATAACGGATAACGGCGCTAACCTTAACAGTGGTCTAATGCAGGAGATTTGCGATACCTTCAAGATTACTCATCGCAATTCCACTCCTTATCGCCCTCAGATGAATGGGGCAGTTGAAGCAGCCAATAAAAACATCAAGAGAATACTGAGGAAGATGATCGATAATTACAAGCATTGGCACGAGAAACTGCCGTTAGCTCTTCTCGGGTATCGCACTACCGTGAGAACTTCAACAGGGGCAACACCCTATCTTTTGGTCTACGGGACAGAAGCGGTGTTACCTGCTGAGGTAGAAATACCCTCTTTGAGAATCATCCAAGAAGCTGAGTTAAGTGACGCTAAGTGGACGCAGAATCGATACGAACAATTGATGCTCATTGATGGAAAGAGATTGAATGCCGTTTGTCATGGACAACTTTATCAGAATAGAATGGCCAGAGCTTTCAACAAGAAAGTAAGACCGAGGCAATTCAAAACGGGGCAATTGGTACTGAAACGCATATTCCCATGTCAAGATGAAGCTAAAGGAAAATTTGCACCTAACTGGCAGGGACCTTATATGGTTCATCGAGTATTGACTGGAGGAGCGTTAATCCTAGCAGAAATGGATGGCGAAATTTGGCCGAAAGCTATCAACGCAGATGCCGTCAAGAGATATTATATTTAGAAGCCTTCTTTATTTGTATGTAATATCCCGCAACACTTATTCATGTAATGACACTACTCCCCGTGGCGGGATGCATGACAAACCTATATCAGTTTAGATCTTTTGGGTATAATTCCAATCAATATCCTTTTGCTTGTAATATGAACTACGCCTGACCTGATTCCCAAGGGGGATACGTAGGCGGCCCGCATAGGCCTCGGTCACATTCTCACAAAATCTCAATATCCTTTTTGTAATATGAACTACGCCTGACCTGATTCCCATGGGGGATACGTAGGCGGCCCGCATAGGCCTCGGTCACATCATTTTATTCTCCCCAATCGCAGTTTGGCTTGTAATTATGAACTACGCCTGACCTGATTCCCATGGGGGATACGTAGGCGGCCCGCATAGGCCTCGGTCACATCACTTCAAAATTCCAATTTTATTTCCGCTTGTAATTTGAACTACGCTCGACCTGATTCCCCTAGTGGGATACGTAGGCAGCCTATGTAGGCTCGGTTTCGCCATTTTGAAAAGATCAACATCCCTTGCACCAGAAACTGGGACAATTTTTTTTAAAAGGGATCACCGTAAGACAACATTGACAGACTCGGGAGAATATTGTTCGACAGAGTCTTCGGGCAGAAGAAAACTTCGGAAAAGGGGCATTCGCTTTGTTTCACAATGTGTCACAGTTCCGAGTTCAGCAAAATTATTTATCACCATACATATAGTTTACTATGTCTATTTTTTTTTTTTCGAAATAATGTGATTCTAATCAGACTGTTTACTAGTCGGCCAAGACTTAAAATGAGCGGAGGTTACAAGTCCATACGAAGCTGGAGGCACGAAGCGCAAGAGCCAGATCCCCAAGTCAACGCGAATCAACCCCCTCCCCAAACTTACAAATTTTCTTTGGATGCAGGTTGCCAAGTTGCAGGAGCGAAATAGGCACGACCTTGAAATGATGGCGCGTCAAACGGTTTGAGCATTCTTCTATCAATTATGTCTTCAAATATAAATAACTTTCGGCGATCACCATAAGCTAATCTTGCAAATTATTTTTTTCAAATATATATCAACGCACAAATATTTTGAATTGCTTTCGAATACATTGCTTTTATTTTTTGCCACTGCGTGTGCTTACAGCCGCATTGCACTGCACCTGCATTAATCACCGCCTTTCATATGATGCATGGGCTGCGCACCGCCCTTCGCATCGCTTTCATATATTGCTTGGGCCATGCACCGCCCTTTTAAGTTTCTGCATAAGGCCATGCACCGCCTTTCATATGATGCATGGGCTGCGCACCGCCCTTCGCATCGCTTTCGTATATTGCTTGGGCCATGCACCGCCCTTTAAATTTCTGCATAAGGCCATGCACCGCCTTTCATATGATGCATGGGCTGCGCACCGCCCTTCGCATCGCTTTCATATATTGCTTGGGCCATGCACCGCCTTTTTAAATTTCTGCATAAGGCCATGCACCGCCTTTCATATGATGCATGGGCTGCGCACCGCCCTTCGCATCGCTTTCATATATTGCTTGGGCCATGCACCGCCCTTTTAAATTTCTGCATAAGGCCATGCACCGCCTTTCATATGATGCCTGGGCTGCGCACCGCCCTTCGCATCGCTTTCATATATTGCCTGGGCCATGCACCGCCCTTTTAAACTTCTGCATAAGGCCATGCACCGCCTTTCATATATTTACTGGGCCATGCACCGCCCTTTTAAATTTCTGCATAAGGCCATGCACCGCCTTTCATATGATGCATGGGCTGCGCACCGCCCTTCGCATCGCTTTCGTATATTGCTTGGGCCATGCACCGCCCTTTTAAATTTCTGCATAAGGCCATGCACCGCCTTTCATATGATGCATGGGCTGCGCACCGCCCTTCGCATCGCTTTCATATATTGCTTGGGCCATGCACCGCCCTTTTAAATTTCTGCATAAGGCCATGCACCGCCTTTCATATGATGCCTGGGCTGCGCACCGCCCTTCGCATCGCTTTCATATATTGCCTGGGCCATGCACCGCCCTTTTAAACTTCTGCATAAGGCCATGCACCGCCTTTCATATATTTACTGGGCCATGCACCGCCCTTTTAAACTTCTGCATAAGGCCATGCACCGCCTTTCATATATTTACTGGGCCATGCACCGCCCTTTTAAATTTCTGCATAAGGCCATGCACCGCCTTTCATATGATGCATGAGCTGCGCACCGCTCTTCTCATCGCTTTCATATTGCTTGGGCCATGCACCGCCCTTTTAAATTTCTGCATAAGGCCATGCACCGCCTTTCATATGATGCATGAGCTACGCACCGCCCTTCGCATCGCTTTCATATTTACTGGGCCATGCACCGCCCTTTTAAATTTCTGCATAAGGCCATGCACCGCCTTTCATATGATGCATGAGCTGCGCACCGCCCTTTGCATCGCTTTCATATTTACTGGGCCATGCACCGCCCTTTGTAAATTTCTGCATAAGGCTAAGCACCACCTTTCATACATTACATGGGCCATGCACCGCCCTTTTAAATTTCTGCATGGGTTGCGCACCGCCCTTTGCATCGCTTTCATATATTACATGGGCCATGCACCGCCCTGTGTAAATTTCTGCATAAGGCTAAGCACCACCTTTCATACATTACATGGGCCATGCACCGCCCTTTTAAATTTCTGCATGGGTTGCGCACCGCCCTTAGCACCGCCTTCCATATGTTACATGGGCCATGCACCGCCATTTTTAAATTTCTGCATAAGACATCGCACCGCACCTGCCCTGTCTTGTTATTATTTTATTAATGCCCTACATATGCTCGCAGCCGCGTTGCACCGCACTTGCGTCGCTATATTTCAATATTTATTCTTACTGACTATTTTCATCTAGTTTTTAGTTTCGCAGGAGCTTTAGCGCGACGTGGAACTATTACTTCGGCAGCGAACTGGGGCAATACGTCGGGAAGGACAAGCAGACTTCTCGACAAGGGTCAAAGATCTACCTCGAACACTCGGCTCCAAATTCAAATTTCCCGTTCACATTCCAGCACAATCAATTTTTAGGGTTCTATCACAATACCCAGTGTCATCATAATTCGACACTGGGACAATATTTTTTTGCGAAGATTCGCATCAAATCATGAGTTGCCAGTCATAGGTGTCGTAGTCTTCCCAGAACTACACACGGCCTGATTCTCGTGCAACCCGAGATATGTAGGCGATTCAGAGACCAGAGTTCGGCCGTAATTTTCTTTACCCTTAGTCCTCCACAATCCTTTAGCCGGGACAAAATAGGCTACTAAGTCAACGTCTTTGCCCGAAAATTCTTTCATCATTACCAGGCAAAGAGGGACAAGTTGTTGACACCCAATTTTGTCCCGCCTCTCCTCCGAAATACCTATTTATACTTCTGGTATTTTGAAAAATTAAAAACTATGCATTTAAATTTTACTATAATTATTAGTCTTTTATTAACACCCACGTTTTTATTCTACTGCAGTTATTATTATCATTATTATTATTATTATTATTATTATTCTTAAATTATCATTTATTACTAATTATCATTAATTATTATTATTCTTGTTATTTCCATTATTATTATTATTATTATTATTATTATTATTATTATTGTTATTATTATTATTAATTACTAATCATTATTATCAGCGTTATTCTTGTTATTAATTATTAATCATCATTATCATAGTTATTTTTTATTATTAATTATTATCATTGTTATTATCATTATTATTTTATTATTACCACTATTACTGTTATTATTATTAATTTATTATCATTTTTGTTGTTATCAATAATTGTCATTTTTTTTATTATTAATTACTACCATATTTATTATTATTATTAATTATTATCATTATTCTTATTGTTATTTGTTATTAATTATCAATATTTGTTATGTACTATTATTATTATATCTATTGTTATTTTTTATCACCATTATCATCAGCATTATCATTATTACCATTATCATTATTGTTATCATTATTAGCAGTATTACTACCGCTATTTATTTGCTACTATTATTTAGTATTATTGAAACTTGCATTTCTCGACGTTTCTACCAACTTCCGCACACACATCGCATTTATTTCGCACATTTAAATGATAGCGTTTGTCATTAAATATTATAGCACGGTCATTTGCGACATCATATAATTTTTACCCGGATCTTTTTTTTATAATTACATATTTCCGTATTAGGTGATATTCTGGCACCCTTAGTACATCGTCAATCAAAATGTGTCTCTTATTCAAATTTAGAAGCCAAACTATTTCTTGCACTCAGTCCGTATTTTGACTTACCGGACCACAAATCAAAGTCCGATTAATTCCTAATATTTTTTGGACTAGACCATATGTTTTATCTCAATTTTTTAGATCAGTCCATGTTTAATTTAATAGTCCGTTCTTTTAATACCCAGTCTAAAATTTGACCCGGTCCACAAATGGACCGGGTCCAATTCATTCTTCAGCCAAATAAGGGAAACCCTTTTAGGGTTTCCCCTTCATTTTCCTCCATACCCACCGCCGCACCCCTCTCTTCTC